>NW_005871245.1:2239400-2279261 GCF_000147115.1 Myotis lucifugus | reverse complement strand
CAGAGGCAGCATCGGACAAGCGCCCGCGGCGCAAGTGGGAGGTGTTCCGGACCGCAACAGCTTTCTACTGCGGGGGCAGCCTCATGCTGGCCGGCCACGGCGGGGGTCTTCGCGCTCACGCTGCTGCTCATCCTCACCACCACCGTCCTCTTCTTCGTCTTCGAGTGAGTTCGGCGGCGCCCCCATCCCCATCCCCTCCGGTCTCCTCCGACCCCTGCACACCCTTCCCCCCCCCCCTTCGCCAGCCTTTGATGGGCATTCCAGCCCCTCCGGTCCCCGCTGGGCACCCGTCCTCTCTCACTCCACCCTTCGCAGCACCTGCAGGCTCCTTCGGATCCCTGCCTCTGGGGCCTGCATCCTCCCTGTGCCTTAGAGTCTGCCTTCAGGCCCCTCCTCCTTGCCGCTTATCCTTCCTCCCTGGTCCCCATCCGCCCTCCTAGCCACCCCATTCTCTGTGGTCCCTTCCTAGCACCCCCATCCTTCCCTGGCACCCTGCCTTTGCCAGCCTCTGCCAGGAACCGCCCTCCCATGTCCCTTGGCCCCTGACCCCCCTGCCTCTGCCATCTCAGACTCTGCCTCCCCCCTCCTTGGACAGATCTCCTCTCTCCTCACCTGTCCTCAGGATTGGCCTTGCCCCCCCCGCCCCCCCAGGTTCTCTCTGATCCCTTGAGACATCCTTTCTCATATCCCTTCCAGATAACATCTGAGTTTCTTCCATGGCCTTTGGCTATATGCTCCCCACCACAGGTTTCCTAGCGTCTTCCCATTACCTTCAGGGTCCTTCTAGGCCCCCTTGGTCATCTCTCTACCCTCAGACCCTCTCTCCTTGCTTCCTCCCCCCCACCCCCACCCCCATTGCCTGGGTCCTCAGGCAATCTTCCCTCAAACATGTTTGGGCCTCTCAGACCTCCCTTTCCCTCTCCAGCACTTTCCTTAGCTTCTTCAGAGCTTCTTTTCCTTCCTGAGTCTCCTGTTTCCCCCAGACATCTCCCAAGCCCCTCGCCCTCCGAACCTCCTGTCAACATTTGGAGCATCCCTCTGGCCTGTTCCATGGCAGGAACAGCTGCGGTGCCTCTATTTTTTCAGGAGAGTCCAGAGTACTTTGGTGTGACAGGTCATGTTTGCTCCTGTGAGTTTTAACGTCTTCATGTCCCCAGGTTTGGCCCACATGGTAATTCCGGTTTATGGATGAGGAGGGGACGCCTGTCATTTTACTAGGGTCACATATTGGTATCAGAAGTTTTCCACCTTACCCTTGGTCTCTAGCTTCAGCTACCTGCTACATGATTCCTTGCACGCACACATGTACACACCCACTTCATGCTGTATGAGCTCTGCTTCCCCTCCTAGTTCTCCCCATCTTTTGTGGTCTCACTTCATTATACAGTGTAGTTAAGAATGCCACCTCTGGAGCCAAGAGACCTGGTTCAAATTCCGGATCCACCACACACTAACGGTGGGACTTCGGGGCAATCACTTCACCTCTCAGAGCCTCAGTTTCCTCATCTATAAAATGGGGTTTATAACAGTACCCACTCCCTCAGGCTGTCATGAGGGTGATATGAGGGTGGCATGAAATCACTCATGTAGCTTTTAGCCTATAACAAGAACTTAATGCTTGCTGCTGCTCTTACTGTTGTCTTGGTCAAAAACTCTTCCCTGGGGCCTGGGGCCATGATGACTGAGGCTGCCACAAAGACACTAGCCCCAGGTCACCTTTCGGGCTGCCAGATCATGTATCTGCAATCTTGGCTTTCCCCTTGAAGCAAGGTGAGGACTTCCTACCGCTTAGCTTAGCTTCTCCCTTTCACCCTTCCCTTCTGAGTCAGGGTGGATACAAAGTTCTGGGACAGTTTAGCAAGCAGAAGCTCTGGGGAGCCCCCAGGGCCCCCTCCATGGCCCCTGGCTGAGTTTCAGATCCATGTCGTCGGGCCTGCCCACGGGGATGTTCCGAAAGTTCCTTTTCCAGTGTCCTGCCCGGATCTTCCCACCAGGGCTTCAGCGAGGGCAGGAGGAAGCGGTGCTTGCCGTGGTTGGCCCCGTGACCTGCAGTGTGGGATTTGGTCAGTTCAGAAGCAGGACTTTCTCTGGGCATTTGAATGGGTGTCTTCACTGGTGACAGAGTTGTCCCCAGAGTGGGAGGAAGCGAGGACTTCTGGGATTGCGGGGAGCTTGTGAAACATTGCGTCTATTTCTGCTCCTCCCCATTGGGGTAGTGGAGTCGTCAGGGGGCTGGGGTTTGGGCCAAGAGCTCACCTCAGTCTGGACTGGGGTGGGAACTCAGTAGGGAGCTGGCATGATGGGAATGCTGTTGGTGAGGGTGTGGAGGATGAGAGGTGCTCGTGCTCGCCTGTTGCTCCGGGGAAAGGCCGAGGTGGCTCTCTAGGGCCTTCCTGCTGAGAATGGTTTTGCTTCGTTGTTTGGTTTGGTGGATTATTGCACAGGCCTCCAAGCAGGGCTCCCAGCTTCTGCCCTGCTTCCCACCCCAGATGGTGTATCTTTAATTGTAAGTCCTCCCTGGCTGTCTGGATTAGGACCAGAGCCCTGAGAAAGGACTTTCTCCCTGTACCCATCTCCTCCCGCTACCCCTGTGTATTTCCCTCCAGGCACATCGGCCTCCTTGCACACTCCTGCCCCAGGTCTGTGCATTTTGTATTCTCCTCACTATTGTAGTCTTAGTGCCTAGAACAGGGCCTGGTGTGTAGTGGCCACTCAATACAACAAATATTTGTTGAATATGAATGGACAGAGCATTTGCTGGGAGCCCCCAGAGACTCAGTCCTGTTACTGACTGGGTGACCTTGGATAAGGCTGTGGGTTTCGGAGTCCCCTTTTATAAAATCTGGGGGCTGGGACTTGCTGTTTTTGAGGGCTCTATAACTCTCAGACCTCAAGTCTTCTCTATCCTCCAAGAAGTCTGGTTGGACACGAACTGGTGGAGTTGTCATGTGGGTGACATGGAGGGCTCAGCTCTGAGGTTCGGACCTGGGGAGCACTGAGATGTTTGGAGCAGAATGTGTCCCACTAGAGTCCTTGGCCTTGGCAGTCTCTGCTCCTCAAGGGATGGGCCTCTCTGGAGGCCAGAACCTCAAATGATGGAGGCTCCAGAAATAGCATGTAGGTGCCCACAGGTTTGCTTCCTGCTGTTATGCCAGCTCCTGGAATCTTGGCTGATTTGGGCCTCCCAGTGGCCAGACATCTCCCAATAGCAGCTCCTCACTATGGCTCAGGGAGGGAAGGCAACAGAGGACAGTGGTAAAATCAGACCTGTGCACAGGGTGTCCTCCAAGCCAGCTGGGGTCAGGGGCCTGACAGAACGGACTTGGGACACCAGTCTTTGGGTAATAGTATTAGTGGCTGGACTGTGCTCTTCTCCCGACCCCCTTCACTTAGCTAATCCTACTCATTCTTTGTTTTTATTTTTTAAATATATTTTCATTCATTTCAGAGAAGAAAGAAGAGAGAAACATCATTGATGAGAAAATCATTAATTGGCTGCTTCCTGTATGCCCCCTACTGGGGATCGAGCCTGCAACCCATGCATGTGCCCTGACTGGGAATCAAACCGTGACCTCCTCATTCATAGGCCTATGTTCAACCACTGAGCCACACCAGTCAGGCTGTTTTTCCTTTTTAATATGCTTTTTATTGGTTTAAGAGAGAGAGAAGGGAGAGGGAGAGAGAGAAACATCGATTGGCTGCCCCCAGCAGTGCACGCCCCCTACTGGGGGTCGAGCCCGCAAACCTGGGCACATGCCCTGACCCATAATCAAACCAGTGACCTCGCAGTGCATAGGACGAGGCTCGGTTTTGAGCCACACCACCAGGGCTAATCCTCCTCATTCTTCAGGTTTTAGCTTAGGCATCTCCGTCAGCCAGTCTGTTTTCCTGACTGTTCCACTGCCTTTCCCTTCCCCATTATAGTATGCGGGGCCATGTGGCAATTCTCTGTTTCCATGTCTGTTCTCCTCACTAGACCATAAGCCTCATTGAGGGAACAGGGGACTCTTGTCTTATTCACTGCCAAGTATTCCTGCTTCTTTTTTTTTTTTAATATATTTTATTGATCCTCCACAGAGAGGAAGGGAGAGGGACAGAGAGCCAGAAACACCAACGAGAGAGAAACATCGATCAGCTGCCTCCTGCACACTCCCCACTGGGGATGTGCCCGCAACCAAGGCACACGCCCCCGACCAGAATCGAACCCGGGACCCCCGAGTCCGCAGGCCGACACTCCATCCACTGAGCCAAACCGGCCAGGGCCCTGCTTCTTATTGAAGGTGTTGCCTGGCACGTAGAAGGCCTCCGTAAATATTTGTGGAGTGAGTGACTGACTGACTGGATGAATGAGTGAACATGGTCATGGATGGTTCATCTCAAGTGACATTCCAATTAATTGGTAGTAGCTGTCTGAAGCTCTGGGTTTAGAAGGATTCTGAGGCTGCAGCTAAGTGTACAATGCTGGGATCTACTGATCGCATCTGCCATGGCTCAGGGCGAAAGTGTGGGATTAATTAGTGATGTCAGGCACTCATGGGGAAGTGGCTGCTGCCTCTGGGAGAGGCTCTATTTGAGAATGCGGGGGTGTTTGCTGGGATGGCAGTACCTACCTAGCATTGTAGCCCTGTGCCCAGGGGGCCTGTGGGGTAACTACATATCTTTTTCTCCCTCTCTTTCTAGCTGTCCCTTCTTGGCCCGCCAACTGACCCTTGCCATCCCCATCATCGCTGCTATCCTCTTCTTCTTCGTCATGAGCTGCCTGCTACAGACGAGTTTCACTGACCCTGGGATCCTGCCCCGGGCCACCGTCTGTGAAGCAGCCGCCCTGGAGAAACAGATCGGTGAGGCTCCTACTTCAGTTGAAGCTGTGTCCCCCAGGTCCACATTCCCCGATTTGATAGGAGGCTTGGTTTTCTCTCCCTACACTATGCTGGGAACTGGGGGTCAATAGTGAGGAAGGCAGGTGGGAGCTGACACTAGAATGGAAGAGACAGATGATAAATAAGGGAGCAATAATCAAGAAGTGCTAGCAAGTGAAAGCTGTCATGGCAGCCAGCATAGTACCGAGAGCTTCCTGGGTGCCAGGCACTGCTTCCACCTCTTTATATGCATGATCTTATTTAATCACCCAATAATCCTCTGAGGTAAGTACTGTTGTTACTCTCCTTTTACTAATTAAATGGAGTCTCAAAGAGGTTAAGTAAATGGTCCAAGATCACACAGTAAGTGGGAGAGCTGAGATGAGACCCCAGGCAGTCTGGCCAGAGCCCCTGCTCTTAAACATTTAAATACACTTACCTATTTACTAATCAAACATTTATTGAGTCCCTACTATGTGCCTGGTACTTTTCTAGATGCTGGTAATACAGCAGTAAACAAATCTGACAATAATCTCTGCCTCTTGGAGCTGACATTCCAGCGGAAAGAATTAAACAGCAATGAAAGAAAGATCTAGGATGTGGCAGAGAAGAGGAAACCAGGGAGGTGGGATGAGAGCTGGGGGAGAGTGTTTGATTTTAAACAGGGTGGTCGGGGAAGGCTTTGTGAATGAGATGACATCTGATTCACAAAAAGAAACAAAAACCTGCAGAGATGAGGGTTTGAGTTGTGAGGATCTGAGGGGAGAGCACAGTAGGTTGGGGAGTGGGCTAATTTAGATTAGGTGGTCAGGGGAGCCCTCTAGGAGGAGGTGGCACTTGAGATGAGCCCTGAATGGTGCAATGGAGCCAGTAGTATGTGGTTTGGAAACAATAAAAACAAAACCCTGGAGTTGCAGATAAATTGGTGTGTTTGAGGAATAGCAGGAAGGCCAGTATGGCAGAAGGACCTGTGCTCCCAGGCACCTCACATGGCCCTTGACTCCTCCCAGTGTGGGTCCCCCTGGTGGCTGGGCAGCAGGGGGTGCAGGGAGGGGGGCAGGGCCTTAATCTCAGCTTGCTCCACCCCAGTTCCTTCCTGCTGAGAAGAGACGTCAGTATTTGTACACCTCACAGGTTTCCGGTTCCTGGTTGGCTCCTTCCCCTAACAGGGTGGCTTTCAGACAAGCTTTTAATCACCCAGTTGGCCCTGAAAAGACCTCGTGGCCTATAAATGCAGAGGCTGCTGCACCCATCACAGGAAGTCATTCCACTAATTTTCTGCAGCAGCTCGGGAGGGGAGAGGATGTTCTCTCGCTCTCTGTCTGCTCCTGTCTCTTCCTCCGCCCAGGCCCGTCCTCAGTCACGCCCTTGGTTGCTGTCTTCCTCTGCCTGCATCCAGCTTCCTTCCCTCTTACACGTCTGAGCCACTCGGCCCGGTTTCTGCTCTGTCAGAACCTCAAGGTCTGACCTGGGCCAGTCCACCCGGCAGCGGGGAGGCTCAGCTGCAGCCCCATTTCTCCTCCCTCCTGGTCGGGCTAATCAGGAGGCAGGATTATTATCCAGCGCAACCTGAGCTCAGAGGCCTGGCTGCCTGGAGTCCTCTGCTTCCTGTGAGCTGTCAGGGTAATGCTGACGACAGTAATCCCCCATGTTTGGGGAGAGCTTGACTGTGTGCTGAGGGCTTCCTGTCCATTATCCCCACAAATCCTCACAGCAGCCGGCCGTGCCCATGCAGAGATTGAGTGTGTGCCTTGACTCCCAAACCCCTTATCCTAATGTCTCAGCTCAAGTGTCCTGTACTCTGGGAAGCCTTTGTGACCCCAGTTGGGCCACACCTCCATGACACATTCCCAAAACACCTTTTCCTGCCGTCTTGGCCCTGTGCTGCTTGATGATCATTATGGAATTGTCAGGCCCAATAGCCTTTCCCAGAGTCTCTTCTTCACCTGTCAGCCACCTGGACAGCTGAGTGACTTGGGCTCAATGTATGAGCCTCCTTGCTGTCCCCATGTGACGGTGGAGAGACAGTGGAACTTCTCCCAATTAGGCATTACGGGTTTGACCATTTATGTGTTGATTCTATATCAGTGATGGCGAACCTTTTGAGCTCGGCGTGTCAGCATTTTGAAAACCCTAACTTAACTCTGGTGCCGTGTCACATATAGAAATTTTTTGATATCTGCAACCAGAGTAAAACAAAGGTATATATTTTTGATATTTATTTTATATATTTAAATGCCATTTAACAAAGAAAAATCAACCAAAAAATGAGTTCGTGTGTCACCTCTGACACGCGTGTCATAGGTTCGCCATCACTGTTCTATATGCTGACTACTAACTGTGTGTGTTTTGGGGCAGGGGTGGGGGGCGGTGGGCAAAGGTAGGCCTGACTGCCTGCCACTGGTGAGATCAGGCTTTGGAAGAGGATCAGGGAAACCAGGAGTACCTTCTGTCCAGAGGATATGGGGAGGCCTCATGGAGGGGTGCATTGAGCCAAACTGAAGTTTGGGTCAAGTTCAAGCACAGGAAGATGTGTGAGGGGAGCCCTCCAGGCTGGAACAGAAGGGGGAGAGGACAGAGTGGGAGGAGGACTCTGATCAGGCCATGTTGACTGGAACACAGGGAGTACTTCAGAAAATTTGGGAAATTCTCATTGAAGGATGGGGTGGCGGCAGTCTAGTGGGGCCCACATGTCAGGGTTTGAGACTTTCCTTTGAGAACAGTTGCCAAGCCTAGAAAATGGCATCTTTGAAGGCTCTGAATTCTCAAACTTGAACAGGAGGCTTCCAATCAGGTTGAAACATTTTCTTGAAAAGGACTAAGGTCACTGAGCATTTTGTGTTTTTTTGTTTGTTTGTTTTCTATTTCAGAGAGGAAGGGAGAGAGAGAGAAATATCAATGATGAGGGAGAATCATTGATTTCTCCGCCTGCAAGCCCCTTACTGGGGACCGAGCCCACAACCCGAGCATGTGCCCTTGGCCAGAATGGAACTTGGGACCCTTCAGTCAGGAGGCCGACACTCTATCCACTGAGCCACACCAGCGAGGGCTCACTGAGCGTTTTTGAAAAGGTTGGGGGCTGGCTCTGGGGTGGTGGTGCTTTTCATATAAACGTGAACTGATTACTAGGCCTGGGTCCATGCAGGCTGTGGGCGTCTTACTTTGGCCCGTAGACCAGCAGCCCCAGCCCAACAGGATCTGGCCCAGGGCTCCCACCCCACAAGCACTGTCTGAGGTTGGATGACCAGGGCCTCCCAGTTTTCCCAGGACTGTCCCTGTCCCTCGTTTAGCACTGAAAGTCTCCTGTCTTGGGAAACCCCTCAGCTTGCAGGCACACCGGGCCCTTGGTCACCCTGGTCTGAGATTCTGACTTGTCAGCTGGCAGGCCATGCAGTGGGATCACCCTGCAGGGCCACCCAGAGCTCAGGTGATTGGGCAGTTGGGAAAGGGGTAGGAGGTTGCAACATTGGCCCATAACCTCCTGCTGTGATGGGAGACGATAGAAACATCTAAATTCCATGGACAGACACTCATCTAGAATCACAACTCACAGGACAGACATGAAGGCCTCTTCCTCTGCCAGCACATAGCAGGTCACCAACCCCATGCTGTCCCCAGGATGTCTCCTCTCAAGTCCTTCCACAGTCCCAGGACCGACTCCATCCCGATTGGCTCTGCTGACCAGGCCTGGACACCTGGCCTCTCCCTTCGGTCATGGTTGTCTCTCCAAGACTCACATGTGGCCCTGGCCCTCCCAGGCTCAGAATTTGGGTGACTTCCTAGCGCCCTCAGCAGCATTTCCTGAAGTTCAGTCACTGGAGTACAACCTTTGTGACTTTTGCGTTTTCTGCATCGTGCCTTGTACCTTCATTTCTTAGTGTTTTCCTTCAAATGGCTTGCTTTTAAATGTAGTTTACAAGGAAACTTTATATCACCTCTGTAAGCAGAAAGCCAGTTGTTCTGCATAGAAGATAATCATAAAACCAAAACATAATGTAACGGAATTTTTGGTGGTTGCAGTGCCTGCTGAGAGCAGTCGCTTTGAGGCCTATGAGGATCATAGGTGTTAGGTATTAAAAGTGGAGACTTTGCCTTGATGAGATGAAAAGCTTGAAGGAGAACTGAAAAGGGAATAACATTGCCTTCTTCTTTGCGACATCTCGGAGCCTGTGGAGGCCTGATGGGAGCAGGGCTTCTGTAACAACACATATGTCTGGAAGGCTGTGGTCCAAGGCCACTTTTGTTGGCTCTAAGCAGGGTCTCCAGGACCAGAGGGAGCACACAGCTCTTCTTAAAATTAAAGGTGCTGCCCTAGCCGGTTTGGTTCAGCCGATAGAGCATTGGCCTGCAGACTGAAGGGTCCCAGGTCCCATTCCAGTCAAGGGCACATGCCCAGGTTGTGGGCTCGGTTCCTAGTAGGGGACATTGCAGGAGGCAGCCAAACAATGATTATCTGTCATCATTGATGTTTCTATCTCTCTCTCCCTCTCCCTTCCTCTCTGAAATCAATAAAAATATATTTTAAAAAATTTAAAGGTGCTTATGGTCAACATGAAACTGAAGTCTATCTAGGCAAGAGATGTGCTTATGTGTACAAAGCAAAGAACAAGACAGTGACTCCTGGTGGCAAAAGGAGCAAAACCAGAGTAATCTGGGGAAAGGAAACTTGTGCTTATGGAAACAGTGGCATGGTTCGTGCTAAATTCCAAAGCAACCTTCCCACTAAGGCCATTGGACACAGTATCCATGTAATACTGCACCCCTCAAGAATTTAAACTTATTGAAAAGTAAAGAAAAAAAATTGATTTGTTTTTTTTTTAAAAAAAGAAAAGAAAAGGGAGTAGCCCGGCCAAGGTTGCTCGGTGGTTGAACATCAACTTACAAACCAAGAGGTCACGGTTCAATTCTCGGTCA
Organism: Myotis lucifugus; assembly: GCF_000147115.1. Classification (NCBI taxonomy): domain Eukaryota; kingdom Metazoa; phylum Chordata; class Mammalia; order Chiroptera; family Vespertilionidae; genus Myotis; species Myotis lucifugus. Next base: position 2,269,488 of record NW_005871245.1, on the reverse strand, counting down.
GGGCACATGCCCAGGTTTAAAAAATTAAAATAAATAAATAAAAAGGGAATTAACTTTCTCATCACATGATTCAAGGTTGCTTAGTGTCATGGCCAGTAAACAAACTATCTTCCACTTTCCTGAAAACTCGCCTATCTGCAGAGGCGCACTTGCCTGCAGGATCAAGGCAAGCTCCAGCCCCCTCTTCCTCCCATCTCCTGCCACTCTCCGGTGCCCCCAGCCACGAGGTGCAATTAATGCCTCAGAGCCTTTGTTCACTGCCATGCCCTCCTTCCCTGGCATGCCCGAGGAATCCAACTTAATTGCCACTTCATGCTTCATCTTTTGTTGCTTTCTTGAATGCTGCTTCCTGCCCCACACCACATATTCCCCTCTGTATTCTCACAGTATTGAATCTAGACATCAGTAATACCATGAATTGATTAGCTATGGGTTAGACTTTCCATATGTCATCTCTAATTTGCATCATCATCTTACAAGGTTAATACCCAGTGAGGAAACTGAGGCTCAAAGAGGTTGAGCAACTTCCTCAAAGTCACAAGCTAACAAGTGGCCAGGGTAGGTTTCAAAATGAGATCAGGCTGGCCCCAGAGTCACCACGCTTGACTCACAGAGCCTCTTACACTGACTCTGTAATTATCCACTTAGGCTCATGCTGCCCTCAGGTTGAGCTCTTCCTGCATTCCCAGGTTACCATTAAGCCTGTATGTGGTAGGGGCTCCAGAAACCTCTGGAATGAACAGAAATGGTCAGGTGGGTCAGCCTGGGCACTGTGACTGACCTTGAGCTGAACCAGAAGTTGGGGAGACCACAACCTTACAGCTGTTTCCTCCATAGGTGGGAACAACAGAAGGTCAACAGGGCCCTGCAGAGCGGGTAGAAATCCCCGCTTTCCCTCACTAAAGCCTTCTGAGAAGGTCATGACCAGCCCCAGGGGGCTTCCAGGCCAGCCACTGGGCTTCATTCACAGGCCCAACCATTTAGGTTCTAACTGCAGGACACCTGCCTGCTCTTCTCTGTGGGTTGTGGTTGGGGTGTAGCAGGCCCTTTCCCTTGGTCAGGAGAAAGATGTCTGGAGACCCATTGGTTTCTCATGGCCATTCAGTGGGAAGGAGTCTTCCCCCCATTGCCACTTCCCCAGGGGCTTGGTGTCCCACTAGGAAGGCAGCAGGAAGGCCTCACTTCAGGAGGGTGCCTTTTGACTTCTTGGAGAAGAACCTAAAGTAAAAAGAGCCCTGGAGTGATCTTAGATTCCCTTTAGGTAGGGATAGCATCTCTTTTATCAGTCCCTTCATTGCTTTTTAAAAAAAATATTTTTTTATTTCTTTCAGAGAGGAAGGGAGAGGGAGAGAGAGATAGAAACATCAATGATGAGAGAGAATCATTGATCGGCTGCCTCCCGCTTGCCCACACAGAGGATCAAGCCCGCAATCCGGGCATGTGCCCTGACTAGGAATCGAACCGTGACCTCCTGGTTCATAGGTCGATGCTCAACTACTGAGCCGCACCGGCCAGGCTGTCTTCATTTCTTCTATAAATATTTTCTGAACTGGTGACCAAAGAAAACATATTTGGCTCATCTCTATGTACTTGCTCCTTCTCCCCTCACCTGTCACCTCAGGCCTTGTGCAGTAGCTTGGCATAGTAGATGTTAATGTTTGTAAGAACGAATAAATGAATGCCTCGGAAGACATATTCTTATTTCAGCCTCATCTTATACTGTTGGAGTGAAGTCAGTTTTCCCATCTATAAAATGTGGGCACATATCCCCTTACCCAGCCCAGAGCATTTTTTGTGCATCAGGTGAGACAGGGAATGTCAGTACACTTTGAAAATTGTTTTCCTCTATTGAAACTTAAGAGACTTGAGCCTTGTAGTAAGAATGGCAAATGGACGTGCTCCGGGCACTAACAAGCTACCATTGGTAGTGGCTGCTGGGAGGAGTGGGTTGAGGAGAATTCTGAGGCCAAATCCAGGGTGGTGACTGGCCAGGACTGTTAGGCCTGAGAAAAAGTAGTGGAACCACTGCTTGCCTCCTCCCCACCCCGTCATCCCCACATGGGGTTCAGCCTCTGTAGGAGCATCCCCACAGAGCCTCCTTTGATCCAACTTACTTAGGGTCCTGCAGTTGGTGACTTTCATTCAGCATCTGGGTGGCCTCCTTGCTCCAGCGTGACACGTCTCTCCTTTGCCTCTGGCTCTTGGCAGCCTAAAGAAGTTGGGTGTGCAGAGCTTTACTTTCTCTGAGTTCTAGAGAGGAGGAATCCTGGCCCTGAGGCCAGAATATACTGGTAGGAGTTCCCTCCCTGCCTTGGAGGAGAGGCTTGGGCTCTTCCCTGCTCTGGGGAGGGCTGTGGGAACCCTGCAAGGACACCTGTACTTTTTAGTCCTGAAGAGGGTCTGTGGCCGTCCTTCACTCATGATGGGCTGTGTTCTGAAGTTTTTTTGTAAATCAGTTGTTTGGAAAATAGTGTCACATAGAAAAAGCAATAATGCTAATATTTCTTTTTTAAACTTATTCTCTTTTGTATTTTTGTTTGGTTTTCTTTTTGTGCTTTTTATATAATATTTTTTAAAGATTTATATATTTTTTAAATATATATTTTTATTGATTTCAGAAAGGAAGGGAGAAGGAGAGAGATATAAACATCAATGATGATGCCCTAACCGGTTTGGCTCAGTGGATAGAGCGTCAGCCTGCTGACTGAAGGGTCCCAGGTTCGATTCTGGCCAAGGGCATGTATCTTGGTTGTGGGCACATCCCCAGTGGGAGGTGTGCAGGAGGCAGCTGATCAATGTTCCTCTCTCATCGATGTTTCTAACTCTCTATCCCTCTCCCTTCCTCTCTGTGAAAAATCAATAAAATATATTAAAAAAATAAATAAATAAAAAATAAACATCAATGATGAGAATCACTGATCAGCTGCCTCCTGCACGCCCCCTACTGGGGATCAAGCCTACAACCCCAGCATATGCCCTGACCGGGAATTGAACAGTGACCTCCTAGTTCACAGGCCCACACTCAACCAGTGAGCCATGCCGGCAGGGCTATTTTTTATTTTTTTAGAGAGGAAGGGAGAGAGAGAGAGAAACATTGATGTGAGAGCGATACATCTGTCAGCTGCCTCCTACATGCCCTGGGCATGTGCCCTGACTGGGAATCAAACCAGCAACCTTTTGGTGCATGGGACATTGCCCAACTGAGCCACATCTGCCATGGCTCTTTTTTTTTTTAAAAAAAATTGATATTAGAGAGAGAGGAAGAAAGAGAGAAGAGAAACATTGATTTGTTGTTCTACTTATTTATTCATTCATGTGTTGATTCTTGTATGTGCCCTAATCAAGGATCGAACTCACAACCTTGGCGTATCAGGATGACCCTCTGACCAGGGTTGCTAATATTTCTTAAGCTCTTGCCAGGTGCTAGACACTTGACTAAACCCACTTAATGAATTCTCACCTAATACTCCTGACAACACTAAAGAACAGGTGGAGTTCATTATGTCCCATTTTCATATGCAGGCACAGAGAAGTTAAGCAACTTGACCCACATCACACAGCTAGTAAGTGGTTGGGTCAAGATTCATACCCACACATCTGAGCACAGCCACAGCATGAACTGTTTGTCAGGACCAAGGCTCCCATGAATCTAGTGCTGTGCTCAGCTGTCCTAGTGGCATCTCATTCAGCCCTCACCACAACCCTTTGAGATTGAGACTCTCTTATCTCTATTATGTGGATGAGGACTCTGAGTCTCAGAGAGGTGAAGGGAATTCCTTACGTAGCAAGTGGTTAGCAAACCAGGGTTTGAACTCAGGGTTTCAGACTCCAGAGCCTGCCCCTTGCTGCCCCTTTTGCAAACAGCTTCTAAAAGGTACTCACAGGTGCCAGTTCCTTTATGTGTACTAGTCTGGTCCTTACAACCCTTCCAGGTAGTTGTTCTTATTTGTCTGCTTTTACAGATGCACAACAGGCTCACAAAGGTTGAGTAACTTCCCTAAAGACACCAGCTCATAAATGGAAGGGTCAAAATTTGAACTTCAGGCCTGCCTGAGTCCAAAGCATATTTTCTTTCCTCTTTGCCTGCTGTCTCACAGCTCCTAGGCCTGGGCCTGCCTGTTTATTCCACTCTCCCGGCTCTCGAGGGGTGTGCAGTCTATTTGGAAAGACAGTGCGCACACACAACAGTCCTGTCACACCTCAACACAGCGATGAGCAGGATTAGGTGCCATGGGCAGGGCATGAGAGCCCTGAGGCCGAAGTGGTCACAGAAGCTGTTAGAGATTAGACAGGCCTCCAGCAAATCCTGGTGAGCAACGAGGAGGGAGGAGCTGGGACTTGGTAGGAATAAGGGTAGGAAGACCAAAGCTCCAGTGACTCGTGAGGGAAAAAATGTGGGAGAGAAGCCGGGAACAGAGGTTGGGCCCGATTGTGAAGGGCCCTTATATCATGACAAGAAGTTTTTCTTCTATCTTGTTTTTTAGGGGAGGCGAATGAAGGGTTTTGAGCTGAGAGGTGACTCAAAAGGGGCTATTTAGAGGAATGTGCCAGTTGTATACAACCAGGAGGTCACAGTTCAATTCCGGTCAGGGTACATGCCCGGGTTGCTGGCTCGATTCCCAGTGTTGGACATGCAGGAGGCAGCTGATCAATGATTCTCTCTCATCATTGATGTTTTAGCTCTCTCTCCCTCTCCCTTCCTCTCTGAAATCAATAAAAATTATTTTTTTTAAAGAGAGACTCCAGCCCTAACCGGTTTGGCTCAGTGGATAGAGCGTCAGCCTGCGGACTCAAGGGTCCCAGGTTCGATTCCGGTCAAGGGCATGTACCTTGGTTGTGGGCACAACCCCAGTAGGGAGTGTGCAGGAGGCAGCTGATCGATGTTTCTAACTCTCTATCCCTCTCCCTTCCTCTCTGTAAACAAATCAATAAAATATATTTTAAAAAAATAATAAAAAATAAAAAGAGACTCCAGAGTGGGTTCCCCTGGCCCTGTCTGTGTGACCTTGGGCAAATCCCCAAACCTCTCTGGGCCTCTTTCTTATTTGTAAACTGAATGGGTTAGAACAGAGGCAGTGAGCAAAGGGACATTTATCAATTATCTGCTATGTGCTGGGGCTGTGTATTCTGTTCTTTGAGGTTCCTGCTAGCTCTTAGATTGTGCCACCAGCAGAAATAAGGAACCAGGCAGAGATAAATAACACTCATTATGACACTTTAAATTTTACACACAAAAAAACCTCAACCCCAAGCTTTGGAAACTTTGTTTCACATCCTGGTTCTGCCACTTACTAGCTGTGTGACATTGGACAAGTAACTTAAGCTCACTTTAAAGTCTCCGAAACCTGATGATAATGATAACCTAACTTCTTGGGATGTTATCAGGGTTAAAGAAGATAACTGTATGCAGAGTGCTCAGCATACAGTAGACCCTCAGTGAAGTGTTCTCTTTCCCTTGCCTTTTCCCTTCATTTTTTTTCGAAATATATTTTTATTGATTTCAGAGAGGAAGGGCGAAAGAGAAACATCAATGATGAGAGAGAATCATTGATCGGCTGCCTCCTGCACATCCCCTACTGGGGAATCGAACCCGCAACCTGGGCATGTGCCCTTGACTGGAATCGAACCCGGGACCCTTCAGTCCGCAGGCCAAGGTTCTATCCACTGAGCCAAACTAGCTAGGGCATCTTTTCCCTTCTTTCTCTCAGTTATTCTATGAGCCAGTAATAACAGGCACACTTCTTAAGCATTTACTTTGTGCTACTTCACATATTTAACACATTTAATCCTCACAATAACCTGATGGGGAGCTCATCCCCATTTCAGTGACTGAGGAAACAGAAGCACAGAGAGGTAAAATGATTTGCCCTGCCACACAGGTAGCCAATGGTATCATCAGGAGAAACCCTGCTAGTAAGAGGGGGAGCCAGGATTCATGCTCCAGTCTACCTATTACTCCCATTTTACAAATGAGAAAACTGAGGCTCAGAGAAGTTTGACTTCAACCTCACACACAACCAGTCAGTGGCAAAACCAGGTTTCAGAGTGTATCCATTGGCCTCAATCCCCCTGCCCTTTACCACGCTGCTGGGTTTTAAGAAAGAAGTGGATGCTCAGATACTTAGTTCCATTTCAAGCACACTGAGGTGATGGTGAAACAGCCTTCTGGTAACTGGAAGTGAGAGATGTCTGTTTGCTTCACTAATGCCTGCCATGTGCTTAGAATAGTGCCTGCACATGGTACATACTCAGTGAAGAATCATTGGAGGCAAGTCATCAAATTGGAGATATCTGGGGAGTCGATCCAGTGGAAGTGTTGGCTGAGTGCTGGCGATCACAGGCAGCCCCATGTGACTAGGAAATCTGTCCAGGAAGGAGCCAGTGCTCTGGGGACTTGGTCCTCTGTGGCCTGGGTACCAAGAGGCTCAGTGGGTAGAACTGTGGGCTTTGCATTGGCAGACCTGGTTTCAGATTCCTGTTTTGCCAGCATTCCATCTTCATGACCTCAGACGAGACCTTAGTCCTTTCTTTTTCTTAGCTTTTTACTAAAGTGTAACAGGCCTAGCAAAAGTGTACAAATCATAAGTGTCTATATGCTAATATAGAATGTTGTCAGCATATAAAGAAACAGTGTATGAGCAGTGTCTCAGGAGTCCCCTTTTCCCCCCTTCTGGTCACTGTCACCCCTCCAAGGGTAACCACGATCTGACTTCTAACACCATAGATTACTTTTACCTGTTTTTGAACATTTTGTGTTCTTACATGTGTGCTTTCTTCATTTTACACAATGTTGATGAGATTCATTTGTATTGCTGTGTGTAGTTGTGGATCATTCATTCTCATTGCTGTATTAGAACTCCATTGTGTGGCTATACTATATTTTTTAATGTATTCTATTATTGATGGACATTTGGGTAGGTCCAGCTTTTGGCTATTAGGAGAATTGTTGTGAACATTCTGTGTATGTCTTTTGGCTCACATCACATCATGCACATTTCTGTTGGGAAGACACCTAGGAGTGGGATTGCTGGGGTGCCTATGTTGAACTTTCATAGTTAGTACCAGTTTTCCAAAGTGCTCATATGATGCCGAAACTGGTTTGGCTCAGTGGATAGAGCGTCGGCCTGCGGACTCAAGGGTCCCAGGTTCGATTCCGGTTAAGGGCATGTACCTGGGTTGCGGGCACATCCCCAGTAGGAGATGTGCAGGAGGCAGCTGATCGATGTTTCTCTCTCATCGATGTTTCTAACTCTCTATCTCTCTCCCTTCCTCTCTGTGAAAAATCAATAAAATATATTTTAAAAAAAAAAGATTTCAAAAAAAACAAAGTGCTCATATGAGATTTCTAGTTGCTTTACATTTTTGCCAACACTGGATTTAAGTTGGGGTTTTTTTTAGCCATTCGGGTGCATGTGTAGTGGTAGCATATTGTGGTTTTAATTTGCATTTCCCTGATGACTAAGGAGTATGAGGACCCTTTCATGTGCTTATTAGTCATTTGGACAGCTTCTTTTATTAAATGCCTGTTTGAATCTTTTGTCCACTTTGAATTCAGTTGTCTGACTTTTTCTTACTGATTTTATAAGACTTCTTTATATATTCTGGATATAAATCCTTTGTCTTTTGTCAGATATTGTAAATATCATCTTCTACTCTGAAGGTCACCTCTTCATTCTTTAAATGATATCTTTAGACGAACAGAAATTCTTGTGATATTTGTAGTTTAGCAACTTGCTCTTTTATGATTATCCCTTTTGTATCTTTTAAATTTTTTTTATTGATTTTTAGAGAGGGAGAGAGAAACATCGATTTGTTGTTCCACTTATTTATGCATTCATTGGTTGATTCTTGTATGTGCCCTGACTGGGGATCGACCCTGCAACCTTAGCATATTGGGATGACACTCTGACCAACTAAATTACCCAGCCAGGCAAGCCCCTTTGTGTCTTGTTTAAAAAATATTTGTCTACTTCACAGTCATGAAGTCCATGAAGTCGTTCTCCCATTTTTTTAAAATATATTTTTATTGATTTTAGAGAAGAAGAGAGAGGGAGAAAGATAGAAACATAATGATGAGAGAGAATCATTCATCAGCTGCCTCCTGCATGCCCCCCACTAAGAATCAAGCCCGCAACCTGGGCATTTGCCCTGACTGGGAATCAAACCGTGATCTCCTGGTTCATAGGTCGGCACTCAACCACTGAGCTACACAGGCTGTATCTTCAAAATTTAAGGGCAGCCTCCAACATAAACGTAATTCCATGACCACATCTAGGAAAATTAATAGTTCCCAAATTTCTAATCTATAGTCATTTTCTGCCAACTGTCTTTTGTTGCTGTGTTTTATTTTGTTTTTCAAAACAGGATCCAAGTTAGGATCATGAATTGCTTACGTCTCCTAAATCTTTTTAAAAATATATATTTTATTGATTTTTTACAGAGAGGAATAGAGAGTTAGAAACATCGATCAGCTGCCTTCTGCACGCCCCCTTTTGGGGTTGTGCCTGCGACCAAGGTACATGCCCTTGACCGGAATCGAACCTAGGACCCTTGAGTCCGCAGGCTGACGCTCTATCCACTGAGCCAAACCGGTTAGGGCTCCTAAATCTTTTTTCACTTAGAGCCGCCCCCCCCTCTCTTTTTGTAAGTGACTGACTTTTGTTGGCGATCAGGCCAGTGGTCTTGTAGGTGTCCCACATTCTGGATCTGTTTCTCGTAGCATTGTTTACTTTGTCCCTCCACGTCCTGAACCTCCTGAATTTGGAAATTGGGTCTAGGCTTGAATAGATGCAGATAAACCTCACCACGCCTTTCCAGGGCCTTCTCTGATAGCCTTTCTCAGAGTTGTGTAAGGGCCTCCGTGTATGAGCAGGTGTGTAAAGTTTTAACACTTCCCAGTCCTAGTAAGTGGTAGCAGTTCTTAGTATTTGTCCCCACCTTAGGCTGGCACTTTACTCTAACGTTTGTTCCCTGGAAAGTTTCCCCAAGGCTTCTCTTGTCCCAGCCAGGAAGCAGTGGCTTCTCCCCGGCTGGGGCTACTAGATCCAGGCTTGGACATCCCTCATCTTTCTCTCCCACCCTCAGACAACACAGGCAGTTCCACCTACCGGCCACCCCCTCGGACCCAGGAGGTGATGATCAATGGGCAGATGGTGAAGTTGAAGTATTGTTTCACCTGCAAGATGTTTCGACCACCCCGGACCTCACACTGCAGTGTCTGCGACAACTGTGTGGGTAAGTGAGGGACCACAGGGAGGGGTATGGGGAACCCTGAGAGAATTGAAGACTGGAGGAAGGGAGTCATTCGTGTGGGGCTGGAGGGGGGTGGCGTGTTGGAAAGACCTAGGGTTGGGCAGGAAGTCTGGGTCACTCAGATTTGCTCTGACCAAGAAGGAACCTGAGAATGACCAGTGGGCTCTGAGTGTGACCACTGGTGTCTTGGCTTCAGCCCAGGATCAGTGGATTCCTTCCCCGCAGCTCGGAAGTGGGGCAGACACAGAGAGGCCCTGAACTCTTCTTTTAGGCCTCAGCCTGGTCCTCAGAGGTTCAAGGTCCCAGAACCAGAGACTTGGACCAATAACACCCTAGATGCGTTTGGGCCAGGAAGGAAATGATTTACCACCCGGTGCCCGGGACCAGCTGTGCTGAAATACTTTGATCTGACTCTCAGGGTTTGGGAGGGACAAGAGTCTGGGAACAGAGGGGTTTAAGCTGGTGAGGTGGAGAGGAGGTAGCCAGGATTGGAAGCTGAGCTGCTGACCCACAACTGCAGTGGTTGCTGGGGAACCAGAGACTGTGTTGTCCCTTCTCCCTGCTTTCCAGAGGCTGGGCAGCTCTGATGGGGACCAAGGGTGTGCCCCTGGGAGGTATCGTAAGGTAAATGCTATGCAAGAGGGCCCGATGAGCTGTGCCACTGTGACTGTGCACAGTCCCCAGGGCGGTGAGCTCATCAAGCTGGCTCAGCATTCCCTGAGCAAGAGACTAGTGGGGAACACCCCATGACGACAGGCAGTGAAGTGGGTGACTCAGTGGGCGTCATTCATCCAAGAGAATCAGCCCCACCCACCCCCTGCAAAGGGTGCTGGCCTTGGTGCGAGGCCTGCAATGGGCTTGTGACCCATATTCCCACAGGGGACTTTCCCCTACCCCCGGGGACGTGGTACTGGTGTGAGATCAGCCCTCTGACCAGGCCTCTGGTGCCAGTTCTCCACTAGTTACATAGCGGTCTAGCCCCTCCCTGGGCCTCTAGTTCTAGCTTGAGGGACAAGGGTCATTAGTTTTGGTGTGTGGCAGGGGTGGTAGGCTGGGCAACAAGTACTTTTTGTGGATCTTGCTTGTACCAGACACGGCTGGGCCCTGGGATTCAGCTCATTATGAGGCCAACACAGGCCCCCCTTATGGAGCTTATAATTGAGCAGGGGACACTGGCCAGTCCACTAATTGTAAATAAATATGTGAACACCATGGACAAAGTGCTGCAAAAGATAAGTGCCAGAGCAACAGAGCAGGTAACAGGGACCCTTACCTTGCCTGGGGTCAGAGGACACTTTGTTAAGGAAGTGGCTTTGCAGCCAAGACATGAAAGAGGAATTTCCCTTCACCGGGATAGACGGGGAAGAATGTGTGAGCCGTGGCAACCAGTTCCCACAGGACCAGAAGCAGGGAGTGTCTGAGAGCTGCTGGTGCGGAGAGTGAGGGGGTGGGAAAGCCAGCCAAGGTGTGAGGTCTCTGAACACCTGTGCTGGTTGGTTGCCAGCCAGGCCTGCACTAACCCCTCTCCCCCGGCCCTTTTCCAGAACGGTTTGACCATCACTGCCCCTGGGTGGGCAACTGTGTGGGGAGACGGAACTACCGCTTCTTCTACGCGTTTATTCTCTCCCTCTCATTCCTGACGGCCTTCATCTTCGCCTGCGTGGTCACCCACCTGACGCTCCGTGAGTTGGCGGTGGCAATGGGAGCGGGGACAGCAGAGGGAGGGCCAGCCAGCTCAGCCAGGCTAAGGAGCTGTGGTCACCGTCCCTCTGAGCCGTGTTCTCTCCTGTTTCTTTCAGGCTCTCAGGGAAGCAACTTCCTCTCCACTCTGAAGGAGACACCAGCAAGATATCCTTTGCCTTTGTCTGCTAGTGGGCAGCCTGGTGGGAACTGAGGCCCCGTCACTGGGATGGGTTCCCACACCTCATCCTATAAACAGAGGGCAATGATGTAGAGCAGGTGTTTGTCCTCTAGAATCCAATATGCACCCAGGCTTGAGCTGATCTTAAATGGGCTCTTGTGGGACGGGGTGGCCGAGAACTCTCAGGAGCCACAGTCCCTGTCTTCCCTTAAGGCACCAAGCTCCCTGGACCACGGCCACAGCTCTTGGTGCTTGGAACCCTCAGTTCCCACTACTGCCCATCACCTGGGCTCGTCCTGCTCTTGAGGGGAGCTCGTCAATCCTTCTTGAGGCCCAGGAGGTGATCCTGCTAAGAGGTGGTGACTGGGCCGTAGGAAGGTTACACACTTATTTCCTTTCTGGGGAAGGAGAGGGGAGAAAGGCTGGGCGTGGCAAGATCCCAGGCGCAGGGGAGGCTCCCAGCCCTGATCCTGGTTGTGGGTCCTTGACTGCCTGCTCACTGTGCTGGAGTTGGTGATCTGCTTCTTCTCCATCTGGTCCATCCTGGGCCTCTCAGGGTTTCACACTTACCTCGTCGCCTCCAACCTGACAACTAACGAAGATGTGAGTAAGGCTGGAGCAACCCCTGGTTCCAGGCTGGACCCTTGGCAAGAGGCGGGGCTGAAGGAGCTGGAGTGGCAGCAGTGCAGCCCTGACGCTCAGCCTGCTGGGGAAACGTGGGTGCAGATGATAGGCAGCCAGCTCCTGCAGTGCTCATGGCTTGGCCCTGAGAGCCAGCACAGCTTCTGAGGCCCCCACGTGTTGGCGCTCGGTGCAGGCTCCCAGGGCCCCCAAGATGCTTTCTCCCTAACCCCAGAAAAGCAGCACTCGCACCGTAACAGTCATTACATTTGGCAGCACGTTGTTGTTTCCAGAGTTCTTTCGGTTCCCATCATCTCTTCGGGTCCTTTTGCCAACTCTGAGGGATGCTTTTTCTCCATTTGATGGCTGAGTGACTTGCCCCAAGATTACGCAGCTGGGAAGGGATAGAGTCAGGATTTCACCCAGGCGCCATGGCCATGCTCACTGTCCCCCGCTACAATTGTAGGCAGCAGAGATGTGACTGTTCTGAGGTGTCCTTGATGCTCCCTGGGGCTTCCTTATTGACAGGAACAGCCAGGACAGGACCCTGAGGTTCTATTAATCCTCCCTACTTGCTGCCTTACAGACCCTCACCAACAAGCATTGTTTGAGCACTCACTGTGTGCCCAACCCTGGGCCAGGGACCTGACCTCCCCTTCACGTTCTCCCAAACAATAAAAAAGCAAACAAGAGCGTCCATTCCAGGGTCACTATCTGATACTAAGGGGCCCATCGACTAACAGAAAATACCTTCTGTAACCTCAGCTTCTTATTTAGTGAAACAAAACTTAACACGCATGATAGGGTATCATGTGCTGGGTGATTGGTACAGAGCAGACTCTCCTAAGGTGGTTTCCTGGGTACTGGTTCTGTAGGATATTACTAGGGGGTTAAGTAAAGAGGACTGATATAGCCAAATAAATTTGGGAATCTCTGGGTTAAAGTTAAGCAGGTGTCCTTCACTGCTAAACTCCTCAGTGCCTTTGTTAGTAGGCTTCACAGAGCTAGAGATGGACAAGGTTTCGTCTGATGCTCCAACAGTGCTATCAGAAAGTTGGTATCAGAGAGTTCCCTATTTTTCAAATGAGGATTCAGAGAAGTAGTGATCTATCCGGGGTTGCAGCGAGTCAGTGGCAGGGAAGGCAGCCTGACCCCTGTGCCCTTATCCTGCCCTCCACCTTAGGAGGCTGGCCAGAGAAGAGAGGATGCACCCAAAAAGTTTCTCTGGAGGCTTCTCTGTGGCTCTCCTTTGTCTTCTGTCCTGTTTGGGGCCTCCTCCTCTCTGCTAGGTGCCCCCCACCATCCAGAAGTCCCCCACATTCTCTCTGAATGGCCCCTGTTAAAGACATGTCCTCTCCAGTCTAGTTGGAACTGGTTTCAGAATTTGCCAGTTTTCCCATGCCTCTAGACTCCCCCCACCCCCCCACCTTAGAAAAGCGAAGCAAAGGGAGATAGGTATCTGACCCAGACCTCCTTCTACTTGCAGATCAAAGGCTCGTGGTCCAGCAAGAGAGGTGGCGAGGCCTCTGTCAATCCCTACAGCCATAAAAGTGTTATCACCAACTGCTGTGCTGTGCTCTGCGGCCCCTTACCTCCCAGGTGAGACGGGGTGACCTTGTGAGTCCACATCTGTCAAAGAGGTTCTGGAATCAGCAGACCTCTCCCCACATTACACCCCTCTGTCCCCATCCCCTGCTGAATGCTCTCAGGGCATTTGTCACATAAAGGAGTTCTATGGAGAGTTGTAATTTTAAGTCATGTGCTCATTGTAGATAAAAAATAAGTACAAAATATGAAAAAGAAGAGTGTTAGGTCTCACATGTAATCTTACTCCCCAGGGATAACCACAATTAATGTTTTGGCCACACTTGAGCAACGCTGCCCTAATGTTGCTGCTGGTGCTATTGGGGGGGCCTCCCTCCATTCTCCCTCCTAGAAGGAGAAAGCCCTGGTGGTTCAGCCCTGCTAGGAAGCACCCCGTCCATCCTGACAGCAGAGGGCGCCAGATGGGAGCTAAATGGCAGTGGACACTGGGAACAAAACTTCCCACGCTGTCCCCTTCTCCTCCCACCAATTCTGCCAGAAAAGGGACAGTAGGAGTCGCACTATCTCCAAATGCCCTTTCATCCTTACTGTTCCCCTCGCCTGCAGCCTGGCTTCTTGGCAGCCACACAGAAAGGTGAGCTAGTTTGAATTAATAGTGAGTAAATTCTGTGGCCAAAAGCCAGGTGTCCAGAGTGTGGAGAGAGGGCCCTTCTGGAAGGGAGGAGTCTTGAGCTCCCAGCGGGAAGACAGCTCCCTTTTCCTCAGATTTTCCAAGACTTCCCTTGGTGGGGCATTTATTTCCTACCCTGCGTGCTGTCCCCACAGTGTTCCATGGCTGTTCCCTCTGCTCCCCAAACCGAGGTTCCCACGGCCTTAGGTATGAGATCCCCCCAGCTGATCAGTGGCAGGAGTGACAGGATAGAGAGGCCCGGGCCGGGTGCCCAGAGGACCACACCAAGTCTCTGCCATCCAGCCCCCAGTCTGGAGTCCTGGTGTCAGGCAGAGCCCTCACATGTCCACCTTGTGTTTTTGAAGCCTGATTGACCGGAGGGGATTTGTGCAGCCTGACACCCTGTTGCCCTCACCCATCAGAAGCGACGAGCCAGCCTGTGGAGCCAAGGCCGATGCCAACATGGTAGGAGGCCACCCCTGAACCTGGCTCAGTACTCGCCACCTGCTGGCCTGTTTGCCCTTCCGCACTCACCTGCCGCACTCCACACCTGCCGAGACCCTCCCCATTCCACCCAAGGGAAGCAGAGCCACCAAAGACTCAAGTCTTTTCGTATTTATTTCCCACCCTGCGTGCTGTCCCCACACCGTTCCATGGCTGTACCCTCTGCTCCCCAAACCCAGGTTCCCACGGCCTTAGGAGTGAGATTCCCCCCAGCTGATCAGTCGCAGGAGTGACAGGATAGAGAAGCCAGGGCCAGGTTCCCAGAGGACCACGCCAAGACTCTGTGCCAGGGCGAGCCCTGTGTGAGTGAGGGTGCGGACTGAGTGTAATGCCTCCCAGTTGGGGAAGCTGCTGAGCCCTGCTGAGCTGGGGTTCTGGGGTGAAACAAGACCCAGGAGCAGTGGCCTTGGACAGCGGGCTATGGGACAGGATGTTTCCATGGGCTACTTTGGTTTGCAAGCTCCTTCATTCTTTTTGTGATGATCATTGTTTTTCTTTGGTTTTTTATTTTTTTTTATATGGAGTTGGCCAATAGAATAGAGCTGGGTTCTAGGTAGAGAAAGCAGAGTTGAAGGTGGATGGGGGCGGAGGGGTGGGGTAGCCTGTGTCAGAGGAAGCCAAACCAGCCGGCCAGGCACCCAAGACCTCAGCTCCAGCATGATTCCTGGGAAGCACACTAGGAAGTGGGGCCTTGCCATTTCTCCGCCCATAGAGGGTTCTCTATGGGATCCCAGCCTGGCCCCCCGTCTCTTTCCCAAGTCAGGTCTGGGATGGGTTGGTAATACTCATGCTGGTAATACTTGAAACGGGTTTATTAATGCTGGGTATTTTGCACAATTTTATAGACCTCTTTTCTACATTTTTTAAATGGAAGAAGAATTCTTAAAAAGTCAGCCATTTTGCTGTCTGTGTAGTGCCAGGTTATCAGAAGGCAAATTGATTTTAATAAGTTTATTACAAGAGACCTTTTGACTGTGTGTGTGTGTGTGTGTGTGTGTGTGTGTGTGTGTGTATGCTTGCCCTTGTACAAATGTGGCTGGCTCCCACTTCCCCACATCCCCTGGGCTGCCCTCCTCCTCACCATCCCCCTCCAGTGTCAGCCAGCAACAGCAGTACCGGCCGAGCCATGGGGACAAGGAATGTGCGCAGTGGTTACAAGAGACCCCTGGGCTCCTTCTGTGGCTCAACCCACATCCTCCTACTTTTCCCTCCTCCAGGGACTTCCGACAGCCAGTGGCTGGGGACTCAGCCACCCCCAACCCCACCCCTGCCACCCAGCCCCCAGGTCAGGCTTCCAGCTGGGATCTGCCTAGACAGGCTGAGGCTGGGTGTGGTGCATGGGGTAATGGCTGTGAGGAGCGGCTGCCACCCTAGAAGCCACACCCCCTCCTCTAAGCCCTGAGTATGGGACCCAGTGCCAAGGGCTAGAGAACAGGGCATCTCTGCCAACTGGAGGCCTCCGTCCAGAGAAAAGGAAGGAAGGAAGGAAGGAAGGAAGGAAGGAGCAAGGTGGGCCAAGGCGAATGAAGTTTGGCCTGAATCTAGGCCAGAAAATCAGAGGATGTCCCTCCTCTGCTGGGAACTATAGTTTCTTGTCAAAAGAAATAGATAGGAAATTGTTCCTCTCTCCCCCTCCTTGGCCCTTCAAATGGGCCGAAGTCCTTGGAAAATGACATAGGAAGTCCCCTTATCTTGCCCTTCCTTGCTCCAGAGGCTAGTGGGTCACAGGCAGTTGAGAAGTGGCAGCCACAGAAGGTCTCCTCTGGGAAAACAGCTTCCTTCGCCCAGCCTTAGTGCCCCGCGCCAGGCTGCAGCGGCACTGGGAGGGGGGCAGGACGCCGGGTAGAGGAGGTCGACTCCCATCTGACTTTTATTTAAGCTAGTGTTCTTTGTTCCTGCTTGTAATAAAACTTTTGTTTTTAAGAGTTGATTTGCTTTGGTTTGGTTTTTGTTTGCTCTTCTTTGCTGAGGCCCCAAATGGCAGCCATCTATTCTGTCAGTCAAACTTGGTCTTTCCTGGGGATACAGAGAGAAGGCAGGCAGCCCACCGACCTGGCTAAAGTTCTCCTCTCCTGGCTGGAGTCTGTCTGCTGGAGGCAGAACAGAGAGGACTGCGGCTAGGCATAGGCGTGTAAGAAGAGGCCACTGTCCCCTCCACCTTCCCCTGCCACAGGGGCTTGGAGGCCCCCAAGTTCCTTGCTCTCTTTCTACTCTGACCCCCAGTGACTGCTCAGCTAAGAAAATGTTTATGAGACAGTATATTCCAGTTTGAGAGCTGGAGCCTTCTTGGCCCTCACCTCCGTCTGGGCAGCGAGCCCAGCCAGACACCTCATAACACTGGCCCACCTCTCTGGTATCTCCTCCAGGAGGACACCTGTCAGGATTTTGCCATCTCCTGCACAGCCTGAGGGGAGCTAACAGTCCTCTTTGCAGAGGGTTAGCTGGTAAGACCATCTCTCCCCTGTCAGCCAGCACTGCCCGCTCCCCTCACACACCATCTCATCCTCATCGCATGCCTCGCAACCCCATGGAGCCCATTCATCTGTCTGGTGTGTGGTGTGGTGTGTATGCTGGTGGTGGTAGGGTCCCCAGGGCTCCCCCCTGAGCAGAAGGATGGGGTCAGGGCGAAGAGCCCAGCCCCCCTCCGGATGAGGAAGTAGTTTCTCACACAGCAGCTCTCCGACTGACGCAGGAGGTGAAGGGTGAGGGTGGGGAAAGGATGGGGTACCTGCTCTCAGATGCCTGGGTCTATTCTGGTGGTGTCCTGGTGTACAGGGACCTTTTATCACTAACACTGTGTCCTGGCTTTCTGTCCCTGCTGAGCTTTCTCTCACCTGCCCGTCTTCTCTCCTGCTTCGTTGCCTGCTGCCAAGCCTTGGCCGTCTGTGGGGAAGAGGCCCTTCTGTGGGGAAGAGGCAGGTGCTGTGGAACCCCTCTAGGCCTCCTCTTTCCTCCCCATCCCACTAACCCTCTCTCTTCTCCTTCTTTGCTGTCTTGCCCGGGATCTCCAGTGTGTGCGGGGGCTTAAGGACCTCCTGAGGACCGCTGCTCTCTTCCTCTCCAGGAGTGACCTGGGGGAAGCCAAGCACCTGGCACCTCCACCTGCCTAACCTGTGGCCCATCTGCCACCATCTGTGCCTACAGGGTCTACCCCCACGCCTGCCCCACATGTGTGCTCTCTAGGGTCCCCCCATAGGGGCCAGGGGACTGACCTCTTTGCCCCCATCCCCACTCCATGCTGGCCAGAGTGTAGAAAAGCCATAACGCAGCTGTCAGCACAATGATGTAAGACTATGCTGAAACTCACCCTCCCCTCTTCCACCTTACTTCCCCTTCCCCAGATTTGTAAGGTGTCAAGACTCTTTAGGAATCTTGCCTTACAGCCTGCCCCCCAGAATCAGGCACAGCCGTAGTCGAGCTGAGCAGGTTTCTTCAGGAGCTGTCTGGGGTGTTATGGTTGATGACGCTGCTGAACAAGTTTGGTAACAGTTTTAAGCACAACTGGTTTGACACTGTTCCCACGGCCCCCTCCACCCCCAACACTTGAGTAGAAAGGTTGCAAGGAAGATGCTTGTACCCTTTGCTCCAGGCACCGAGGGACTGAGCTAGTTCTGGCAGCCCCTTGTTCTTCAGAGAAATTAAAGGAAACTGGCTGGGCCTCCGGAATCTGCTAAGCCCATGGCTGGGGTCTGCTTGTCTGCTATCCTGTACCTTTTTTAAACCAAAATAAAGATTTCCCTCTTCTTGCCATATCTTTGGCTGTCTGGTGCCACTCTTTCTTGGGGCCTGGGGTGGGGCCTGTGATGAGTGTGCAGGAGAACCACTGCTTACAGCTGCCAGCTTTGTTCCAGCTGGTCAGTGCTGTTTGGAGATTTGTAAAAGGCACGGCATCCCTGGCTGGGTGGCTCAGTTGGTGGGAGTGTTGTCCCGAATAAGGCCAAGGTTGCAGGTTCCATCCCCAGTCGGGGCATATACAAGAGTCAACCAATGAATGTATGGATGGGTGGAGCACAAATTAATGTTTCTTGCTCTCTCTCCCCCTCTCTCTAAAAATAAATTTTTTTAAAAAAAAGGCGTAACAAAGCGAGAAGTGACACAGGAAGAATGACCAGCATCCTCTTCACTGTGCCCCTCCAGAACTCCTGGTCTCAGCTCCAGAGACCTTTAAGCCTTAGCTGACCTCTGAACTCTGAAAGGTCCCAGCCTTGGCTGGGACAGAGGAGTTGACTCCAGTCTGGGACTGTCACACCCCTGAACTGAGCTTAGCCCAGGGTAACACTCTCATGGAGCCTTCCCTCTCCCAGATGCCTCCCTACATCAAGATACATAGTATGCTAGGAGCTAAATAATAGTAATAATATTAACTACAGTGGCCATTCAGCAAGGGCTTGCCAAGTCTGTTTTCTCACCTAAACCTATGAGGAAAGTGCTGTCAGCCTTTTTACAGATGAGGGAACTGAGGCTCAAGGAAGGCATAGGAGTTGCTCAGGGTCTCCCAGATGATAAAGCAGCAAATTCAGTATTTGAACCTGATCTCTGCCCTGACCTCTAACCCTTCTGCACTACCCAAAGAATGAATACTGCGCTTCAGGAGAAGGGAATCTCAAGAGGAGAAACCCTAAAATTAGAGAATGTCATGCATAGCCAGCAGGGGGCTTAGAGGAGATCTGTGAGGCCTCCCTGTACCTATGGGGAAACAAGCCCAGAGGAAGGAACCTGCCCAAGGCTTTATAACTGAGCTGGAATGCAGTCCCACACCCTGAACTCATTCCATTTTCTTTCCAAAAATTCCACACCGTGTTCTAGACTGGACTGGTCTAGGAAATGTGGGGTACTCTAAATAGCAGTGTCTTGAGGAGGAAAAGTCTCAGGATAGCTGACTCACTTAAAAGTAATCTAATCCCCCCGCCAAAGGCAACTAGTAGAGTGAGCTCTTGACTGGATAACTGAACTCTAGTTTATAATTAGGGGGAGAAGATGATCACCTGTTTAGTTTGATCATTCTAAAACCGGAAAAATGTCCTAGGAAGTTCTTCCTGGAATCTTAACAGAGTCCTTCCTGCTGCAACCAGAGCCCTGTCCTCTCTTCTCAGTAGAGATAGACAACTAGTTGCTGCCTTCCTCTCTGTGCTACAACCCTCGAAAGCCTGTTTCCCAGCTAAGAAGGGCTGGTTGTCTCTGGGACCAGAGGCCTTAAGCATGCTGGTAGGATGGATGTTATATAGAAGGGTGGGAGGTAGGCAGGATGAGGAAAGCCCCTTTGGGCTGCAGCCCCAGCTCCTGTCCTGCTGACTCAGGCGGCTGACTGTGGAACTCAGTGCCCTGCCGGGGCCTGCTGCCTCCTGCCTGCTGCCTCCTGCCTGCCTGGGCTTCTGGACTTGGGAAATGGAAGCCTGGAGGCAAAGGGAGGTGCATCAGACAGGAACTGAGTCAGGATAGACAGGCCAGAGCCAGCAGGAGATGTCAGGCAGCCTGGCTCCCAGATTCAGCAGGGAAAGGGGGCTTTCCTTTCTCTTGCCAGGGTCTGTGCTGAGGGCATGGAGCTTTAGGGTGTGAATCGCCACCAGGTCTCCAGGTTTGAGTGATGGAAAAGAGAATGCTCCCTCCTTAGAGACAGAAATAGCTCCAAAGTCGCCAGGTCCCAAGTTTATGCTGTTCTGGGACCTCCAGCTTTCCCTCACGACTTGGAAAGCCTGGACTGAGTCAAAAGAAGGTCCTTGAGGGCCCAGGGTTTGCATAGGCCAGAGGAATGTCCAAGATGGAGAAGAAGGAGGCAGTGTTGAGTGAGCGTATCTGACTATTCATCCATCTTCCTTCCCATGTGGACACCCAGCTGGGCAGGTTCTGGTCTTTGGTTGAGGCCTTTGTGAGGGGCCCTTCCTCATTTCATAGGCCCCAGGTCCATGTTCATGCTGTGAGTGTATATTTTTATAATAAATATAAAAATTGTTAGCTGTCCTTGTGTCAGCCACGGGTTGGATTTTTTTCTATGTGATCATAATAGTTATCATCCACTCAAGCAAGTGCTTTCCATCAACTCATCTAATCCTCACAAACCCATTGTATACTTAGGAACACTGAGGCTCACAGAGGTTAAGTCACTTGGCAAAGGCCACAGCAGCTTGTAAGAACTGAACCTGGCTGGTCTGATTCCAAATATACTGGCTATTCTATCTCTCAGAAAAATAATACACATTCATGAATAGATAATTTGAGTAGAATAGGAAAAGGAAAAAAAGTTTCACTCCCTAAAGATACCCTCAGTAAGTTGTATTTTAGTGTACTAAAATAGTATTTTCCTTTCCATCATTTTCTGTCTGGATTGAGCAAAGTCTTCAGGATATTAAGCCTAAAATCCCTTCTGCTTCTTTGGAAAACCTATAGCATTAGCCCAGATATGTCCCTACTTTTCCTTCTAAGAGGCAGATCTCATCTTGGAGCCTCAGAGTTCTGGCCTAGGCCTCCCTGCCTCCAGAAGGGGAGGAGGGGTGTTCAGACACCAAGAACAACCCAGAGAAGGACAGGCCTGTGACATGGTCCTGGCTCCAGGGTTAAGCTGGCTAGATCCCAATGAGGGGAGCCCCACCCCTGAGCCCCATCTGAGCTATAGCTAGGGGTGGGGCAGATAAGCAGGAACCCACTTTCATGGGCGCAGTGCCAACACCTTTAGATGAAAGGAACCCTTGGCTGACACAAGGACAGCTAACAATAATAGTTTCCACCCCGCTAACAGGGACAGAAGGTTGACAACAGAGACCTCCCCATCCATGCCAGAGGTCAGAGGTGGGGCCTTGGTCAAAAGGAAGGGGCAGGAAAACCCCTGAGAGTCCGGCTTTGGGAGGCAGTCCTCAGCTGGGACTACTGCCCCATAAAACAAAATGGTATGTGTCACCTCCTTTTTCTTAGCCCTGTCTCTCTCCCCAGTTGCTAGCGTCCCCTCTGGGGAACCAAACTGGGCAGAGCACCCAGGTGGCCTGCTTCCCAGCCTCTGACAGAGGGTGAGCTGAGTCAGGCAGAAAAGTGGGCCAGCCAGCATCTGGGCCCCCACCCTCCGTGAGCCCCACTCATACAGGATGGCTGGTGACTTGGAGGGGGCAGGTGACCTGGCATGGAGAGCCAGAGGGTAAGTCCTCAAACAAGTGGCAACAGGCCACCAACTTGAAAGGGAAAATTGTGCTGTGATGGGAAAGGTGTCCAACAAACCTACTGAGTGACTAATTACGACGGCTGGGCTGGAGCGTCAGAGGCTGCTCATTAAACACCTCATTAAGTGGCACCCTGAAAGCTGCCACCTGTGCATTCTGGGAGTTCAGAGGGGACAGGATCCTGAGGGAGAGGGAGGGTGGGGGATGGAACCATTTCAAGAAGCTTGGATCCCACTTCTAAATACATCCTGGAGCTCACAAGCCAGAGGGCTTGATGGGAGAGAAGTCAAGGAAGTAGGATGCAGGGGACTTAGTGGCTGTGTGACCTTGAGCAGATCTCATCCCTCTCTGAGCCTTCGTATTCCTGTCTCTAAAATGCGGTCGTAGTCATAGTCCTGCCCACCTCACAGAGACATCATGGGGATTAGATTGGATACTGGAAGCCAAGGTTGGGTAACTGTAGAGCCCTAGCTACACATGAGTGCTCTCACCTGAACCAAGGGGGGCACCTCTCTGGCAGGAATAAGAACCCCATCCTCCTGCACTTGGCTCTGTGGGGTCTGCCTAGGCTGATGCAACCAGGTGGCCGAGCCATCCTTTGCCCCTGGAAGGACTCCGTGAAGGAGAATCCGATTTGAGAAACGGGGGCAGCTACCTCATGTGGGCACCCATGTCATGGGAGCCCTGAACAAGAGGGGGCAGCTTGGAGCCTGGCAGGTGCAGCCAACACCCAGATTTCTCCTGCTGACTGCCCCCATGACTCACCCCACACCCCAGCCCTTTTACCTTTAAGGAAGAGCCGGAAAGGGTGTGGGGAGAGGAGGAGAGGCGGTAGGTCCGGAGCCTCAGTCCCGCCCTCGGCCCCTCCCTACCCCACCCCGCTCTGGGCCAGGCCTCCCAGCCAAAAGGCAGGTAGGGATCTGGGACGACACAGAATCCTGCTTGGTCCCGAGGCAGCCGTTTAGCCTGCCGCCTGCCTGCCTGCCTGTCTGTCCCCACAGCTGAGCTATGGAGAGAGCAAGTCTGATCCAGAAGGCCAAGCTGGCAGAGCAGGCCGAACGCTATGAGGACATGGCAGCCTTCATGAAGAGTGCTGTGGAGAAGGGCGAGGAGCTGTCCTGCGAAGAGCGAAACCTGCTGTCCGTGGCCTTCAAGAACGTGGTGGGTGCCCAGAGGGCGGCCTGGAGGGTCCTGTCCAGCATCGAACAGAAAGGCCAGGAGGAGGGCTCGGAGGAGAAGGGCCCAGAGGTGGGAGAGTACCGGCAGAAGGTGGAGACCGAGCTCCGGGGCGTGTGCGACACCGTGCTGGGCCTGCTGGACTCCCACCTCATCAAGGAGGCCGGCGACGCCGAAAGCCGGGTCTTCTACCTGAAAATGAAGGGCGACTACTACCGCTATCTGGCCGAGGTGGCCGCCGGCGATGACAAGAAGCGCATCATCGACTCTGCCCGGTCAGCCTACCAGGAGGCCATGGACATCAGCAAGAAGGAGATGCCGCCCACCAACCCCATCCGCCTGGGCCTGGCCCTGAACTTTTCCGTTTTCCACTATGAGATCGCCAACAGCCCCGAGGAGGCCATCTCACTGGCCAAGACCACCTTCGACGAGGCCATGGCTGACCTGCACACGCTCAGTGAGGACTCCTACAAAGACAGCACCCTCATCATGCAGCTGCTGCGAGACAACCTGACTCTGTGGACGGCCGACAACGCTGGGGAAGAGGGGGGCGAGGCACCCGAGGAGCCCCAGAGCTGAGCCACGCTGCGACCCGCCCCGCCCCGCCCTGCCCGCTCCAGCCCCACCCACCCCCAGCGGAGAGGACTAGACTGGGGTGGGAGGCCCGACCCTCTCCCCGAATGCTCTGCCGCAGCTCAGAGGGGCTCCATGGAGAGGGACCAGCAGAGCGGAGGCCCCTGGAGCCCACTCCTCCTGCAGCTGTCGGGTTCTCCTCACCACTGGTCATTCCACCCAGCCTGCTCTCTGCGCCCCTCCAACCCTACCCGGCAACCGGCCACTTCTGCCTCTTCCCCCCTCTTGACTCCCTCCTGCCCCTGCTGCCTCTGGATGTTAGGAATTGAGTGTCCCACCCAGTGGCTGAGAACTGGACCGTATGGCAGAGGCTGGAGAACTGGACCGTATGGCAGAGGCTGGAGATGAGAGTGAGGTGTGTGTGTGTGTGTGTGTGTGTGTGTGTGTGTGTGAGAGAGAGAGAGAGAGAGAGAGAGAGCGCAGAATGAGAGGGAAAGCATGTCTGCTGGGTGTGACCATGTTTCCTCTCAATAAAGCTCCCCTGTGACAAATCCCCCTTGTCTTTTCCAGTTATTGGCGGCGGGCTGGGGCTGGGCTGGGGTATGATTTACAGGAAGCCCGACTTGGCACCTCTGGTTGAGGGCCCGAACCTCTCCCACGGGGCTGGCTCAGCGACCCGCAGGCCAGACTTTGGGGCCGGTGACTCCCGGCGAGCGGCCAGGGGACAGGCTCTCCCCGTCGGGCCCCAAACAAGCCGGTCCGGCCTCGGGAGGGTCGGGTAGCGCAAAGGCGGCTCCTCCGCGCCTCAGCTCTGAGGGGACAGGAAACAGGGAATTTCCGGTCTGAGGTCCGAGGACAGCGCCGCCGGGATACACTGCAGTGAGCGGCACTGAGCACGGGGTCTGAAAGCGGGGAAGTCCCCTCAGAGGCGCAGATCTGAGGCGGGAATTACGGTCGGAAGCAGGGGCGTGACGCCGCCAGGAAAAGCCCAGCTCTGAAGCGTGCGCGGACGGGACCCAATGAAACGCGCTGGCGGAGAGGAGGCGCGACCTGGGGAGCGGAGGCCGGTGTGGGAAGCGGAGGCCGGGGGTGCAGGGGGGAGCGGAGGCCGGTCCGGCAGCCCACCCGCCGCCTCAGTACCAGAAGCAACACTCCGGTTCTGTGGGCGCCTCTCTCGGTCCCGCCCTAAAAGCCCGGGCTGGAGGCGGGCTGAGGCCGATAGCGTCCAATCACGGGCGGGAGATGCTCGGATACCGGCCAATGAGAGCGTGAGCGGCGGCCGCGCGCTGCTGCGCGTCTTCCCGCCGCCCGCCGGGCCGGGAGGGTTCGGAGACGCCCCGGCGGGGCTGAGGCGCCCCCGCCCGCCCGAACGCCAGGGGCGGAGCGTTCGGGTTTCACTCAGACAAGTCGCTACCCGCCGGGCCGGCGAGCTAGGCACCCGCTGAGCGCAGAGCGGCGGGACGGGGCTGTGTGGAGAAGGCAGTCCCTCCCTTTGAGTCATCTGCTTCACCGACGGCTCCCGGCGGACAGGACGCCTGGGAAAAGGCCACCGACGCTATCGGCCTCGGCCCGCCTCCAGCCCGGGCTTTTAGGGCGGGACCGAGAGAGGCGCCCACAGAACTGGAGTGTTGCTTCTGGGACTGAGGCGGCGGGTGGGCTGCCGGACCCGCCTCCGCTCCCCCCTGCACCCCCGGCCTCCGCTCCCCCACACAAAGTCCAGGCAGCCTGAACAGGCGGCCGGGAGACTTGGGTTGTGTCCCCAGACTTGGCTGTGCGACTTTGGGAAAGTCTTTGTCCACCTCCCTGCGCCTCAGTTTCCCCTTCGGTATCAAAGGGGCTTGAACGAAAGGCTCTGTAACGAACACTGACGAATCTGGGTTCTGGAGTCAAGCTGCCTTCCTCTTCTTAAAATTGCTGTGAAGTTTGCGAAAATAAATGCACTTAAAGTAGTTCATAGTGCATGTTAGCTGTTATCAATCCTTCTAGCATCAGTAGTCTAGGATTTACCCAGCCTTTCTGTGCCAAAAGCAGAATCATCGCCCTGGCCGGCTTAGCTCAGTGGATAGAGCATCGGCCTGAGGACTGAAGGGTCCCGGTTCGATTCTGGTCAAGGGCACATGCCCAGGTTGCAGGCTCGCTCCCCAGTAGGGGGCGTGCAGGAGGCAGCCGACCAATGATTCTCATCATTGACGTTTCTCTCTCCCTCCCTCCCTCTCCCTGCCTCTCTGAAATCAATAAAAACATATATTTTTTTAAGAAAAGCAGAGTCGTCAGGCCCAGTTCTGAGGAGCACCTGATCTGCATGCTCACTGGGCCACCTGGCCTGGCTTCATGGGGTCACTCCTCCCCTGGCATGACTGGGGCAACTCAGTCCAGCCCCATCGGGTGCCCAGAGCCCAAGTATGGCCACACCCATGAGACTCAAAACCGAAGGGCTCTTATCAGAGTGGCAATTCTACAGGGGGAGTTGGCAGGACCACCGCGAGGCTCCTGCGCCCCTGTGTTCTCCCCTCCTTTCCTGGAAGTGTGTTGGATTTCCAGCCCTGGCAGAGACTCTGGGCCGGGGCAATGACTCCCCCTCAGCTCTGAAAGTGACCCGGTTTCTCTCACCAGACAGGTCTGGTGACTTTCTCTTAAAGGGGTAGGTCCTGGGAAAGGAACTTCTTTCCTTTCTCTCAGCCTCAATACACCACTCATGGTTGCCCTGTATGGGGAAGGAAATGAGCATGTTGGTGTTGAAGGATTTCAAAAGTACATGGTGGCCCTGGCTGGTTTGGCTCAGTGGATAGAGCGTCAGCCTGCGACTGAAAGGTCTCAAGTTCGATCCCCATCAAGGGCACATGGCCAGGTTGCGGGCTGGATCCCCAGTAGGGGGCGTGCAGGAGGCAGCTGGTCAATGATTCTCTCTCATTATTGATGTTTCTATCTCTTTCCCTCTCCCTTCCTCTCTGAAATCAATAAAATATATATTTTAAAAAGTATATGGTGTGGATTGCTCAGATGTGGAATCTAATTAACAAAATAAAGTGATGAATAGAGTGGATCTAGAGACATGGAAGCATGGAACAGAGTGTGGAATCTTGGAGGGAAGGCAGGGGAAGGTGTGTGGGGGGGTAATCAACCAAAGACCTTTATGCATATATGCATAACCCATGGATGCAGACAATGGGGAGGTGGGGGCCTTGGGTGGGGGTGGGATGGGATGGACTGGAGGGGGACAATGGGGGGAGGAGGGGACATATGTAATACTTTCAACAATAAAGATTTTTTTTTAAAAAAAGTATATGATGTGGATTGGAACATCATCAAATCAGATGGCTAAATGTGAGCTGGCTTTGGCACCAGACCATGAGGGTCCCAGACCTTTTTATTTTTGTTATGTTTTTTGTTTTAATCTCTGTAAAACTTAATTTTTTTTATTTCAGAGAGGGAGGAAGGGAGGGAGAGAAACATTGCATGGGACAATGTTCCAACTAACTGAGCCAGGGGTCTGTAAAATGTTCTTACTATTACCCAGAGTGGGGTTTCCGTGAGTATTTCTTGCCATCTTTCCCTGGCCTAGATTGCTGTTTTAGAAATTTTAGTTCTACTGCTAATGGGTACAGAGTTTCTTTTGGAGTGATGAAATGTTCCAGGTTTGTTTATTTTGCTTTAAAGTTGATTTTAGAGAGAGAAACATCAATTTGTAGTTCTACTTATTTTTGCATTCATTGCTTGATTCTTGTATGTGCCCTGGCTGGGGATCGAACCCACAACCTTGACGTATCAGGATGACACTCTAACCAACTGAGCTACCCAGCCAGGACAAAATGTTCTGGATTTAAACTGGGGTAATATTTGTACAATTTTATGAATATATATAAGACACTGAACTATACACTTTAGAGGGATAAATTTTATAGTGTGTGAATTATATCTGTTTTAAAAATCAGTCCCAGAAGCCCTGGTCAGTGTGGCTCAGTTGGCTGAACGTCGTCCCATGCACTGAAGGTCGCCGTCTCGATTCCCCACCAGGGCACATACCCAGATTGTGGGTTCAATCCTTAGTCAGGGTGCATATGGGAGGCAACTGATCAATGTTTCTCTCTCACAATGATGTTTCTCTCTCTCCCTCTCCCTTCTTCTCTCTCTCTCTCTCTCTCTAAAAAAAAAAATCAGTCCCAAAAGGCAAAGCAGGTACCCCTGGAAATTTCATGGTGGCCATTCTCGCCTTCACATTATCCTTTCCACTTGAGCACCTGTTATAACCTCTAAATTTCAAAGCCCAGCTTCAGATCAAAACGTGACTAACCAGCTTCCCTCTCCCTTCAACATATACAGAGCTTTGGATCTGTGCTCTCTTATCAATGCCTTTAATTTATATAGGTACACTTATTAAGTGCATTTATCCAGTTATGATTTCACAGTGACTTGATTCTACCTCTGGGTTTGTAAGTATGTCCTGGGTTTATTTATTGTCTTCTCAGAAAGCTCTCTAAAAAAATAACTTTGTCCCATTATTCAAAAGTAACTTTGTCCCTTTCTTCCCCCAGTGTCTCAAGACTGTGTACTCTCAAGGTGTCTCAGAAACTTGTGTCTCAAGGTTTTGTGTACAGGAAGGTGCTCAGAATTTAGTTTTAAAACCATCCTCCCAAATGCCTGGAAATCCGGTTTAGTGCCAGGTCCTCAGTTGTGGAAATAGAAATATAGCTGGTTCTGAGAGGAGGCAGGGCTATCTAGACAGAGACCGGCTCACAGAGATTCAAATAATCCCAGTCCTATCCTTTCTGCACTGCCAGAGTATCTGTCCTCCAGGAAATGGAGGCCCAGGGCTTGCAAAGATCTTTCGCTCTCAAGAATTTGATTGCTATGGGGAAAATTTGCAACTTAAGGTTTTCTAGGGGGGATACCCACTCTTAATTGGCTCTGTAGGTCCACAGGTGATGGAGGGCAAGGCATTGGGTTCAAAGTGCCTTCCCAGAACCAACCAGGTACCCTAGGGAGGCCAAGGGTTAGGCAGGCCACTGTGGCTCCTTCTAGAAAGGCAAGATACTCCTATACACACACGTCCAAGGTCCAAATGTCCAGTGCCTTTTGGGGAAAACCTGATTTCAGATGCTTTCACCAAGATTGTTCTGACCAACAGTGCCCCACTCCTGCTTTTTCCTAGAGAACAGAGTTCTGTAATAATAGCAGTGGGCTCTGGCCGAGCAGCTCGGTTGGTTAGAGCATTGTTCCTACACGCCAAGGCTAGATTCCAAGGTCAGGCATTTAAAGAGTCAACCAATGAATGCATGAACAAGTGCAACAACAAATCCATGTCTCTCTCTCTCTCAAAATAATTTTTTTTTAAATAGCAACAGACATGACTGCTATTATCATCTTTGTTTTGCAGATGAAGAGAATGGGGCTCAGTGCAGCTAAATAACCTAATAATGTACCTGGGGAATGGAATGGATCTGACTCCAAAGTTAATGATTTTTAAACTACAACAGCTGTTTTCAAATTGTGTTCAGAGGGTTCCCCAGAAACTACCACAGGGCAGGAGCCCAGTGGTCAGGGTTTCCCGTGTCCACATATGGCTACAATAGCCACACATATGTCTGTATTGTGAGTTAAAAATAAGCTTGAAAAGAACCACATTATGCTATGCTGCCCTGCTTCTAAGAATCAAGAAAGACTTACTCTACTCTCAATCTAATGCCACCCCAGGGCCCAGCAGAAAGGAATTGTCTTGAGAAAAAAACTGTAGTGGACCAATTTCCTGATCTTTACCAAGCTAAGGTTTCCTTAATGTGGTTACATTCTTTGTTCCTTTTCAATTCTTCACCTGTTCACAGGGTCTACTCATCCCCCAATCCTTGCTGTGTGTGGGGGTGGGGGGAGGGAGGGGGAAAGGCAGGTTTCTGTAGAATAGGTCCCCCTCCTCTCAGAACCCCCCAGCCCCACCTACACAGTGAGTCAGGGGCCAGGAATGTCTGTGGGGGCAGTAGACAGGTATGTCAAAGGCTGATTCATCTCTCATCTCCACCCAATTTTCTCCTTACTGTTCTCTGGGAAATTTAACTCTTTATTTGTCTAGAGATAAGAGGGAGATCCCAGACTCTGAACTCATGGAGTCTTCAATCTGTGGCTACATACAGTACTTCATACATCAGATTATGGCATTTAAGAAATATATGTTGAAAGAGAAGGTGGGAGAGAAGAATGGAGGGAAGGAGAAAGACACATTTCCCCCCCTTTCTTTCTCCAGAATAAAGTCATCCTGAAATTTCCTTTTCTGAATGTACAGGGGACAGATGTTTAAGTCAGAATAGATTGTGCAACCACTGGTATGCTTTGAGTTGGGAGAAATCTTACTCATGTCCCAATATTCCTTCTGTGCAGTTAATATGATTCCACAGAGCAATGTGCAGGTTCCAGGATGAATATACAGGAAGAGGCCTCCAATCAGTGTGAAGAGAGCTGTATATGCACAGAAAGCACACTTCTTGAGATTTTGCATTCATTTGGGATAGATCTCCCTCCTCCACCATTGCTTCAGGGTTTTGGATGAGGAAAGAAATTTCCAGCTTTGCTCTGTATTTTAGTTCAGCACATTTTTTATCAATATTCATCTTTCTTTTTCATCTTAGTTGGGCTCCAAATCCCCAGCCCATCCCTTCACAGCTCCTCAGTCTTTTTTTTTTTTATTGCTAAAAGTATTACAAAGGGTATTACATATGTGTCCTTCCCCCCCCCGGCCTTGACAATCCCCTGGCC
>NW_005871245.1:2220439-2239142 GCF_000147115.1 Myotis lucifugus | reverse complement strand
TGTATCTATTATTGTTCAAAAGTTTGTAATGGTCTTTATTATCCATGAATGAGTGAGATCATTTGGTATTTTTCCTTCATTGACTGGCTTATTTCACTTAGCATAATGCTCTCCAGTTCCATCCATGCTGTTGCAAATGGTAAGAGTTCCTTCTTTTTTACAGCAGCATAGTATTCCATCGTGTAGATGTACCACAGTTTTCTAATCCATTCATCTACTGATGGGCACTTAGGCTGTTTCCAGATCTTAGCTATGGTGAATTGTGCTACTATGAACATATGGGTGCACATATCCTTTCTGATTGCTGTTTCTGGTTTCTTGGGATATATTCCTAGAAGTGGGATCACAGGGTCAAATGGGAGTTCCATTTTTAGTTTTTTGAGGAAAAGCTCCTCAGTCTTAAGCTCCCTGGACACCTCAGTCTTAAGCTCCCTGGCAGGAAATGAAGGACAGTCCGTTGTAAATGAGACTTATGACTTCCCCTGGCCTCAGTAGGCCCAATGCCATTGAGCTATGTGCTAATTTGGGACTCTTCCTTCTTCAGGGGATAGGAAGTGGGAGTGGGCAGCCCAGATCAGGCTGGGTAAAGGCTCAATGCACAGGGGCAAGAAAGAAGAAAAGGGGCGGGACAGGAAGGGGGCTACTCAGCTTGCTAGA
Source organism: Myotis lucifugus (assembly GCF_000147115.1). Lineage (NCBI taxonomy): Eukaryota > Metazoa > Chordata > Mammalia > Chiroptera > Vespertilionidae > Myotis > Myotis lucifugus. The sequence goes on along the minus strand of NW_005871245.1, from coordinate 2,238,485 downwards.
GAATTTCCTTCCAGACGTCTAGGGCAGTTGGGCCTCCCCACTACTTTCAAAAACTGGGTGGGCCTTGGTAATGCTGGGATGGGTCTGAAGTCACTCCCCTTCCCTTCTCAGGAGCCTTGAGAAAAGACAGAGACTCTCCAAGATCAACCTTCCCCCACCCCCTACTGGGATCAGGCTTCCTATCTCAGCCGACTGGAGGGGAGCTTTTTCCTAATTCAGGAACAGTGGAGAGCAGACTGGCTGTGCTTTAGGTCTGTGGGACTCAAGGTCATCACCCTCACTCCTAAGCCTCTTTGGTCTAAAAGCCTTTCCAATTAACTGTGGTCTCTGATAAGTTCCAAATGCTATCTCCCAATTGTTGGAGCTCCAATTCAGAGCCAGGAAATGCATTTATCCTAATGTCAGTGATAAGCAGAGATGATCAAGAAGATCCCTTCTAAGGTACCTTAGAAGGAGAGAGAGGCATTTTGAGGAAGTGTCTGTGAGATGTAAAGTGGCACTTTTCTGGAAGGCAGTATGAATCCAGAACCTGGAAAACATCAGCTTTTTCATTTCTAGGATTTTATCATAAGTTAAAAGTCAAAGACTCAGCCCTAGCCAGTGTGGCTCAGTTGGTTGGAGTGTCGTCCAGTGCACCAGAAGGTCCAGTGGGTTCGATTGCTGGTCAGGGCATATACCTAGATTGCAAGTTTGATCCCTGGTCCAGGCGTATTCGGGAAGCCACCAATCCATGTATTTCTTTCACATCTATGTTTCTCTTTCTCTCTCCCACTTTAAGATCAATTTTTTAAAAAAAGTTAAAGATTCAGACAGCACTATTTACAATAGCAAAAAATTGGTAATGACTTATAGGCTAACCATGGGAATTTGAGTAAGTAAACAATATTGTAGCCATACCACAGAATATTATCATGTAAACATTAAAAGGTCTTCATATTTTTAATTATATTAAATAGTGTCAACTAAAAAAGGCAGGTTACAAAGCAATATCTTACATAAATGCTATAACTATCCCTCTGTATGTATAGAAAAATAAAATAAAATATACATTTCAATATAAAATTTATTATACATTATATTTTTATTTCTGTTATGGGATTAAGAGCCTAATTTTATTTTCCAAGTTTTTCACTTTGCTATTTTTATCAGGAAATTAAATTTTAAAAAAGAAATCTTAAGAACAGTTGCCCTATCCCAGCCATACTGGAGGACGGTTTTTCTCTTACCCTATACATTTCATGATGAACAGACCTCACCTGGAACCCACAGTCCTTTCGGCACTGTGCTATCCCCCCCCAACATGAAAATCATTCTGCTATCAGTGGGAGGTGGAGAGCTACATTAGAGAAAACACCCTTGCTGTCATACCAATGCCTGAAAATAAAGTTTTGGATTATTCCATCCATGTCTACTCCATTACTGCAGAGAATAAATGCTCAGGGTGCTTGGATACGAGCCCATAAAGTTCTAATGACACCTCTCTCCAACTGGTTTGTTTTGGTGATGGCTGTGGCCTCCATGATGGAGTAAGCATCAAAACCCATGACCAGCCCTGGCTGGTTTGGCACAATGGATAGAGTGTCGGCCTGTGGACTGAAGGGTCCTGGGTTCGATTCTGGTCAGGGGCACATGCCCAGGTTTCACACTCGATCCCCAGTCGGGGTGTGTGGGAGGCAGCCGATCAATGATTCTCTCATTGATGTTTCTCTCTCTTCCTTCCTCTCTGAAATCAATAAAAATATATTAAAAAAGAATAACAGCCCTAACAGGTTTGGCTCAGTGGATAGATCATCAGCCTGCGGACTCAAGGGTCCCAGGTTCGATTCCGGTCAAGGGCATGTACCTTGGTTGCGGGCACGTCCCGTGGGGGGTGTGCAGGAGGCAGCTGATCGATGTTTCTCTCTCATCAATGTTTCTCTCTATCCCTCTCCCTTCCTCTCTGTAAAAAAATCAATAAAATATATTTAAACAAAGAAAAAAGAAAAGAAAAACAACCCATGACCACAGCTATTGGTACTATTTTCAAAAACACAGCATCCATCCTCACTCTCTGATGAGGGATTTGTCCAGTGGCCAGGGCATCAGGATTCCTGGGCTCCAGGCCCCATAGGTGACTCACAGCCAGCCGCAGGCTGTGACTCCTGGCCTCAGTTTCCCTGGCTTGCTTTGTTGATACTCTCTACCTACTGTGCAGGGTATTAATAGGAATGAGGTGCTTTGAACTCTGCAGATGAAAGAGTCTGGGGAAGCAGCACCCAATCATTATCCCCTATAAGGCTAGGCGTGGGAGTGGAGGTTGGCTCCTTTCATATTGTTCCAGCCACGGGAGCCTCCTCAGAGCCCTTCACTCTGCTCTGGCTGTCAAAGCTGGAAAGCAGAGCTGTCATTGCCATCTCAAGGCTACTTCTGAATAGATCTTCCTAAACCGCCCAAACCACCAGTGACCTATCTTCCCCTTGATTTGTGACTCAGTAATACTCTACAGGTGTCTAAATTCTTTCTTCCAACTGGCCTCAAATCCTGTGGGATACAGGCCATAATGTTTCACCATTAGTATCCACAATTAAGAAGTCAGCAAAGTGAACTATGAGAGAGCTAGGCTGACTGAAGTTCAAACTCATCTGTTTCCTTTATGTAAAGTGGGGCTTAGTAATAGTCCCAATCTTGCTTGTATCTCTAGAAGTTGCTGTGTGAACCACATGAGGACCATGTGTATGAAGGCACTTTGTAAAATGTCAAGCCCTTCATGGTGTGTTAACAGGACCAAGTATCTGCAAATAAGATTTCCGGTACAACAGCCATCTGTCCCTCTTGTGCTGCAAGCTACAACTGCAAAACTAGACCTGGGGTGCCACCTATTGGTTTCCAATATAAATTGCACCCAACCAGTTACAAGAAGAGCAAAGAAAGCAATCACCAGTATTTCCAACTTTAAACCACCTTAATTTTTGCCATGCCCCTCATGCCATATTATATACTCAATATTTTTCTTTAAACAATGCATTTTGTATAAATAATTTCATTTTAAAGTAAACTTTTAATCACTACTATAAATGGAAACTAGCTAGCACTTGCCAAAAATAGAATAAAACTGCAAAATGAATAATGAAAATGAAACATTGAGATCTAGCTAAGAAGTATCCCCTGTAAACCTCAAGCTTCAGAATCAGTTAAAACTGGAGATTAACCTAAGTGCATCATTGGAGAGTAAGTGTTAAACCTCCGGTATTATCCTGTTCTTTGGGGAAATACTGCCTTAGATGAAGAAATAGAACTCTTCTGAGGGAAGGTGACATTCACTCATTCTACCCCAGCTCCCTGGAAGGTTGAAGAAAGTTTGAAAGTCACAACATGTAGGAGAAAATAAACTCTTGTATTCACATTCCACAATAGTTCGAGTGGGGCCAGTGCTGAATTCCTGGTGGCAGTGCCCAGAGCTCATGAGCACCGAGGGTGTGGTGGGTGCTCTGCTTGCACCACGTCTGACTTTTCGCCAGAAGTCCTTTGCAGGGCTGGGTGTCTCTTCATCAGCCTTCCAGCTCTGGCTGGGAGGACTGTTCTTGGGTCTGCAGCCTGCTGAGCTGGGGCTGCAGCTTTCTCCAGTGCTGGGTTATGTCTTGTTCTCCAGAGCCCAGCCTGTTGTTACAGATCCATGGCTTCTTGTTCCACTGACTGGTCTGAGGGTGCCAGGTACTTTTCCTGGATTCCCAGGGTGCTGAGAGATATGTCAAGGATGATAGCATGGGCAAGGGTAGGAAACTGGTCTGGGCAGGACCTGACCTCTACTGATGCCCGCCTTCCAACCATGTCTGGCAGAGTACTTCCATCCTTCTCCCTTCCTCATAATTATAGCTTCAGGCAACAGGGACCAATTGGGTCTGAGAAGCCTATCAAAGCAACAAGACTCAAATGCTCCTCTTCCCCGCATTGCTGAGGATCAAAAGACCAGAATGCTAACCCTTCAACTCTGTTCTTATGACACACGCTCAGCGCCAGGCCATGGGGATTTAAATCCTGATTTTGCTGTGTCCTTTTTCTCATCTGTAAAACAAGAGTTGTTATGAGGATCAAATGAGACAATGAATAGAGTGCTTAGCATGGCACCTGGCAGACAGTAGGTGCTTAAGAAATGTTTGTGACTTCTCTTCTGCCAAAGGAGAGAACACAAGTGAGCACAAAGAAAACAAAAAATTTCTGCTTGGGCTATAGGGTGCCTTCTACCTCTCTGGGACAGCAGTAAGGACACAAATCAGATTCACAAAGACAAAGACCATGACACTGCTGATGGAACCCTGTGAGACTGGCTGGCCTGAGGTCGGGGTCTGGGGTCTGAGTGGGAGATAGGGGTTGACCATGTTGGCCACCATGGCTGCTCTACTAGATGACTCCAGTGTCAGGAACTGAGATTCTACAACCAGGGACACCGAGATTTGAACGGTTCTTCTAACACAAGCTGAGTGAGGGACATTGGGGTCATCACTCTCAGAGCTCCAACTGCTTCATCTATAAAAGGGGATTGAATAAAAATTAAATAACATCCTGCAAATGGAGTATGTAGCCCACCAAATGATGTTCAGGTTAGACCTTCTTTACCATCTCATGGATCCATCCATCAAATCCATCTCAACCCGACACAAACTGACTCTGAACCTGTGCGTACTTCCCTTCACTTTTCCTCAGGAGGTAATGCCTTGTTCCTGTGCAAGTCAGTCCTGAGGATCATCTGCTTGACTTGGAATATCAAACCTGTCTTATCTCTGGCCTGAAGCATACATTCCTGAGCAGGGCACATGAACCCTGAGTTCTCCTGCCTACCTCCTGGCACTATCACTGCTCCCCAGCCAGAAGTCCTGTCCTGCCCACAAGTCACCATTCTACTTGCAAACCACCCAAGACATGTCTCAATCTTAAACTCCGATGCCTTTGTATACATTGTTCTCTTTGCCTTGAATTCCCTTTTCCTCTTAATCAACTTGGCTAACCCTCACTCTGAGATGATGCAAATCAAATGTCACTACCACTTTGAAGCTTTCTTCACCAACTCACTCCTCAGCAGAGCTGACTTTCCCATCTTTATACCAATCCTTAATTGCCTAATACAGAGAATAAAGTTGAACCTTAAGAAAATTGGGGTAGTAGAGGAGGGTAGAATCTAAAATCAGCATAAATGTATATGGTGAGAAATACCTTTAAAATTCCTTTGTAAAGTATATGATTATCTAATCACTAGGCTGTACACCTGAAACCAATACAAAATAATATTGAAAGTAAACTGTAACTGAAAAATTAAAAACGAAAACAATTCAGGGAATCAGAACAATAACAAAAAAACCTTAAAATTCCTTAAATCACTTCTTAAATACAGTATACATCAAGTATGTTAAACTTGCGGCCGCATGAGGCTCACAATGAGTATTTTTGCAGCCCAGCCAACATAACGGTATGTAAGAAATGTTTTAATAAAAACTTCATAACTTAATTTTTACAATATCCTGTTATACGTAATTATTAATAACAAACTACAATGACTGATTACTATAATTATGTTGCATTCATTTCCCTTATGTGCCTTAAGTGCAGGCACACCATTTCTATCCACTAATACCAGCAGCGAATATTTTAGCAGCCGATTGCCACGTCATTAATCCTGTACTGACTTGTTTGGTGTGCACAACAGGAAATATTTCGCTTTAGGAGAACAAGGAAAATAGGTTTATTTGCATTACACTTATTAATTTGTGCAGTTATTCAGTGTCTGGAAAGTTAATGTTCAAGAAAAAATATTAATTTTTATTAAAATGTTCTATTATTTTATGTTAATAATTACTCATTTATTTCAGCCCTTTGTATTCAGCATGTCTCTACTGAAATGAACCTATGTTTCTATGAAGATTAAAGCTGCTTTTCTTGTGGCCACATAAACTTAAACCTTGTTTATTTGGCCCGTGTTAGCCTTTTGAGTTTGACATGCTTGGTGTACATGGTTTTATGAGTAGAATGTGACTACATAAAGTCATGTACATTGTGCAAAATATCACAGCTCTATTGAAAGTACCCCTCCTCTTTTTTGCTGAGTACATGCCTGAATTTGCCATTAGCAGCAAGTTGTGTGAGGCAGGTCCTCATCCCTTCTTCAGGTACTTATTGCACACTCTAGTGCCATCATCTGTAACTAGTCTACTTCCCTGTGAACTTTGTTTCCCACGTGTGAAAGGGCCTGACACAGATCAATAAGTGTTGGCTGGAACTATTTCCTCCCTACACAAGGACTCTGGAGTGCACCTCCCCCACCCCTGCCTTGTCTCCAGCAGTGTAAATGCCCAATCTCTGAAACCAGCCTAGAAAGCCTGTCCTACCTCACAGGTAGCCTCTGTGACATGAGAGACACCTACACATGACCTCAGCTCTACCCCCACCGGTCCAGTTTGGAAGGTCTAGCTGCCTCCCAGACAGCTGACTGTCCCAGATCCCCCTCAAGCATGGCACATGTGCTAGCTCCCATCCCTTCCATCTCTGTGACAAACTGACAAACCTTCCTTTCTTTTCTTACCTCAGTGACTAGCACAACCACCCATACCACTATCTAAGCCAGAAACCAGGAGTCTGAATTCTGCTCTACCTCTACCTTGTAACCATCTATCACCTTGATATTTTTCCAATTCACACACTTCTTTCTATTCTCACTACTAATGTTTCATCTCTTTTAGAAACTGTAAACACTCTTTTGCCCCCCATCACATCCCTTAAATGCATTTTCCACACTTGGACGGGCTTTTCAAAAATGTACATTTGTTCATACCAAACTCTGAGCAACACCACTATGCTGGTCCTGCTGCTTGCCTATGAGCCGAAGTCCACATTCCTTAGCAGGGCACTGAAGCACCCCCATCGCCAGCCTGCACCCCCTCCTTTCCCCTTCACACTCAAGACACCGGGGAAACTGAACCCTTTACTTCTCTCAAAACCAATGCCCTTTCATTCCTGAGTCTCTGTATTTTTGCTCCTTCTGATCAGTACCTTCCCTTGTCCTAAGGTACAACCAACCCTGAAGCTGTCTAAGGGGCCAGCCTTTGAACATGAAAGACAGTCACCAGGGAGCCCAATTGGTATAAGTAGCTATTCCTGAGTCCCACACACTACCCCACCCCCCACCCCCATTGGCTGTGGCTGAGGCTAGCGAGCAAGGATACGAGGAGAAATGGAAGTCAGCTCCCATTGCAGCAGACATCATGGCCTCCAGGCTTCGCTGCTCTTGGACCCCGAAGCAGTAGCCATTGGCTTTATCCACAGCCTGCAGGACTCGCTGGACACTCTCCTTGTCCTGGGCAGGGAAGAGAGAAACAGCTCTGAGACTGAAACAGGGGTGTGGAATTGAAGTTGTACCAAACTGCTTGCAGCCCCCAACCCCCACCTCAATCTTGCCTCATGAAGTCTCTGTATATGCAGCTTCATTGGCCTGAAGTAGTTCTACCTGTTCCCAGAGGCCTGGCTACATCCCATTTTTCTGACTACCACCCCACCTAATTTAGAACAGGTAAGCTCCTCTATGCACAACCATAGTCCCCTGGATTTATCCCTATTGTAGCTCTGCTCCTACCATCTTACTAACTACTGCAAGTTATTAACTCATCTGCCTCCCCTACTCGACTGATCTGCAAGGTTGAGGTATTCCCAGTGCCTGGCACAGTACTTGGCTAGCAGTAGGCACTGAATAAATATGCATGTAACCTATTTATTCATCCACAAAAAAGTAATAAGAACAATTCACACATCACATGATAGGGAGGAAAGATCAACATAATGCATTAAAGCCCTGGCCGGTGTTTCTCGTTAGAGAGTCAGCCTTCGCACTGAAGGGTCACAGGTTCGATTGTGGGTCAAGAGCACATACCTGTGTTGCATGTTTGATCCCTGACCCCGGTTAGGGGGTGTGTGGGAGACAAATAATTGATATGTCTCTCTTATACTGATGTTTCTCTCTGTCTCCCCCTCCCTCCCGTACACTCTCTCTAAAAATCAATGGAAAAAATATCCTTGGGTGAGGATTAATAACAACAAGGTATTACAGTTCTTACCACAATGCCTACTTTAGAAAACCTGGCCCTAGCCGGTTTGGCTCAGTGGATAGAGCGTCGGCCTGCAGACCGAATGGTCCCTGGTTTGATTCCGGTCAAGGGCACATGCCCAGGTTGCCGCTTGAACCCCAGTGGGGGGCATGCAGGAGGCAGCTGATCAATTATTCTCTCTCATCACTGATGTTTCTATCTCTCTCTCCCTCTCCCTTTCTCTCTGAAATCAATAAAAATAAAAGAAAAAAAGAAAATTATTTAAAAAAACAAAACTACCCTAGCTGGTTTGGCTCAGTGGATATATCATTGGCCTGTGGACTGAAGGGTCCTGGGTTCGATTCCGGTCAAGGGCATATGCCTGGGTTTCGGGCTCGATCCCAGTGTAGAGTGTGCAGAAGACAGCCAATCAATGATTCTCTCTCATCATTGATGTTTCTCTCCTTTCCTCTCTGAAATCAATAAAAACATATTTAAAAAAAAAAGAAAATCTGCAGTAAGTGGTAGTTAGAATTAATATCATAGATTTAACCTCATTTTTAGAGAAGAGTGTGGCATTAAAAAGGGAAGAGACAAGTTCGCCCAAGTCCACGTACTGCAGAAAGGACTCAAACATGCACGGGAGTCTCCCAGGTTATCTTTGCAGGGTGAAGGTGAGAGGCACAGGGATTGGGTACTACTCTGCAAAGTCAATAAGCAGTTGCTCATCTTGAAGGAGCCTGAGAGACTTATCCCTGACCTTGATCAAGTTCCTTGCTGGTGACTTTCAGGGAACGTGTGGAGAGGACCCAGCAACACAGAATAGATAAGGCCAAACCTCTTTAGTGGAATCCTGTCCATCAGAGCCCCTGGTACCAAAACCAAGGGGACCGAATGATAGCATGACCTAGGACAAAGACCACTGTTTGAGCCCTCAAAGCCTCCTGTACTCTTGGCTTGGAGAGGTCCAAGGCACTGTCAGAGCCTATAGTCAAGGGAATAGGCCTCTTAGTCCATGGTACCTGGATGTTGAGAGGAATGAAGGAGACCAGGCTGTAGTCTTCAATAAGCTGCACCAATTTCTCATTGAGCTGACGATAGTGGCGGAAGAAAGGGTCAGAAGCCAGGTGGTCAAGCAAGTAGGAGAGGTCCAGGACCTCTGTGTAGTAGTCCAGGTTGAAGGCTAAGGAGAGAAACCAGTCAGGAACAGGTGGCATCAGGCTAAAGCCCCAAGGACAGAAACCATTATTTTTTCTTCCTTCCTCTGCCTTCATTCTCTCACTGGCTGGTTCTGTCATTTACTAGCTCTATGGACAGATACCCACCTCATGGGGCTGCTATGAGAATTAAATGCTATGAACCTTGTGCCTGGTACAAAGAAGTGCTTGATCAGTGGCAGCAAATAATGATACCGAACATGTACCAAGTACAGAGCTTGGTGCCGCCCTCATGAAGCTCAGAGTCAGGTAGTACCCCCGGGACCCAGTACACACTGTAAGGACTTTAGCAGGGTGGCATCTGGGTAAATCTCTTTCCCTTTCTGGGCCAGTTCCTTCTTAATGTAAAACGAGCAAACCAAACCAGATGACTCTGGGGTTTCTGACTCAGTTCTATGTCTACAAACTTCCTATTAAGAGAAGTAAAGTGGGCTTGCACTGTCCATTTCAGCCTGGAAAACTCAAGTGGTTGGGCTACTCGGCAGGTAAGCCGAGGAAACAGGCTGTCAGAGATTGATCAACTCACTTGTGTGCTCCAACTTCCATGCTCTAATCAGCTCTAATTAGAAAGTGACACCACTACAAGGAAGAATGTCCTGAGCATTCCAACAAACTTCTTGGGTTGCTTGACAGGTAGGTTTCTCAATGAGAATTAAGAAACTGGAGCCAGGTACACTTGGGTTTAGATTTCACCTCAGCTAACATACTAGCTGTGTGATTCATGTAAGGCCTCAATGGCTTCATCTGATCTGCTTACCAGCCTTTTGTGAGGATGCCTATCAAGAGTCAGAGCTAGGAAGGTTAAAGACCACCATGTAGCTGTTGCCTCCACCTGGTGGAGGCTGTGAAGGGGGTGAGCAGCTTTGGATGACTACAAATTTGCACATAGGTAAAATGGGGCTTCTGGGCTTGCCAAGAGATGGACCAGGACTCTGACCAGGAAGTGCTGACATCCCTCCATGTCCTGCCTTCGCTGGACAAGGCCCTTACAATCACTCTCCCAATGACTTCCCTTACTGCTCACTTCAGCTGTTCTTTGTGGCTAGAGATGCTATTTAGGGAACTGATGCCCCAGCTCAGCAGAGCACTAATATTGCAGGAAAGAAATGCTGGCCATAGGGTCCTTATTCAACTCCCCTGCCTCAGCAGCCTGCTTTCCCCTCAATCTTCTCCACCTTGACAAATAGCACCCTCATTTGTACACTGGCTCAGTCAGAAACCTGAGTGTCATTCTTAATTTCTCTGTCTCCAGGTCCAATGCACAAACAAACCCTACTTCTTTTTTTTAAAATATATTTTATTGATTTCTTACAGAGAGGGAGAGGAATAGAGAGCTAGAAACATCGATCAGCTGCCTCCTGCACACTCCCCACTGGGTATGCGCCCGCAACCAAGGTACATGCCCTTGACCGGAATCGAACCTGGGACCCTTCAGTCCGCAGGCCGATGCTCTGTCCATTGAGCCAAACCGGTTAGGGCCAAATCCTATTTCTTGAGCAAGTTTTGAATCTCATTTTCTCCATTCCCACCACCACTGCTGTTGGGGTCCATCCCCAGCAGGTCCAGGGGTTCCCATAGGTGTGGATGGAGTCGGTGAAGAAGGAAGGACACGGAGGCAGCGTTCAGTTGATCATCATAGGGAGGTTCTCTCTCCAGGATCTCCAGCCAAGTTCTGTCTTTTTTTTCCTGTTCTATTTTTTTACTAACATGACTTTTTATTTTTTTTTAATTTATTTTTTATTTTATTTTTTTAAAAATATATTTTATTGATTTTTTACAGAGAGGAAGGGAGAGGGATAGAGAGTCAGAAACATCGATGAGAGAGAAACACCGATCAGCTGCCTCCCGCACACCCCCCACGGTGGATGCGCCCGCAACCAAGGTACATGCCCCTGACCGGAATTGAACCCAGGACCCTTCAGTCCGCAGGCCGACGCTCCATCCACTGAGCCAAACCAGTTAGGGCTTATTAACATGACTTTTTAAAAACAGGCATCCATACCAGTGCTGGGGCTGAGAGGAGGAGAGGGGCGGGGGGACCGGGCACAAGGAAGGAGTTCTGCTTTATTGGTAATAAAGCTCCAGGTTCATTCCATCATGGATTTCATAGTCGCCCAGAGAAACGTGGTCCTTAAAGATCGTGTACCACTTCTTCCGCACGATCTTGTTCCAACGGGTTATACCAGTTGATTTTAATCCTATCAATTCTATTCCAAAGGTTAGGGCATTTCTTATCTCCATTCCAAGGTTACTCTATTGTTCTATTAAGCTACAAGGGAGTAACTGAAGGAGATCATCCTAAGTAAAGATTATGTAGCTTAAGCGTGATTGTTCGTAGTTAAAGTGATTAATTACCCGCGTGGCACTTAGTTAAGGGGTTTTATTCCCTCCCTAACTCCAGGGAAAAATCCTCACCTGGGAAACAACCTTTCTCGGGGAGGTGGTCCTGTTTAAAACACATAGCGTTAAGAGGGGGAGCAAACATATGCCATATACGCCAGGTCCCTTGAAACATAAGCTATGCAGATGTTTCTTCCCTGCAGCGACTGTGTCAAGCAGCAAGGGTGGACCGGCTTCCGGCACACTGCTTGGGCTGCTACAAAAATACAAAAGGAGCTGTCTTCATTCTTGCCCCTTTCAATTCATTCACAAAGCAGCCAGAACGACCTTTTCAGTTCGTGTTATTCCCTTGCTTAATAATCATCAATGACTTGCCTCTGTGTTTAAATAGTTCAAGTTTTGGCCCCTGCCAAGCTCTCTGTCCTCATTTCCTACCACCCTTCCCCTAAACACTGTCTCAGCTACCCTGACCCCACCTTCCTTGGAAACAAAAAACTCTTTGCTACCTGAGGGCCTTTACTCACTACTAGTCCCTCTGCTTGGAACAGTTCGCCCTTAGCTGGCTCCTCACCATTCAGTTCTCAGCTCAGATAGCACTGCTCACTCCCCACCACTCACTGTCCCATCATTTCGTTTTAATTCCTTCATAATACACATTACCATCTATAGTTTTCTTGTCCCCAAAACCCAGAACAGTAAATGGAACAAAATGAATGGGTAGGGGTCAGCACCTGACTGTGGCTATGATCACCAGGCCATGCATGGTCCCTGGAGGAAACTTCCTTCACCTGAGATCTCTGCTTCACTCCAGCCCAGCCACTGGCCTACACCTTGCCTGGCCCAGACAGGAGCACTTACCCAGCTTCCCATAGTGCTCAATGAGGTCCATCTTGGAGAGGAGGTTGACGTGGGGCAGCTCTACGTGCAGCATGGTGGCCAGGGAGGTACACAGTACTGAAATGAACTTGGCGGGGTCTGTGCAGTAGTGAGAATCTACCAGGTGGACAGCAGTCAGCTGGGAGGGGAGGGAGAGACAGGATGAGAGTGGCCTGAGGAGGCAGGGGACACCAGGGCCTATATCTTCCCCATCAGATTAGGGGTGCCTGAGGACAGAGTGCCAGTCTTCCCCATTAGTCTTTTCCTTCTGTTTCATTCTAATGCGGCACTCATTTCCTTCTCCCAGGAGATATGGGCATTTTTCCTAGAAGATGCCTTGGGCTGAGCCTCCCAGTGGGCAACTGGTTCAATTCCCACTACATCTGACTCCAATCTTTCACTTACTTTTGCCCCCAACTCACAATAACAATCGCCATGCTGTTTTCCACATAACTCCTTCCATACTTCTAATAATCCCAAATTGGGTGCTAACACATCCATTTACAGATGAGAAAACTGAGATTCAGAAAGATAAACTGACTTGCCCAGGATCACACAGTGAGTCAGTGGCAGAGCCAGAATTCGAAATTATACCAGTTATAGTCCAAAGCAACTCTGCCCTTGCCTCGCTGTGTGTGGCATGCCCTCCCTGTCTTAGTTCCTTCATCTGCAAAATGGGCCGGCCCGACCCAAGACGCACCCTGAGGTCCCACTGGGCCATCTGGGAGAAGATGCTGCGCAAGGAGCCATGGTGCGTGCAGAGCTCCACTTGGCCTGGGCAGTCGAAGAGGAAGTAATGGCCGCGGAGGGGGTCAAGCTTGGCGCGCAGCCAGTCCAGATTGGCCTCCAGGTACTCCATGCAGTACAGGAGGCCGCCGTTGGGCCCCAGCCGCAGGGCGTCCATCACGTCGCTCAAACCCACCAGCTCGCTCACGTCCACGGCGCACTCGTACGGCAGCCCCTCGTTGGCCGGGTCCAAGTTCACTACCGCCACGCGCCGGCCCATCGCGCGCAGGAACTCGCTCATGCCCAGGCAGTATGTGGTCTTTCCCGAGCCCGGCGGGCCGATCACAGCCTGTCCAAAGGCCGGCGTCCGAGCGGCCCCCGCCATGGGTGGCACTCGGCCCCGTGCGCAGCAGGAAAGCTCGGCGGGGAAACAAGGCGGGCGACGCGCCAGAGACAAGAGGGCGTCGGGATTCCCGACGCGCTCTTTGGGGGGTGGCGCGGTGGCGGTGCCCCGGAGTTGCCTACGGTGGACCAGCAGGAAGCCGGGCAACGCAGAGCGAACAGCCCGGTACTGAGCGCACCAGCAACTTCCGGAAGACGTCGGAAATGACAGGGTCCCGGAGAGGAAGTCCCGCCCTCACGGTGACGACACAGCTTAGCGCCAAAGGTCGTGGCGGCGCGCAGCATTTCACCAGCAGCGAGGAGATGGTTTGGGGTATGGGGCAAGGAAACTTTTTCGGGATTTACCCAACCTTCCTCTAGGCCCAAATTAGAAGAGAAAGAAATCCGGTCATAAACTTCTTTATTCTACCATTCGATCGCAGATCCGGACCACCTCCCGCGGATTCTCTGCCGTCTAGTCCCAGCCGGTCAGGGGGAGAGGCAGTGGAAGGCCCGCCCCAAGACCGTCTCTTCCGAGCACCACAAATCCTCTTCTCTTCCAGGTCCCTTTCTCATTCTTTCTGACCTTCAAGGTGACACCACCCAAAGAAGGCTGTGTTGATAACCTCAGTCAATCCAGCTTTTCAAGGTACTGGGGGAGGTGACAGGGGCAAGCCCAAACGGACCAGGATTAGGAGATCAACGAAGAGCGGTCATTGAGTCCTAATATCAAAGGGGAGGATAGGGGGCTTTTTTGAAAAAATGCCCCTGAGGTAGAGAGCCAGAAGGCAAGTTCAGAACAAAGCACCCTGAAGGAGCTCGGCAAATTGCTGCTCCCAGACTTCTTCCTGCTTCCGTGGGAGAAAAGGCCAGGGCAGTAATGAGTGATCCTGACGAAGGAAGTCCCTGAACTCGTCACTCAGGCTCTGAGAAGCTGTCAAAGGCAGAGCTGGAACCCCTCACAAAGGTCATATCTGTCCGAAACTTCATGCTGGTGGGTGGCTGGCGTCGGAGCAGCAACTCCCCTTGGTCCTGGGGCAGGGGTTCATCATAGATGGTGGAGATGAGTCCCAAGCCAGTTCTGCGGGGCCTCTTCAGTTGCCCAAATGGCTGTAGCTTCTCTCCGTGGTACCTGGATTAAAAAAGGCTCTCAGTGAGAGGGCTGCTCTCAAACCCCAGTTAAGGGGGTTGGGAAAGGACAGGGAAATAGCTACTGCATATCTGGTTTGTCCCCAAGACAGAGCCTTTAAATCTGGACTTTTGCTTTATCCGTTCATTGACAATGCCAGTAACCAGGAGCCTCAATGCTTTCATTTTAAATAGTGCACAAAGTTTAGAACAACTGTCACCACTCCGTAACTTACAATCACTCCCCAAAGGCAATCATCAAGTCCAAACTCCTCAGACTGGGAGTAATGACCCCACCAGGAGATCCAGACCTATTTTTTCCTTCTAACTCTACTTTAAAGTTCACTCTCTAGGAATCTCAAAGCCACCCCAAAGCCAGAGGAAAGGGGGAACCAGGGTACAGCTGAAAAGCTAGCTTGGACCCACAGGGAAATCCTTGTCATACTCACCCCAGTCCACGCTTACATCTGGGGTGCTGGCCATCATTATCCAGGGCCTCAGGCACCCCTGAGCACTGGCTGCCCAGGCCCTGGCCTTCAGCCCAGCCCTGTCGCTCCATCACCTTCCGCCCAATGCCCTGCGGAGGGAAGGGAAAAGACTCAAGAGAGAGCTCTTATGGAGGGCAGAGGCAGGGAGGAAGAGAAAGAATGGGGTAGAGAAGGAAAAGAGAGATCAACGGATTGGGCATAATCCTCACCTTGGTGTGGCGCTCAAAGGTGCCCACCTGGCATTCAGTCACGGAGCCGTCCTCCTGGCCATCACGGCGTCTCCGTTCCAGGCGCATTTGGACAGAGTCTCGGGCATCCTTGTCTCCACCATCTGAGGAAGCAGAGCCCAGTTTGCAGAAGGAGGGAAATCAGGTGTCTAAGACCTCACAAGATTTACATATTCATCTTTATGATGATTTTATTACCTTGTAATTCTTTCTCATTAGACTGGGAGCTTACCAAGAATAGGAACCATGGTTCTCCAATCTTACAAATGAGAAAATTATGGTGCAGAAAAGTCATAGAGCCAACAGAGACAGATTTAGAGCCCAGGTCTTCCCCTCCTCTCCCTACCCAGGTCATTTTTGACTCCAGAATCAATTCTTCACCAGAGCATGAGCTACCAATGCCCACGATTCCAGGGTCTGCCCACCAGAAGCAAAGTTCCCTGAGGGCTATCCCTACTTGTCCTTGCTTCACAAAGAAAGAAAAAGGCTCTGCCTACAACCAGCACTTAAGGCACTCAACTAGAGATATCTTGAGAGGAACCATCTCAGTGAGCTACCCCAAGGAACTGATGTTCTGTCTTAGCCTTTGCTAAGCAGGTCTGATAAAGTGTCACTGCAAGACCACCAGTTCCACCTCCCAGTAACAAAACCCCTGGCCCAGTACCTCTGTCGTAGTACACGCTCATGTCCACATCCCAGTCATCGGCTGTCTGTTCATCAAAGTCTGCAGGTATAAAAGCATCAAGAAGAGTGAGCTTAAGGACTCTCAGTTCTGTTGAGAGTTAAATCTAGGCTTAGACATATGTTCTAGAACTTGGGGCTTTTGATAGTAGTTTTAAATCTCTCGTCTGGGAGGGTCATTCAGAATTGTGGGAGGGCACTTTCCACTCCACTGATCCCCCCACCCCTAAAAAGGATGACTGGTCTCATATACAGTCAAGGTTAGCTACTTTCCTAGCCTTTTATTGGGCCCACTGTCACTCTTTATGCCCTGCGGAACATAAAGCCCAGAGCAAATGCAACAGGGAACACTCCTGCCCTTGTCTGGTGCCAGCATTACCTCCTTCTTCCTCCTGCCAGAACTGAGCATCTGTGTAGAACACCAGGCCAGAGCCGCCCTTCTCCCACTTGAGCTCGATCTCCTCCTCAAAGAGCCGCTCAGTGGTACGCTCCTGCCTAGTCACATCCTCATGCAGCGCTTCATGCCGTTCCCACTCCTCACAACGGTCATCGTCCTGGAAAAAGGGGAGAGGTGACATGCCTGTTTAGCTTCCTGACCTTATGCCCACAAGGAGGGCAGCTCAAGGTACAGGGGGCCCATGAGATGGGCCCTCAGCATCATTCCTCCAAATCTTTCCAAGATGCAACACATATTAGGCCCTTGAGGTCTTGACCAACACATCTCTCCATCCGTTTCTCAACATGGCTCTTTCCCCTGACAAACCTGATTCACTCTTATTTCTGTTTTCGGTCATACTGTTCCCCCTGCCTGAAATATCTGCTCTTCTCTCTCACCACCTTCTCTATACTTGGTAAAATCCCCCTCATCCCTCAAGTTCTACAGCCTACATGGAGCTGGCCACACTGGCCCACAGCAGTCTCAATGGTCTCTGAACTCAGTTTTAACTGGTACCCCCTGTTTAGGTCTTTATACATGACTAGAGGCTCAGTGCACAACATTCGTGCCCTGGGGGGCGGGTCTCTCAGCCCAGCCTGTGCCCTCTCGCAGTCCGGGACCCCTCAGGGGATGTCCACAGGCCTAAGCTGGTAGTCGGACATCCCCCAAGGGGTCCTTAGCACTGCTGGGGAGGTGGGAGAGGCTCCTGCCACCGCTGCTGCTGCTGCTGCGCTCACCAGCCATGAGCCCAGCTTCTGGCTGCACGGTGCTCCCCCTGTGGGAGCACACTGACCACCAGGGGGCAGCTCCTGGGTTGAGAGTCTGCCCTCTGGTGGTTAGTGCGCATCATAGCGTTTGCATGTTAGCCTTTTATTATATAGGATATCACAAAGAAAGAAGGGACAAGAAGTAATACCTACTGTCTACTGTGTGTAAGGCCCTTCACATAACTTAGCTCCTTTAATCACCCCAACAACCCTGTGACGTAAGTACCACTATCCCCAGTCTACAGATGAGAAAACTTGGGTTCATAGGAGTAAAGTGATTTGCCCAAAATACACCAAGAGAGTGGCAGAGCCAGTATTCAAACCCAGCTCACCACACCATACAGCCTTTTCAGATGCTGCCTCTCTCTTTTCAGGGAGATTTAAGGCTTTTTGAAGGCAGGAAATGGTCTTAGACTATCTTTGGAATCTTATGATAGTCACTATGTTTACAATTGCTTGACTGGACTTATGGAATGATAAAATAACTCATGGTTTGAAATCTTGGGAGCCCCTGTCTGGGTTAAATTTCAAGAGACCTCAGGAATCATTGCTGCAGAACAGGTGCTGGAGAAAAGTCAAGACAGTACCCCACAAGGATGTGGTCCAGATGTGTTAGCAACTCTGCTTGGAGCTTTAGGGACATGGGTGAGTTATTATTTTTTAAACTGATTTCAGAGAGGAACCGGAAAGAGGGATAGAAACATTAATGATGAGAGAGAATCATCAATCGGCTG
>NW_005871245.1:2156930-2220339 GCF_000147115.1 Myotis lucifugus | reverse complement strand
ATCGAACCTTGACCTCCCGGTTCATAGGTTGATGCTCAACCACTTAGCCACACCCACTGGGGGAGAGTGGTATTCTTTTTTTTTTTTTAAATATATATTTTATTGATTTTCCACAGAGAGGAAGGGAGAGGGATAGAGAGTCAGAAACATCCATGAGAGAGAAACATCCATCAGCTGCCTCCTGCACACCCCCCACTAGGGATGTGCCTGCAACCAAGGCACATGCCCCTGACCGGAATCGAACCTGGGACTCTTCAGTCCACAGGCCGACGCTCTAGCCACTGAGCCAAACCGGTCAGGGCGAGAGTGGTATTCTTAATGCCTTGGCCTCTCTAAGCTGCCAGCAAGGAAGGGTGGCTCATTGTACTCACATCATCTGAGTGTGATTCTTCTTCCTCCTCCTTTTCCCCTTCCTCCTCGGGGCCTCCACAGAGGCTGGCTGGTACGTCTGTCAGGCAGGTTCCCTGGGGTATTTCCTCACCCTCAGCCGTGTACACAAGCTCTTCCTGCTCCACAGTCTCTGAATCCTCATACCTGAATGGTACATTGCCGTAGCGTCGGGAGGAGCCTGTCTTGGGGAACTGGAGCTGCAGCTGGGTGATGATGCGAGGGGGCAGGCGGCAGGCCCGGATCAACTCCAAAAAGACCTGCAGGGGCGTCCCCACATTTCCATTGGGCATTAGCACTGGTGGGTTCAGCTCTGGCAGTTGTCTCAGGTCAGCGAGGGTGAAGGCTTCACTCTTAGCCTTCCGACTCTGCAGTTCCTTCCGGGTCTTGAAGGGAAAGGAGCCCAAACCTTGGGAAGCAGAGAGAAGAATGGCTCTTGAAACCTAGAAGCCTCCAGCAACACTTGAGCCAGAAGTCGGTCAAAGTTTAAATCCTTTAGTCCAATGTTGTTCCTCCCTTTCACAATCCCAGAATCCCTTCCTCCATTCCCTGACCAGAACCAACTAGTAATTTCATGCCATTTCTCATCACTTCAGCTGAGCACACGTTTCTTCCAGATCTGGTTCCTGTTGATCTTTTGATCCTCAACTACCACCAACCGTCAGCCCCTGCACACCTTCATATCATGTGCTCCAGCCACATGAAACAATTTAACATGCCCTGAAAGTCTCATGAGCTTTCACATCTGTCTGTGTCTTTTCAAATACCATTTACTTTGAACACCATTCTTCCCCACAAATTTACCTTTCTCAAGATCCAGAGGAAAAGCCTGATCCCTATTAGAAATCGGTTTCTCCCTCCTCTATCTTCTCATAGCACTTGGTGACAAACAGCATAGGCTCTGAAGTAAAATGCTTGGGTCTGTATTGTGATTCTGCCATTTACTAGCTCTGTAACCTTAGGCAAGCAACATAACTTCTGCACCCCTCAGTTTCCTCACCTATAAAACACGAGTAACAATAGATCCTACCTTATAGTATTGTTGTGAGGAATCAATTAAAAAAAATGAAAAGGCTTAGAATAGTGCATAGTAAGTACACAGGAAGTGCTCAGTAAATATTAACAATGAGAATGGCATCTCTGACAATTACCTTTTTACAAATCTCTGGACTCTGTGCACAAGAATGTGTCCAATTCTCCTACCAGCTAGAGCAGTGGTTCTCAACCTTGGCTGTACATTAGAATCACCTGGGAATCTTTTTAAAATCCTGATTTCTGGGCCTCATCCTCCAGAAATTGTTTCTTTGATTCCCAGGTGATTCTAATGTGCAGCCAAGGTTGAGAACCACTGAACTAGAGGAACACTAGGCCTAACAATATAAGCTAGGTTTGTTGAATGAATTAAAAGGTTCCGCACTGTTTCCTGTTCCCCATCAAAGTGATTTCCAATGAAAATGGGAGCTGTCCTGAGAAAAGAAACTGTCTCTTTATTTGTATCTTGCTAAGAGAGGACGGGTGGGGAGCAGGAGGAGATCGAGATAAAGATAATAAGAGGATTGGAAACCTGACTTTCTTTTTATCCTTCTGTGTCAGTTGAAAATCAACCCCCCAGTGGTTCTCAACCTTCTGGCCCTTTAAATAGTTCCTCATGTTGTGACCCAACCATAAAATTATTTTCGTTGCTACTTCATAACTGTAATGTTGCTACTGTTATGAATCATAATGTAAATATCTGATATGCAGGATAGTCTTAGGCGACCCCTGTGAAAGGGTCATTCGACCGCCAAAGGGGTCTCGACCCACAGGTTGAGAACCGCTGCATAGAGAAAGGGGGGCTTGCAGGAGGCAGCAGATCAATGATTCTCTCTCATCATTGATGTTTCTATCTCTCTCTCCCTCTTCCTTCCTCTGTGAAATCAATAAAAATATATTTAAAGAGAAGGAGAGAAACGTGCCTGGTTCCAGGTCCAGTCTATTTCTCTTTCCCAACCGTACCTGCTGCCTCAGTCGGTAGCCGAAGTTTGCGGATGAAACAACGACTGGGCAACCAAGTCCCCTGAGAATCTAGCCACTGGCGGCCGGAATACATGCGAAGAAACTTCTGGGCTTGAGCGGACCCTCGTACGGAGACGACACAGCAGCAGGTGCGGGTCTGGACGGGGACAGAGTCCCGCGTGCGGCCGTCGGTGACTGAAGTCTGGGCAAGACTCTGGCCGGTAGGAGTTAGGGCAGATGCGGGAGTAGCCTGCGGAGGGGCCCGCTCAGGACGGTGCCGGTAATGGAAACAAAGGAAGCCGCAGTCGCTCTGCTCCCGGAACTGGCTGAAGTAGCTCCGCAGTTGGGCCGAGCGCAACTCCGAGGGGATGCCACTCACTATTAAGTAAACGGCCGCATCTTCTTCCGCCTCGCCGGGCACCGCCATCTTGGCCTGTCACGTGATCAACGGAACCAATTCTCGCGAGAACGCCACGAGTGACGCAAGGGTCCGTGTCACAATTGTGTGATCCTGATCAGGCTGCCGAAGCTGTGGATGTGGAACCTGGAACTGCAGAGGTGCCGGATAAGTTGTTCGGGTACTTTTTCTGCAGAGAGAAGCCGAGGATGATGGGGAAAATCACCTGAGAAGTGAGGTGATTTTCATAAACTCTTGATAATCAAATTAGAAGCCTGTGGGAGGCGTAGTTTTCAGGATTTTTAGTTGTTGGGGATCTTCCAAACTTAATCTCATTTCTTTATTTCAGAGACTTTAAGGTCGTTCATCCATTTATCTTCCAAGACATATTAGTGGACCTACACAAATCAATAAGAAAAGATAATCCAGTTGAAAAGTGGTCCGAAGTGTTCAATCTCATTAATCAAGGAAAGGCAATAAGACCCACGTCATATCCACCAGGCTGGCAAAAAGTATTTTAATCCTTACGCGTTGGTGATAATGTGGAGCACGTGGAGATACCATACACTGTTGGTGGAAGTATGAACTGGTACAACCACTTTGAAAACAATTTGGCATTGCCCTGTAAAAGTGAAGTTACACATATCTTTTGATCCAGCAATTCCACTTATAAGTATATACTTTAAAGAAATTCTTGCTTATGTTTATCAGGAGATATCCTGACGTTGTTTCACTTTACAAACTCTAGGATCCTGGAAAATAGGGAGGGTTATGAAACCCCTCCCACCCTTTTGTGTTCTGAAACATAGGTTACTGCAAAGAAACACCCTTCTATGAGAGATAAAACTTATGGGCGCCCCCTTGTTTACCTATGACAATAGAGCAGTGGTTCTCAACGTTCCTAATGCCGCGACCCTTTAATACAGTTCCTCATGTTGTGGTGACCCCCAACCATAAAATTATTTTCGTTGCTACTTCATAACTGTAATTTTGCTACTGTTATGAATCGTAATGTAAATATCTGATATGCAGGATGTGTTTAGGTGACCCCTGTGAAAGGGTCGTTCGACCCCCAAAGGGTCGCGACCCACAGGTTGAGAACTGCTGCAATAGAGAGACTCCAAATTCCAATTCTCACCTCATAAACACTTAGATGGACTGTTTGACCTCACTGATCAATCACAACAAAAGGCTTGTTAAGGCCCTAGCAGGTTTGGCTCAGTGGATAGATAGAGTGTGGGTCTACGGACCAAAGGGTCCCGGGTTCCATTCTGGTCAACGGCACTTACCTTGATTGCAGGCTCCAACGGCCCTTGGCCCTGGTGGGGGCTGGTGCAGGATGCATTTCTCTTACATTGATATTTCTGTCTTTCTTTCTCTCTTCCACTCTCTCTAAAAGATCAATGGAAAAATATAAATAAATAATTTTTTAAAAGGCTTGTTAACTAAACTATGGTTAAGCTTTGCTCCTTCCCCCAGGTCCCTGAACTTTGTGACCCCCCCAGATCCCCCCCTATCCACTGAGCCAGCAAACAACCCCTCCTTAACCAGCCCATCCAGAGAATAGTCTGGCTTCAGGGTAAACATTCTCTGATCTACTGACCCATCATGCCACTTATGGTCATACCACATCCTCACACCCAGTTCTTTCTAGCCTTGTTTACTCCTCCCTATGAAAGAATAACTTTTTTGCCTAACCCTTGAAACACGTGAAGATCTTATGATCAGAGTGTTCTCCCATTGCAAAAGCCTCCCTTTTTCTATTGCAATAATCCCTTTCAATAATCATTTCAAATAAAGTCTCTCCTTACTAAGTCCAGATTTGTTTTTATTTGACAGTGTACATGAATATTCATAGCTTCATTGTTTATAAGAAAAAAATATTGGCATTTAGTACTAATAATCTCAGGTATATAATGTTGAGTGGAAATAAGCAAGTCAGAAAACAGTTATTCTATTTATATAAAGATAAAGATTCTATTTATATAAAGATTCAAAAATACAAACTAAGAATGTTTTTTAGGGATACATAAATAAGCTTTAAAATCATAAAGAAATGTAAATGATTAACCCTAAATTCATGGTATTCATTACTTTTGGGAACTTCAAAGTTGATGGTAATAATGACCTATGGAACAATGATGAAGGTTCATTGTACTCTTATTCTTTACATATATTTTGTAAATATTATTTTGTTTTATTCAATTTTAATAAAATATCTTAAAAGGGAAAATAACTCATATTTTAAAAACATAAAGCAAGTGGTTACTTTGTGGTGATCACAAGTTTATATCTATTTGAGAAATAAAAACAGGCAGGGGTGGGCTAGCAGAGGTTAATGGGGAGAAGAGGGGACATATGGAATACTTTCAACAATAAAGATTAAAACAATAACAATTCTAATGAATATCTGGGTAATGTGAATGGGAAAACCGTTACATCTAGATTCTAAAATTCGCTTATGGAAGTATAGATTGGTACAACCATTTTGGAAAATTGGCAAGATCTACTCAAGTTGAGCACACTTACTATGACTTTGAGTTCCAGTTCTTGTTATATAGCAACAGGTCTGCAAACATCTGTGCACCGAAAGACATGTACAAGCATAATCCTAGCAATATTGTTTGATGAACCAAATGTTCATCAGCAGTATGTGGGTAAATTAATTGTAGTGTAATTGAATATTGTACAATGAACATGAATGGATTGCTACACAGCAGAAGATGAATCTCAGACATAATATTGAGTGAAAGATGACAAACACCAGAGTACATTCTGTATGATTTCATTTATATAAAGTTTAAGACAAGCAATCTCATTTATGAAATCAAGGGTAGTGATGTCCTTTGCAGGGAGGGGGAGGGTAGTGATGGGAAATTTTCTGGGATGTTGTTAATGCTCTTCTATTTCTTTTTTTTGTAATTTTCTTATTGATTAAGTTATTACATATGTTTCCTTATCCCCACATTACCCCCCGTCCCCCCCACTCATGCCCTCACCCTCCTGTTGTCTGTGTCCATTGGTTAGGCCTATATGCTTGCATATAAGTCCTTTGGTTGATCTCTCCCCCTTACCCCCACCCTCCCCTACCTTCCCTCTGAGGTTTGATGGTCTGATTGATGCTTCTCTGTCTCTGAATGCTCTTCTATTTCTTTTTTAAAAAATATATTTTATTGCTTTTTTACAGAGAGGAAGGGAGAGGGATAGAGAGTTAGAAACATTGATGAGAGAGAAACATTGATCAGCTGCCTTCTACACACCACCCACTGGGGATGTGCCCGCAACCCAGGTACATGCCCTTGACTGGAATCGAACCTGGGACCTTTCAGTTCGTAGGCCGACGCTCTATCCACTGAGCCAAACTGGTTAGGGCTGTTCTTCTATTTCTTGAGCTGAGTGGTTGTTACAGGGATGTATTCATTTTGTGATAATTCATCAAACTATACATGTTTGATTTGTGTACTTTTCTGTATATTCTACAAAAAGATTTAGTTAAAACTATAGTTTGAAAGTATGAAAATTGAAAAATAAATGCTTTACAGAAAGTAATGTAGACCAAAATAAAGATGGTGTGCTTTGTAAAAGCTGTTAGATGACTTGAGAAGTTACGCACTTATTATTACACACAGTTGCCATTTGTGTGACTAAATTACCAGGACCTCGCATGATGCTAGGTATGTAGAAGACTCTCAGTAAATCATCATTGATGAATGAATATTCCTGGCACTGACATGGGGATGTGCCATTGGGTGTTGACTGGGAACTCTTTCTAGAAAATGTGGGGCCATTTCCGTGGGAGAACACACAGGCCAGATTTCTCATCAAAACTTAAATCCAGCCCAGCCTAGTGTGGCTCAGCAGTTGAACCCAGGAGCCAAAAGGTAACCAGTTCCATTCCCAGTCAGGGCATATGCCCAAGTTTCGGGCTTGATCCCCAGTAGGGGGCCTGCAGGAGGCAGCCGATCAATGATTCTCTCTCATTGTTGATGTTTCTATTTCTCTCTCCCTCTCCTTTCCTCTCTGAAATCAATGAAAATATATTTAAAACAAAAACAACAAATGCAAAACCAAAGGTAACCAAGACTATATTTTCACTCTCGTTCTGCCTTGGGGAGGGGAAGGAGTTTAGGTGCTGGTATTTATTTTCTAACTAGAGGCCTGGTGCACAAAAATTTGTGCACTCGGAGGGGGGGGTCCCTCAGCCCGGCCTGCGCCCATTTGCAGTCCAGGACCCCTTGGGGGATGTCCACCTGTCAACTTAGGCCCACTCCCCTGGGGATCAGGCCTAAGCTTGCAGTCAGACATCCTTCTGGCAGCCAGGGAACCTCGGGGGATGTCCAACTAAAGGCTTAGGCCCCCAAGGGATCGGGTCTAAACCGTTAGTTGGACATTCTTAGTGTTGCCACAGAGGTGGGAGAGGCTCCTGCCACCACCTCTGCGCTGGCCAGCCATGAGCCAGCTTCTGGCTGAGTGGCATTCCCCATATGGAAGTGCACTGACCACTAGGGGGCAGCTCCTGCATTAACAGACCACTTGTAGTTAGCTAAGCACCTTTGCTCTGATACGTCTATGCCCTTGCACCTACCATCCCCTCTGGTGGCCAGTGCGCATCATAGCAACCGGTCATTCTGCCGTTCAGTCAATTTGCATATTAGCCTTTTATTATTATTATATAGGATGTCCCTATTTCCCCCCTTTTGCCCCCTCTACCCAGCTCTTGCCCCCCACTTCTCTCTGGCCATCACCATACTGTTGTCTGTGTCCAGGGGTTGTGTATATATTTTCTTTGGCTAATCCCTTCTTTAAATTCACTTCCTTAAATTTTTATTTTCAGATAAGTGCTTATAACTGCACTATTATATATTTTCTATTATATCATTTAGAATTAAGATATTTTTTAATTGAACCCTTGTAAATTTTAGCACAATTTAATAAATTATGCTAGAAGCAATTAGGAGATTTTTCATGTAATGCAGATACATTTCAATTAATATTTTATTAATTTTTAATTTTTTAACATTTTAATTTGAAATAATCTCATACATGTAAAAAAAAACCTATAAAATACTACAGCATATTATATGTACCCTTCACCCAATTTCTTAGGTGTTAATAATTTAAACATAACCATTATACAACTAACAAAATTTGGAATATATTTTTCTTATAATCTCTTTAATGTTACTTAATCCATTTACTTTGTTTTTGTTAATCCAATCACGGGCAGGCAGGCAGCTTCTGGGGTCGCACACGGGGGCCTGGATGGCAGCTCGTGCTGGCAGCTTGCACTGTCCCGCCCTGCCTGCAGTGTGCAAATTAGCCGCCATCTTTGTTGGCATTTATATTTGCATATCATGCTGATTAGCCATTGGGAGGTGTAGCGAAGGTACGGTCAATTACCATTTTGTCTATTATTAGATAGGATTCATCATCCCTGACCTTTAAAGACACAAAATAGCATGCCTAGCCGGTTTGTCTCAGTGGATAGAGCATTCAGCTATGGGCTGAGGGTCCTGGGTTTGATTCCGATCAAGGGTACCTACCTCGATTGCAGGCTCAATCCCTG
Source organism: Myotis lucifugus (assembly GCF_000147115.1). Taxonomy (NCBI): domain Eukaryota; kingdom Metazoa; phylum Chordata; class Mammalia; order Chiroptera; family Vespertilionidae; genus Myotis; species Myotis lucifugus. Next base: position 2,211,994 of record NW_005871245.1, on the reverse strand, counting down.
GCCCTAGTCAGGGCACATGCTGGAGGCAACCAATTGATGTGTCTCTCTCACATTGATGTTTCTCTCTGTGTGTCTCTCCTCCTCCCTTCCACTCTCTCTAAAAATCAATGGAAAAATATCCTCAGGTGAGGATTAACTGAAAAAATAATAAAATAAAATAAATGACACATAATAGCATAGTGTTTAAGGCAGTGGTTCTCAACCTTCTGGCCCTTTAAATACAGTTCCTCATGTTGTGACCCAACCATAAAATTATTTTCGTTGCTACTTCATAACTGTAATGTTGCTACTGTTATGAATCACAATGTAAATATCTGATATGCAGGATGGTCTTAGGCGACCCCTGTGAAAGGGTCGTTCAACTGCCAAAGGGGTCGCGACCCACAGGTTGAGAACCGCTGGTTTAAGGGCATAGACTGTAAATCCAGACCACCTGAGTTCATATCCTGATTCTATTACTTATTAACTGCAACCTGAGCAAGTTACTTAACATCTCTGTGTCCTGGTTTCTTCATCCATAAAATGAGGTAATGATAGTAATTCCAGCACAGAGTTGTTATGAGAATTAAATAACATAATCCATGTAATGTGTTTAAGCACAGCTTTCAATAAATGCTTCGTAGATACCCAGAATGACCAGCAAAGGAATGGGTGATCCCCTTTGTTAATTTTGATTTCTCTCAGAGTTTATCCTTGTCACCTCAACCAGTTTCACTGGGGTTGCCTTTCTCTGCTCCCTTGTTCTGTGACATGGTCTCTGTCTACCATCTCTTGCTGCCCTGGGCCCCAGCGGCCCCAGACCACTTGTAGTTAGCTAAGCACCTTTGCTCTCTGATACGTCTATGCCCTTGCACCTACCATCCCCTCTGTCTGGAATGTTCTTCTCTTGATTTGCCTGGCAAACTTCTATTCATTCTCTTTAGGTCAGAGCAGTCACCACTGGGCTGAAGCATTTTCCCCACCTCCAGGCAGATTTCCCCCCCACCCCCTCGCCCCAGGCAGATTTAATCACTTCCTCTTCTTATCTCCTGCTGCCTGTTGTATTCCTTCTATTACACTTCAGATCATTCTGTGTTACAATTACTACTTATGTGTGTCCCTTTGCTATAGGTAGGATGTTCAATGAAATTAGGGACTGTATCTTATTTATTCTGTGTCACTTGGCATCTAGCACAGGGTCTGGCACAGTGGATGTCAAGAGAAATGTGGAATGATGGAATGATGGATGGATGGTGTGTGCGTGTTGGCTTTTTGTGGCATTATCGATTCTAGGATATGTGACTGTTCCAAGGCCAGGGTGTGTCAGTGCAGGGCACAGCTCACGTCACTGGCTAACTGCTTAATAAGCAGTCAATGATTTGGCTAATGAAGGTAGTGATAATAATAATAAAATAGTACCTGAGGCTGACCCTGCTTCCTAGTGAGTCATCTCTGTCTGGACCTGAGGACAGAGATCAAGGCTGAAAGGTAGATGGTCAGTGAACAGTGGCTGAGCTGGCTCCAGACAGCCTGACCCTGGCCATGACTCACTCCAAGAGCATGATCTCCAGAGTCCCATAGGCCTGTGTTCAAATCCCAGCACAGTGATCTACCCAGACCTTAAGAACATTTTTTAAATTTAATTTTTAAAATATGTTTTTATTGATTTCAGAGAGAGGAAGGGAGAGGGGGAGAGAGATAGAAACATCAATGATGAGAGAGAATCATTGATCGGCTCCCTCCTGTATCCCCCTACTGGGGATCAAGTCTGCAACCCAGGCGTGTGCTCTAACTGGAAATTGAACCATGACCTCCTAGTACAGTGATGGCGAACCTATGACATGCGTGTCAGAGGTGACACGCGAACTCATTTTGGGTGACATGCATCGACAGAGACAAAAAATTGCATAATTCAAATATTTGTCTCTCGCAACGGCCAGAGTTAGGCATCACTCGAGTAATATTATTACTCACGTTACTCATGATCAATAATGCAATTCTAAAACCAGATGTAAACATGTACATCGGTGTTGTGTAGCAAAGATACATAGTGAAAACATCCAAGATACATTGTTCCAATATTGACGTTAATATAAAAAGGTTAAGAATTGCACTATAAAGAGATTAATCTTTACTCATGACATTTTATTTTTACTCGAGTGACAAAATGCCCAATTCTGGAAACGGCCTCATTACTGTCAACATGTGCCTTGGGTAAGCTTCCCGTGCGTTCGGGTGCATTCGGCAAACGGACGCACTTGATCGCCATGTTCGTTAGGAGACAGGAGTGGGAGGGTTACAAGAAAAAGATATACAGTGCAACAGTACTCGATGAGACATTCTGCGTGTCGGATAATTGATTACAGCACCATATATTTGTTGGTTATATATACTATCTTTGAATTGTTTTGCACCAGGAGTCAGTGCAACAACACTGCAAAAAGTTAATAGGTAAGAAACCTATCAACCTTTTATAACAAACGCCATGATTTATATTTATTTATTTTTGCAGCCTTGTGATGGAGAATCAAAAAAATAAAAAAGCAAGATTGAATGATAAAGGAAGTGAAAGTAGCAATAGCCGACCCTTTCAAGACATATGGACCGAAATGTACGGGATTGTCGACAGAAACAACAGATCATTGTGCATACTGTGTAATGAAATGGTAGTAAGCAGAACGTGGAATGTAAAGAGACATTTTGAAACTAATCATTGTCAGCTCTTGAAAAAAGTATCGATGAAAGGAAGGAATACATTTCTAGGCAGCTACACCTCTATAAAAGTCAATCAAATTCCATCATTAAATTTGTAAGATGCTCTACAAATTTCACATCAGCAAGTTACTGTATTGCTCACTTCATAGCTCAGCATGGAATTTATAAAGGAAACATTTCTAAGATGTGCACCAGCTCTATTTCACGATATGAAAAATAAAGATGATATTATTAAAAGAATTTCTGAGTTACCACTCAGTAGAAATACTATCAAAGACAGAATAATAGATCTTAACAAAAACATACAACATCAATTAAAAAAAGACTTAAATAGTTGTAAATATTTTTCGATTTCTCTTGATGAAACAACTGATGTCACATCAAATGCTCGGTTGGCCATTATTGCTAGATATTCTGATGGTCTCACAATAAGAGAAGAGTTGATAAAGTTAGAATCAGTGCCAATAAGTACATCAGGAAACAAAATATGTAAGGTTGTTATAAAAACATTCAGTAACCTAACATTGATATCTCTAAAATTGTGTCAGTCACAACAGATGGGGCACCAAATACGGTGGGAAAAAATGTGGGATTCCTGAAATTGTTTATGGAAGCTATTAGACATCCACTTGTACCTTTTAATTGCATTATCCATCAGGAGGTGTTGTGTGCCAAATCGGGATTCTCAGAATTGAATGATTTAATGTCAGTTGTAACAAAAATTGTGAATTTTATAGCTTCTCGACCCCTTCACAAGCGAGAATTTACTGCACTTTTACAGGAAGTTGATTCAACCTACAGTGGACTACTGATGTTCAATAATGTGAGATGGCTGAGTCGAGGTAAAGTACTTGAGCGATTTGTGGAGTGCTTTGAAGAAATTACGGTATTTATTGAGAATAAGGATCTGGCAAACTTTCCTCAGATCAATGATCATAAGTGGGTCAGCAATTTGATGTTTTTTACAGATCTCTCTGTTCATATGAATGAGCTTAACTTAAAATTACAAGGTTTTGGCAAAAGTATTGACGTTATGTTTGGATACATCAAATCTTTTGAAAGTAAACTTAAAATTTTGAAGCCAGACATTGAAACTAAAACTTATAAGTATTTTCTTCGTATAAAAAAGTATTTCAAGAAGGCCACTACGACAGGTGTAATGGAGTCCATACTTATGTACCAGAATATAGTAAACTCGTTATTTGAACAGTTCAGCGAAAGATTTTACCAATTTAGAAGCCTAGAACAGACCATTAAAATAATTAAGTATCCGGATGTAGTTGTTTACAGTACTTTGGAATTAAAGGATTTCCAATGGATGCAAATTGACGATTTAGAGATGCAACTTGCAGATTTTCAAGGTAGCATTCGGACTCATGTGTTTGTCGACTTAAGGTCAAAACTTGAAAATTTGGAACGAAATCGTTTGAATAATGAAGAAGAGTGCAATTACGAACAAGAAATTTTGAGTGCTTGGAACAGAGTACCTGACACTTTTAGCGACATAAAAAATCTAGCGATGGCTTTGCTAACAATTTTTCATCAACATATTTTTGTGAGACTTTGTTCTCAGCATTAAATAATATTAAAACGAACAAAAGAAACTGGCTAACAGATGAAGTTAGTGGCGCTTGCTTGGCCTTGAAGTGCACCAAGTACGAACCTGCAATCAAAGAATTAGACAAACTTCAGCACCAAAAAAGTCACTAATTTCTAGTTTTCGTACCATTTGATTATCATTGTTATTATTATTATTTTTTTTTTCTAAATGTACATTGTTTTTCTGTTTTTGTTCATTTTATACATATTTTTTGGTTGATTTTTCTTTGTTAAATGGCATTTAAATATATAAAATAAATATCAAAAATATAAATCTTTTTTTTACTATGGTTGCAAATATCAAAACATTTCTATATGTGACACGGCACCAGAGTTAAGTTAGGGTTTTTCAAAATTCTGACACGCCGAGCTCAAAAGGTTCGCCATCACTGTCCTAGTTCATGGGTCAATGCTCAACCACAGAGACATATCAGCTGGGCTTGAATAAGTTTTCAACTCTGTCTGAGCCTGTTTCCTTCTTACTCTCCTGGTTGATGAGACACAGGTCCCACTCCTAAGATGCTGATAGTGGAGAGACAGTCCCCCACCTTTGGAAAGCCTGCAGTTTCACAGAGGAAGCATTATTTTCCTTACTGCCTTGTCCTACAATTCTCTCTTTAGTTTTGCTATATTTGTCTTTGTGTTTCTTCCAGGTAGCTTGGGAAGGGTGTCAGAAGTGACTGGAGTTACAGACAAGAAACAGACTTAAGTGTAGCTCCCAAATCACAGGGAGGGGTAGGGAAGAAATTTGAAAAGGGGCAAGGTAGGGTTAATAAGGGAAGTTATTTGGATGATGGAAACATAAGTTGAGGGGGAAAGGCTGGGGTGGGAAGTGGAGAGGAGTGCCTTCTAATTAATGGCTGTTCAAGGTTGGAGGAGAGGAAGAGGCCGAAGACTCAGCCTGAGGGTTCAAAGAGGTGCAACAGTAAATTCATGGGATCAGTTAGTGAAGGGACATAAACAATAAAATGGCCCCAAATCCCTAAACCTCCTATGGGGAGACAAGGCGTCTGCTCTGGAAAGAATGGCCTCCTGCATCTGCAAGGGGAGAGGGGGTGGTGTGTGCCAAAATGTTGGTAAGGGCAGGGCAGGGAGGAGTGCTTGAAGGGCCTAAGGTTTGGGTCTGGGGTGTCTGGACGGGGATAAGGGGTTGGGGAGATGCAGGGCTCGTTCTGGGCTCTAAAGGATGCTTCCATTTGGGGATTTGATTAGGTCCTGGCTAGGAGGAGCTGTTTTTTTGTTTTGTTTTGTTTTTGTTTTTGTTTTTAAAGATATTTTATTGATTTTTTACAGAGAGGAAGGGGAAGGGATAGAAAGTTAGAAACATCAATGAGAGAGAAACATCGATCAGCTGCCTCCTGCACACCTCCTACTGGGGATGTGCCCGCAACCAGGGTACATGCCCTTGACCGGAATCGAACCTGGGACCCTTGAGTCCGTAGGCTGACGCTCTATCCACTGAGCCAAACCAGTCAGGGCTAGGAGGAGCTGTTGAACAGGGCATGATCTGGTTGAGAGGAGAGTGGATATTGGGGTCACCATAGGGAAAGGGGGTGATTGGTTAGTGGAGGCCCCAAATGCCAGGCAGAGCAGTTTGGCCTGGATTTGCAGCCTCTGAGCAGACCTGGTAGATGTGCAGATGCAGGTCTGCCTATTTTGGGGGTCACTTTTCCTTTTACTGTGACACAAAAAAGATGGAGAACACGTCCTGGTGTGAGGGTGTCTCTATGTTGTGTGTCCCACCCTTGGGTACAGGGGTGTATGTGTGATCATCTGGCCTGGGTGCATTTCTCTGTGGTGTGAATGTGTTTGGTTGGGTCTGTTGTATGTCACTGAGTAAGTGTGTCTGTATTTCCATGCTGTGTATGGGTAGATGGAGGGTCTATTTTATGGATCTGTGTAGGTGTGTCTGAGTTGTACATCTTAGTGTATGTGTGTGTGTGAGAGAGAGAGCTATAGATCTGAGTTGTATGTGTCTTCGTGTGTGTCTGAGTTGTGTGTGGGATCTGAACTGTGTGTTTCTGTCTCATTCTGGGTTTCTGAGTGGTGAGTGGGTGATAGGGTAAGGGACAGGGGGGCCTTGCTGTTGCCACTGGCTGTCCATAATGCATACAGGGCCAATTCAGCCGCTCGGCTCCTAGACTGTTGTCCCTGAGTGAATGACCTCTCATTGGGCAATAATTAACTTGTCCCCCGTGAGAAGAATTCAAACTGTGTTGGTGAAGGGGGTGGGACCTGTTTGAGACAGGCCTTATTGCCAGAGAAAGGAGGAGGTCTGAAAGGGGGTCCTATAAGCATGTGTGTTGTTATCATTCCCTCCTGTCCACCCTGCAGGTCAGTCACCCTGTCCTGGATGCTATTCAAAATATTTAGCAACCAGTGAGGAATAGAGATTGACCAGTCCAGATACAAGCCGTGCCCTGAATGGAGGTCAGCAGAGATCAGCTGTAGCCTGGGCAGAAGCTGGCTGCAATGATTTGGCCAGGTTGTCCCCAGGGGTGACCCAATGCTCCCATGCTATGGAGCATATGCTATGCCATGCTATGCCAACCATTGTCTCTCTGGAGGCCATGCTATGCCAACCATTGTCTCTCTAGTTGCTGGACAATGGGAATGGATTCCAGGAGAAGGACTGGGAGGGATACAGGGGCAGGGCAAGGGAGCTGGGAGAGCTTGGGCAGTGTCTGTGAACCAGCTGTCATGGAAGTGTTTCAGACTTTAACAGCTAATGTGGCAGCTAAATCTCTGCTTGCCTTGACCTTTGAGCAGCTGCCAGGCCAGCCCTGAGTGTCCTTGACCCCTCCCATTGGGAGAACAAAGGACCATCCTCTTCTGTTGCCTGCAGGCATGGGGGAAGTGAATGATGCCAAACTACAGAAATTCCAGTGACCTTGTCTGTTTCAGTTTTCTTTATTGGCTATGATCTGACACTTGCTGAGGTGAGAGGGAGCCTGTAGGGGGCAGGAGCTGAGGGAGGGGAGGGATCAGTGAGGGGTTTGTGGACAAAGAGAAACCCCTTCCCCCCAAAGATAAAGACAAGAAGGTGATGGGGTCCTGAACTGACCCTATCCTCTGGATTCAGACCCATGCAAAATAAATATCCCCAGAAATGAAATCATCTACTCTGAAATTAATATCCCAGTTCTCTGAGGCCTGGCTCCTGCATCCCTCGTGGTTCCTTCCTCTTGGGCTCCCTCTGATAGGGGCTGGGAGCTGGGGGCTGAGATGAAAAGGTCCCTTCCACATGCACAAAGGTCCCTTCCACAGTGTCAGCTCCATGGATGTAAAACCTTTTATTACAAAAACCAATAACTTAAGTCAGTTTTGTACAAAGTCAGTAGGATGTCTGCCCAATGGGCAATTAAGCTTCCATTGCCATTCCAAGAGAGGATAGGAGTCTTGGTCCAGAGCATCTGGGGACTACCAAGGGCCAGCCAGACAGCTGGAGCACTATGTCCAAACCAAAGAAGGCCAAGATGGGGTGTGGCTGAGTGAGGATTCATACAGTCCATCTCGCTGGGCCAGGGTCTATACAGGCTTGCCTCCTCTGGGAGCATTGGGTCCCCCCTGGGGACAACCTGGCCAAATCATTGCAGCCAGCTTCTGCCCAGGCTACAGCTGATCTCTGCTTGGGCTGGAGCAGGTCGGCTCAGCAAAAGCATGTCTTCGAGGAGTCCAGCGATGTCAACATCTCCAATGATAGGGCGAAAGAAGAGGTCCCCAAGCAAGCTGGGTGGAATGGACTTGAGGGTGGAGGCCATGAGGAGGACACGGGCCAAACGGCCTTGGCCTGCTGGACACCAGGGCTCCAGGACCTCACATAGTGCTCGATGAGCCTCCTGCTGCAGATGCCAGATGTGGGAGGAGGCATGGAGGCCTGGCATGTCTGTAGGCAGAGGGTAAAGAGGGGTGATGAGCTCTTCACTCCCTGCCACCACAGTGAGACTGGCCCCAGACCTGAGGCCACAGCTCAGCCTTTGAGGCCCATTACTACCTCCTCTATTTACTTATCATTTTATTCATCCATCCATTTATGGAGAGGCAGTATAGAGTAATGGTGAAGAGCCAGGCTGCCTGAGTTTGAATCCCAGGCTATCATTTATTAGCTGTGTGACCTTGGGCAAATTATGTCATCTCTGTAACTTGGTTTCCTCATCTGTAAAATGGGTACAGCCTAGCCGTTTTGGCTCAGTAACATCGATCAGCTGCCTCCTGCACACCTCCTACTGGGGATATGCCCGCAACCAAGGTACATGCCCTTGACGGCTCGATCCCCTGTAAGGGGGCGTGCAGGAGGCAGCCGATCAATGATTCTCTCTCATCATTGATGTTTCTATCTCTCTCTCCTTCTCCTTTCTTCTCTGAAATCAATAAAAAATATATTTAAAAAATAAAATAAAATGAAATGGATATAAATACCTGTCTCTTAGGCTTGTTATGAGCTGTATATGTAAAACCATAGAATTGAGTCTAACATATGGTAAGTGTAGTATGAGCATTTCCCTACTATTATTATAATTAATTACTATAATTTACACATTTCTTAAGGGCCTCGTGGTGCTTGGTGAGAACTTATCATCTAGATGCTCTCCAGATTACAAAGAACACTACCTCTATCCATTGCTCTCCTAGCCGAATTTTATAAAGGCTCCTACCTCTCCTCCCCCACATCCACTCACTTTCATTCCTCTACTCTATATGATCTTTCTGAACCCACAGATTACCTGTGATTGAAGCACAGCTGAATCTGCCCCCTGCCCCTCTCCTACTCCTACCCTCCTTGTGGGTCAGGGCAAATTTTGGGGGGCAGAATGGCAAGGGCCAGTCTCTGGTGTGAACAGACCTGATTTCTGCCCCTACCTGGCTGTGACCTTCAGCAAGTCACTTAGCCTCTCTGAGCCTCTTTCATGAGATGACTGCTGTAATAAGGACACAAAGAGGTAACGAATGTCAAACCCTTAGAAGGTGCCTTCCCTGGCTGGGCCCTGCCCCCCTCCAGCCTTGGCCCTCATCCTGGAGTGTCCGGGAGCTCACCAGGGTTGAAGAGGATGGTCCCTTTCAGGTAGGCATACTCCTTAGGGCTCAGCTCCAGGCTCCAGAAGGACTCCAGGCAGCACTGAAGCCACTGCACCGCAGCCAGTGAGGGCCGAGGCAGATCCGGCTGCTGGCCACTGCCTGCACTGCTGCTGGGCTCCTCCAGCAAGATCTTCTTGAGTATGCTGGGAACCGGGGCCTCTACCACCTCGAAGGTCACAGTGTCTTGGGCCAACCCAATCAGGAAGAGGGAGCTCCAGCAGTCCCGCAACAGCTGCTGCTGATCCTGGGAGGGCAGCTGGCAGAAGGATGGCAGGTTCCTGAGGAAGACCACTGTCTTGGCCAGAACGTCCAAGGCCTCCCGGCAGGTGCGATGAGGAGCACACAGCTGGACAGGTCGGTGCTGCTTGCAGAGGCAATGCCTACGGGCTGGGGGCACAGCAGGCCTGGCCCCGAGGCTGGGGCTCAAAAGTGCATACAGAATGGCTGGGCGCCCTGCAGCATGCTGGCATGGACAGGTCCCCGGCTGGCTGGAGTTCATGGTTGAGAATCTGTTCCTCCTTCCTCCCAGCTCTCCCGCCCTCTGATCTGTGCTGTGGGTGCTATTTATATCCCCACCGGTAGGAGGGGGGAATGGTTCAACAACCTTGACTCTAGAAAGTCATGTTCATTGAAAAAAAAAAAAAACAACCACACACTGACCCTGGCAGGACTGGTGGGGAAGTGCTGGGGGAGGGGACTTGGAAGCTCCACGTGGCCCTGATATCACTTTAGTCAATGAAGTGGATGGTGCAGGGCACGGGGCCGCCCGTTCGCTGTCCCTTATCGGATGACTCAAGTGGATAAACAGGGTCATTAACCCAAGCTGTACCAGGGTACCAAGGCCTCAGGTGCACATTCAGCAGGTGGCCATGGCAGGTGTCCCTGCTGGTGCCTGCAGGACCCTTGCTAAGCTGTGATGTCAGCTCCCGAGCTAGACAAGCCTTGAATACAAGGCCCAACCTGGAAGTGCCTTATCACTAGCTTGTTTGCCTAACCTTGGGGCTCAGCTCCTGTTTTTTGGTAAGGAACAGGCTTCAGGGAAGGGAGCCAGGATCCTGGGGGGCTGGGAGGACTTTGCCCGCTGTGCAGTTTAGGAGGCCCCTTCCTCTGACTCCAGTTCTGGGGGCTCTGCAGAAATGAGATCCTTAAGAACTCTCTTTCCCCAGTCTGGATTCCTAGAGCTCCTGAGAGGCTGTATTTGCTGAGAAGCCCTTGCAGAATGATAATAAAATATGGCTACTGTTTATTGAATACTTACTATGTGCCAGGAACTTTCTACTCGAATATTCAGGGCGTCCCTATGAGTAAGATTTTTACTTTTTGAGACTCAAAGAGGTGAAGTGAATTGCCCAAGGTCATGCCACTAAGAAGAGGGAGAGCCCAGATCTCTCTGATTTCAAAGTCCTTGCTTGATCTTCTGGACCCATTGGCCCAATTGTGCAGCCAGAGCTGTGTGGCCTGAGTTCCTCAGAGTTGGTGGCTACCTGGGCCCCCACCTTGATACTGCCTTGTCTGAAGATGTTGCCCACCTATGATCTAGGCAGAAATGTTGTTCTGCCACTAGCCACAGGCAGCCTGGCTCTTCACCATTACTCTATACTGCCTCTCCATAAATGGATGGATGAATAAAATGATAATTAAGTAAATAGAGGAGGTAGTAATGGGCCTCAAAGGCTGAGCTGTGGCCTCAGGTCTGGGGCCAGTCTCACCCTGTGGTGGCAGGGAGTGAAGAGCTCATCACCCCTCTTTACCCTCTGCCTACAGACATGCCAGGCCTCCATGCCTCCTCCCACATCTGACATCTGCAGCAGGAGGCTCATCGAGCACTATGTGAGGTCCTGGAGCCCTGGTGTCCAGCAGGCCAAGGCCGTTTGGCCTGTGTCCTCCTCATGGCCTCCACCCTCAAGCCCATTCCACCCAGCTTGCTTGGGGACCTCTTCTTTCGCCCTATCATTGGAGATGTTGACATCGCTGGACTCCTCGAAGACATGCTTTTGCTGAGCCGACCTGCTCCAGCCCAAGCAGAGATCAGCTGTAGCCTGGGCAGAAGCTGGCTGCAATGATTTGTCCAGGTTGTCCCCAGGGGGGACCCAATGCTCCTGTGTAGACCCTGGCCCAGGTAGATGGACATATGCGTGCATGTATTTAGGTATGAACTCATGGTCTCCTATTTTATTCAGTGGCTTGTAATCTGTTATTATCCTTATTTATTTTGATGCCAGGTTGTCACAGATTTGGCCAATGGGAGTCCCATTCAAGCTGGAGTCTATATCCTTTTGACATTCCCCATCATTCTCTGAACACCCTTTATTTTCTGGTATAACAAGATGTCGTTTTTCCAGCCCCTGAAGTCAACCACTATTCCAAGAAGCTCTAATTTAATCTTTTAGTGGAGAATAGTATTTAAAAACCATGATCTGGGCACTAGAGTCATATTTAGAAACCAAGATCTGCTCATTGCTATTATGGTGTCACTGCTCCCAGACCCTCCCAGAGCTAAGGAATGTAGGTGCATGTGCTCGCGCGCGCACACACACACACACACACACACACACACACACATTTCTATTTAGTTCTATACCTATATGTATATAATAAAAAACATGAGCCCTAGTCGGGTTGGTTCAGTGGATAGAGGTCGGTTGCGGACCACTTGTAATACTGCTTATAGGTTTGTAGCAGGAATTATGATAAATTCTACTTTGTATAATTCCTACAAAATCGAACCCAAAGGGTCCCGGGTTCGATTCTGATCAAGGGCACATACTTTGGTTGCAGGCTCCTCATATGCAAGAGGCAACCAATTGATGTGTTTCTCTCTCACATTGATGTTTCTCTCTGTCTTTCCCTTTCTCTTCCACTCTCCCTAGAAATCAATGGAAAAATATCCTCGGGTGAGGATTAACCAGAAAAATAAAAAAATAATAATAAAAAATAAAAAAACACATGAGGTCAGACTATTATCTGCAATGCTAATTCATCATAATGGGATTTATTCCAGTTTTCACTTTTCTGTATTTACATCTCCCTTCTCTGACACTGAGAAATCCGGCCTCCATTATTTTTAATTTATTAACTTGTTGGATCAAGCCCCTCTTTGTAACCAATCTCTCATCTCTGCCCCACCCCATCCCATGAGAAATACCTCACCCCACTTGGGCTCTGATATCTTGGGTCAGGCTGCCCCCTCCCACTCAGGGTCCCCTTCTTCACCCTGCTGAGTCTCTGTCACCCCATGCCAGGTCACCACTCCTCGTGGACGCCCTCCTCACCCTGCTGGGGCTCTGACTTCCACTTGGGGCCGCTGTGGCTCCCTCCCCCTCTGGCACATACCTCTACCCTATTCTGCCCTACCTAATAGTTTTAGGACTAAAATTTTCAGGATGAGAAAGGAAGAGGAGGAGGTAAAAACTGTCAATGATTTTTTTTTTAATGATTAGCTTTATGTCAATTTTATCTTAATTTTTAAAATATATTTTATTGATTTTTTACAGAGAGGAAGGGAGAGGGATAGAGAGAGTCAGAAACATCGATCAGTTGCCTCCTGCACACTCCCCACTGGGTATGTGCCCACAACCAAGGTACATGCCCTTGACCGGAATAGAACCTGGGACCCTTGAGTCCGAAGGCCGACGCTCCATCCACTGAGCCAAACTGGTTAGGGCAAACTGTCAATGATTTTTAAAAATAAATTTCTCCAGTGAGAATAGATGAATCTCTCTTTTCTCTTGCATGCTTGATAAAAATATTTCATTCTTAACAGTCAGGATTCATAAACATGCCACTTCACACATAGATGAATATGCCACTTGTAATACTGCTTATAGGTTTGTAGCAGGAATTTTGATAAATTCTACTTTGTGTAATTCCTACAAAAAAAGAAAAAAAAAACAGAGCATGCTGCATTTATATTGTATATGCTGCATATTCCTTATAGGAGAGATTTTTTTTTAGTTGATCTCAATATGAAATGTGATAATTGATAGGATTTTTCACAGCTTTGCTTTTGTTCCACACATATCCTTGTTGCTCCTCTACTACCCACATACTTCCAGGTGTCTTGAGAATCATTCATATTGGGAAGCAGGATTAGAGTGGGAAGACACAGTGGTCTGAACCAATTGTAGTTTTACAATTTTATTTTTTCAAATTAAAAAGAAAAACATAGCCTGGCTGGTATGGTTCAGTGGTTGAACGTCGACCTATGAACCAGGAGGTCACGGTTTGATTCCTAGTGTGTGGCATGCAGGACGCAGCTAATCGATGATTCTCTCTTGTCATTGATATTTCTATCTTTCTCTCCCTTCCTCTCTGAAATCAGTAAAAATATATTTAAAAAGAAAAAAGAAAAACATACACATGACTCTTAAGAAGACAGTGCTGGGGCCTCTCCTAGTGCCTTGAATGGGCCCAGGCAAGTGCAAGGCCCTAAAGTTCGAGTTTCACTAGCTTTACAGAAAGTCTGCCTCTAATAGTGCCTTTCTTTTATAAAAATATATTTTTCTTGATTTCAGAGAGGAAGGGAGAGGGAAAGAGAGATAGAAACATCAATGATGAGACAGAATCATTGATCAACTGCCTCCTGCACACCCCCGACTGGGGATCGAGCCCGCAACCCGGGCATATGCCTTGACAGGGAATCGAGAGGGGGACAAGGCCCTAATGATGTTACTCCTTGGAAGCCATGGTCAGTACTTTGGAATTTATCCTGAATGCAATGGCAATCCATGAAGGGCTAATTTTAAGCAAGGAAGCGACAGATCTGGCTTATCCTTTAAAAAGATTGCTCTGACTGCTGGGGGGTGGGCGGGGGCGGGATGGGGGAGGAATGGATGGACTATAAAGGGATAAGAAAGGAGGTAAGACCAGTTAGGCAGCTGTAGGAGTATTATTTAAGCAAGAGATGATGATGATTTAGACAGCCAGGTGAGAGGGGGTGGAATCAGATGATATTTTAGAAGAGCTGACAGGACTTACTAATGGATTACATGAGACTAGATTTTTGGCTTGTGCAAGTAAGTGGATGAGTGGACATTTGGGCTTTGGCCAATGTGTGCTTGAAGAGGGCATTAGGAAAGACTCTGGGAGGAATTAATTTGTGTGTATGGGTGTAAAGATGTTGGCCATGTTAATTTAAAAAAATTCTTGAATAAAATCAAATATCTAGTCAGAGTTAAAATTACAAATTGTTTCATAAAGTTATATTTTTATTGCAGCAAAATATACATACCATTATATTACTATTTTAACCATTTTTTGAGTGTACAGTTCATTGGCATTAAGAACATTCACATTGTTCAACCATCACCACCATCGATCACTGGAACTTTTTCATCTTCTCAAAGCCATGTGATATTTTTTTAATCCTCACCCGAGGATATGTTTTACTGATTTTAAAGAGAGGGGTAGGGAGGGAGGGAAACATGGAAATATGAGAGAAACATCATATATAGGTTGCCTCCCTTGTGCACCCCCACTAGGGGTTGAACCCGAAACCTGGGTATGTGCCCTGACGGAGAATCGAATTGGCAACCTTTCAATGCATGGGACGACACTCCAACCAACTGAGCCACACCAGCCAGAGCCATGTGAGTTTTGTGATACCTGTTAATTATTCAAATGGAGTTGTCCAGGAGGTAGTCAGATGAATCTGGAGCGCAGGAGAGGTCTAGGCCAGAGATATCGTGAGATCACCAATGGAGAAAGTATGGAGAGAAAAAGAGGAGACAGCAAAGGACAGAGCCTCCAACATTTACAAGTCTGGTTAAGACAGGGCACTGAGAAAGAGTGTTAGTGAGCTGGAAGGAAGCCAGGTAAGTGTGGTGACACAGACTCTATTAGTTTGCTAGGGCTGCCATAACAAAATACCACAGACTGAGTGACTTAAACAACAGAAATTTATTTTCTCACAGTTCTAGAGGCTAGAAGTCCAAGATCAAGGTGTTTGCTTTCTCCTGAGTCCACTCTCTTCTGCCTGCAGACAACTGCCTCATGTGATCTTTCCTCTGTGATCGCTTTCTCTTTTGTAAGGACACTAGTTTTATCGAATGAGGGCCCCACACTTATTAACTCATTTAACTTTAATTACCTCTTTCAAGGGCCCTATCTCCAAAAACAGTCACATTAGGGCTTCATATGAATTGGGGGCAACATAATTCTGTCCATAACAGAAGCCTAAGGAAAAAAGTGTTGCCCAGCCGGTGTGGTTCAGTGGTTGAGCATCAACCTATGAACCAGGAGGTTACATTCCTGGTCAGAGCACATGCCAGGGTTTCAGGCTTAATCCCCAGTAGGGGGTGTGCAGGAGGCAGTCAATAGGTGATTCTCATCATTGATGTTTCTATCTCTCTTTCCCTCTCCCTTCCTCTCTGAAATAAATAAAAATACATTTTAAAAAATTAAAAAAGTGTTTTCTTAAGGAAGGAGGAAGGGGTCAGCTGTGTCAAATGCAGCTGAGAAAAATTATAGTGGTCCATTGACTTGGCATGGATGGAGATCATTATAACATTGTTCAGTGGCTTTTAAGAAAAGACTGATTAAACTAAGGTGAGATGGAAAGTAAGGAAGTAGAGAAACAAATATAGCAATCTTTTCAAGTTTTTCTGTGAATTGGGGTGGTAGAAAGAGAAAGTGGGTCACATAATAGTAAAAAGTTAAGTGACCTTAAAGCATGTTAGTAAGTTGAAGGGAATGATCCAGAAGAAACAAATTTGTGAGACAGGAGTTAAAGAAAGGATAATAATAAGGGTAGAGTCCCTGAAAGACAGGAGTGAAGGTGGAATACAACACTCAATTTGCAGGGCCTAGTGCAAAATGAAAATGTGAGGTTTCTTGTTTAAAAAGTATTAAGAATTTCAGGACTGCAACAGAAGAGCATTAAACTAAGCACAGAGCCCTTTTAAGCCAGGGGCCAGTGCTTCTGAACCTTGTGTATGCCTATGATGGAGTTTGTAATGACGGAGGTAGGTAGGTTCTTCGGGCAGGTCCCTTCTCCTAGGGAGGACTGGAAGAGGTGACTGACACTTTCAGCTGAACCATTCTACAAACTGGGAGGTCACTCTCAAGACGGGCGAGTAAAGGTAGTCCCTTTTTAACTTCCAACACGCCCCTCACCTCCTTTTAGCTCATGGATTTCTCGAAGGCTCCAAAGCGTCTGGTGACCATAGCAACTCACTCCAAACTCCCGGGCCCTCGGTCCCGCCCTCCGCTTCCTGGACGCTCTCGTTGATTGGCTCAGCAAGTTGGCCAATGGTCGGCGAAGCGGGCTGTTGGCCGCGCGCTCAATGGTCGCTAGCCGAGAAGAAGGCGGGAAGAGAGGGCGAGCCGGCGGGCCGGAGCGGCGGGACGCGTGCGTGTTTCCGGCTCCGCTGCGGAAGGCGGAGGACTGGAGTCGTTGGGTCGGACGCGAAACGTAGGAGCTGGGAGGACGCTAGACGCCAGTGCGGAGCTCGTATCTCGGAGCGTGGCTAGCGGCCGGCACGATGGGCGGAGAGCAGGAGGAAGAGCGGTTCGACGGCATGTTGCTGGCCATGGCGCAGCAGCACGAGGGCGGCGTGCAGGAGGTAACGGCCCGCGCGGCATCGGCCGGGCCTGCTTTATCGGCGCCCGCCCACCCCGGCGGTCCTAGCCAGGCTCCCTCAGCCTTTCTCCGTCTTCAGGGGCCGAGATTCACGCTGGGGCCTTCCGGGCTTCAGGGCTCCCCCCTCCCCACATTCTCCCCGCGCCCCAGCTTCCGGTCTGGTCTCCCCGCCTAATGTGTAGTCCCCTTCGCATCAGTCCCGGGCCCTGCTCAGTAGTTCCTATCTTAGCAACTCCGGCGGCCCTGGAAAACCCCCAGAGCCGGGCGATTCCCCTCCCCTAAGTCTCACACATTCTTAGGGCCACGTTTCCTCTCTGATGGCTGTCTGCAAAGAACACCCCAAGAACCATTCCAGACATTGAGATTTGCAGCTACCGACTTGGAGCGAGCCGAGGAGTGTGTGTGGGGTAGGGTTAGGGGGGCGGGTGATGTTAACACGTGTTTATTTTTTTAGGCCTTGAATGGGGAATTAAAGGCCTGGATTCACAATTGATTTCCACCACTCCTACTTGGGACCCTTACACATCTCCAAGCCTCAGTTTCTTTGTGTTCGTAAAAAGAGTTGTGAATCCCTGTTTTCTGAATCTTTGTAGGAGAGTGGTGTCTTGAAGTGAAATTTGTTGAATGATTGATGTGTGTCAGACACTCATTGGATTGGGACCTGGGGATTCAGACCCGAGCAAAAACCTCTCCTTGGCCTGATGGAGCTTACTAGAGCTTTTCAGAAGCATAATTCATACCTAGTGACCACACAAAATAGCACACAGTTATTTTGTTTAGTGTATGAACAATATGGACCAACTAGTATTGCTTCTGGAGTTGGATATTTTGGACCAGAAACATGGAAAGTTAGCGGTAGAAAAGCCCATTAAGATCAGTCCAGAACTCTCGTTCTGTGAAGAGACCAAGAGCCCTAACCGGTTTGGCTCAGTGGATAGAGCATTGGCCTGTGGACTCAAGGGTCCCAGGTTCGATTCCGGTCAAGGGCATGTACCTTGGTTGCGGGCACATACCCAGTAGGGAGTATGCAGGAGGCAGCTGATCAATGCTTCTCTCTCATCAATGTTTCTAACTCTCTATCCCTCTCCATTGCTCTCTGTAAAAAATCAATAAAATATATTTAAAAAAAAGAGAGAGACCAAGAGAACTTGCTCAAGATTATCCAACAGATTCCTGACCTAAAGGGACCAGACTCCTTAGGCCCATGTGCTTTCTACAGTTCATTGCTGATTCTCTGTCTCACTGGGACAAGTTTTTCACAGCTTTCCATTCCCATCTTTAACCCAGGTGCCTATGGTGACCAAAGACTCCTAAGCCCTCTGAGGTGGGGAAAGAGTTACCAATTTGCAAGTGTGAAAAGGTTCTCTCCCTCCTCCCCACTAAGTTGTTGACACAAAACTGAATTCGGGTCTGAACTCATTTTTGAATGAATTTAGTGTCTAGAAGCAGGAGTTGAAACCATTAAAATAGGTTGTAGCATCAGATTTGGAATCATTCATTTGGGCAAAGAAAAGGGCTTGTATGTGCTTATCCTAGGTCACCACTCGATTTTTCACTCAGCAAAAGTTTTACTAAGCATGTACTCAGCCAGATTTGGTGCCAGGCATTGGGGATGTAGACAGAATAAGCCATGGTTTGTGGTGCCTATTTGTGAGTTACTGTAGCAGCAGGGCTCTTGCTCCAGGCCAGGCACTGTGAAGGCCCTCACCTCCACCATCTCATTTGATCCTTACAAGGTACCTAGAAATAGGTCCTGCTGCTATTTCTGTTTCAGACTTAAGAAACTTCCCCAAGGTCACAGACCTAATATATGCCAATCTGCTACTCAAACCCATGCTCTTATTCACTTGCTACACTGGTGCCCCAACCAGAGTTTGTTGGTCTTAACCTTCTTTGAAGTGGCTTCATTTGCTCCCCTCCTTCTGGCTCTGCCCTAATAACTCAGCTGTTGCCACTTGGGCTTTTTACTCTTGGGAGAGAAAAGCTAGCCCCAGGCTTTTTTTTTTTTTTTTAACTTGTTTATTAATTCATTGGAAAAAAACAATAACACCAATACTAGTAAACTCATTGCATGCTAATGTTAATAACATATTCTTTATGAAAAACAACTGTTTCTAAAACAAATTTAGTGAGAAGCATTATTTTACTTTTTGGGGGCTAAATCTCTAATGTTTGGTTTAATCGAAAACAGATTTTGCTGGATTCTCATGTCTGCTTCTTCATTCAGTCTTGCAATGTCACATGTCATGTAGCCTCTGGAAAACTCCACAGTATATACACTTGTGAGGAAATGAGATGAAAAAGACAAATTAATGTCTCTCTGGGTCCTGAGATCTCTGGACCACATCTTGAGGATTACTGCTCTATAACAAGACCAGTTTCTTTCTTTAAAAAAAAAAAAATTATTGATATCAGGAAGAGAGAGAGGGAGAGAGAGAAACATCAATGATGAGAGAGAATCATTGATTGGCTGCCTTCTGCACGCCCCACACTGGGGATCAAGCCTGCAACCCGGACATGTGCCCTTGACCGGAATCAAACCCAAGACCCTTCAGTCCACAGGTCGACACTCTATCCTCTGAGCCAAACTGGCTAGGGCAAGACCACTTTATTTCTTGCTTAAAACTTATACCCATCTGAATTTACCTTGCTTCCTTGTCTGATTCCTGTTTATTGTCTGTCTTCTTGATATTTTTTCTTTTTTTTAAGTTGTATTTTTTATTTTTACATCTTATTGAAATTATTGGGGTGACATTGGTTAATAAAATTATATAGGTTTCAAGTGTACAGTTCTATCATACATCATCTGTATATTGTATTGTGTGTTCACCACCCAAAGTCAAGTCTCCAGGCTTTTTAAGCCCTGTATGCAGGAGGAGTCCTCCCTATCCTTAGGCTGCCTCTAGGGCCATAGGAATGTGAAACAGGCACACACACACACACGAGAAGTGAGAATCTGCCTTTCACGTGATATAGGTAAGGTTAAGTTGGGCTTTCTGGCAGAAGTGACTAAGGTTAGGCCTGTTTGGGAGGATTTCTCAGTTGAGAGGCTCAGGGATGAAATAGTCAAGCTCTAAGTTCCCTCGTAGACTAAGGAAGTTGATTTCTGTGCAGTTGCCGCGCTCCCAGTTGGACATCTCCATAGCTCCAGTCTTCTTCTGTCTTTCAGCTTGTGAATACTTTCTTCAGCTTCCTTCGACGCAAAACAGACTTTTTCGTTGGAGGAGAAGAGGGGATGGCAGAGAAGGTGAGTATTGGGCGCTGCTGTTCCTTTGGTAGTTCTGTTTATTCAGAAGAAAAGTTCACCTGACCTTTCTTCAGCATAATAACAACTTGAGCAGAAGTAAAATGCCAAGAGCAAAGAGTCAGGGAAGGGAAGCAAGCTTCATTTATTGAAGCCCTTCTTCCTGCCAGATGCTTAATCTCCCCTATTTCTCATGATCCTTTAGCAGTTCCAAAGGGGTAGGTGTTACTATCCTCACTTGACAAATGAGGAAATTGGCTCTGGGGTGTTTGGCACTTTGGTATCCAAAGTCTTGAGCGGAGTTGCGGGAGAGCCAAAGCAGTTGTAAAACTGCCTTCTGCCCCTGACACCATGCCTCCTGATTCCTTTTCCACTGTGTAGGTTTTATCTAATTACCTTGGTGGGAGATGAGAGTGGGCAAATGTTAGAAACTGAGCTTAGAAGACAGAAATATAGGAAAACTCAAAGCCAACCAATCCCAGTCTTCCTAGTGATTGTGACACAAAGTTCAAGGATTTGGTAATTGTATTTTTGTGGTAACAGGTTCGAAGACCTTGAACTTCCTTCTGATTCCTTAGGTTGTAATTATATTTATTTTTTACAAGCAAAAGTTTGTTTATAAAGTCACAGAGGTAAAGGAAGTGAGCTGTGGAAGATGTGAGCCACCCAGGCTACGTGGGCTCAGGAAATAGTTACAGAGGCAAAAGAAGGGCCCTTATAGTTGAGGGAAAAGAAAGGCAGCTCTGGCTGGTGTGGCTCAGTAGATTGGAGCATCATCCCATGCACCAGAACGTCGCAGTTTCTTTCTTTAAAAAATATATTTTTACTGATTTCAGAGAGGAAGGAAGAGGGAGGAAGAGAGAGATAGAAACAACAATGATGAGAGAGAATCATGGATCGGCTGCCTCCTGCAAGTCCCCCACTAGGGATCGAGCCCACAACCCGGGCATGTGCACTTGACCGGAATCGAACCTGGGACCTTTCAGTTCGTAGGTTGACTCTCTATCTACTGAGCTAGACTGGCTAGGGCGCAGTTTCAATTCTTGATCAGGGCACATACCTAGTTGCAGGTTTGATCCCCAGTTGGGGCATGTGCAGGAGGCAACCAATTGATGTTTCTCTCTCCCTTTCCCTTCCTCTCTAGAAAGCCAATAGAAACATATTCTCAGGTGAGGGTTTTTTGTTTTTTTTTTCCAGTTGGATTTTTTAAAAAGAAAGGTAAGAGGATCATACCTGGGGGGTGGAGAGGGGGAAAGGTGGGCATGCTCCAGAGAGAGCCCACACTGTAATTACATTTTTGAAGATTGGTAAATCATGGTATCACCTCAATGAACTATGATTTTTATAACCATACTTGTTTTCACTTAAACTGAAGAGACATAGTAACAAGAAGAAGACATTTTGCAAACCCTTTTCTGTAGCTTTAGGGCTCTCAGGAGCTAGAATGCACTATAATGTATCTTGCAGACCTGGGGCTAGGAGTCCCAGGTTCTTGGCCTACTTGTGTGGTTTTGTTGATTTCCCACCAATTTTCTGGTCTTGTCAAATTTTCATATCTGTAAAATGGGAAAAGGTGGACTCTGATCTATAGGACCTGTTCTATCTCAAATATTCTTTTGTATTAGCACTAGCACCTCCCATTTTTTCTGTGGGCCAAACTACCTTATAATACCAGCAGTCGTTCATTTGTTCAATAAGTATGGGGCCAGATGCTTTGGGGATTTAGAATTCTTTGGACTTTAGGAGGCAATACAGTGTATACTCTACATTTCATACAATACCCCAATCCAGTGGTCAGGAGCAGCATCCTGTAATCAAGCACATTGAAATTTCTTTTTTTTTTTTTTAAAGTTTTTATTGATTTTAGAGAGAGAGGAAGGGAGAGGGAGAGAGTAACATTAATTAGCTGCCTCCTGCATGCCCCCTTCTGGGAATTGAGCCTGAAACCAGGGCATGTGCCCTGACCAGGAATTGAACCTGTGACCTCTTGGTGCATGGGATGACACTCAACCAACTGAGCCACACCAGCCAGGGCACATTCACATTTCTGCAGAGAAATGTCTATCAATATTTATACCAAGTGGGAGATAAGAGACTATAAATACCTTCATGCCACAAACTTACAAAAAGTACAGAAACACTTTTAGTTTTTGTAGCTTTGGGGGCTAGGAATTATGGAGAAGAGATTGTAGATTTGAGTAAAGCCATAATGATCAAATTAATATGGTATGGGCACAGAAAGAGAACTATACCAGTGAAGCAGAAAAGAGAACCTAGAAAAGTCTAGCATATATGAGGGCTTAATATGTGTCTAATAGGGCAATTCATTTCTGTAGGCAAAGGATGATCATACTGCTACAAGTGGCTATTTGTAAAAAACCAAAATTTTCCATCTGTTTAACTGTAATAATAAAGTGCAGATCAAGCAGAGTCTTGTAAAGAAATCTGGGAAACTATGTATAATCTTGTATGGGGAAGCCTTGCAAGTAGAAACCTAGAAGCTATGAAAGAAAAGGTATCTGTTTGTCTCTTCAAAGATTGAAAACTTGTATGGCAAAAGAGATGTTGACATATAAAGTCAACTGAAAAACAGTAGATTTGGGAAAATGCAATGCAGAGGACAGATAAAATTTAATAGCTGATTTAGTATGCAGGAACTCTTGTAAATTGCCAAGAAAAGGATAAACAAAAAATGGGCAGTTACAAGAAGAGCAAATCTAAAGAGCATTTGAACAGATGTTCAAATTCACAGTAGTCAAGGAAATGTAAGTTAAAGAAACAGATGCTCTTTTCTTCCTATCAAAAATTTCCTAAAAAATTGCTTGTAAGGATGTGGGAAAAGGCTGCTCTTTGGACATTGCTGGTAAAAGTGAATTGTTGTAGCTCTTTAAAAACTTTTATAAAAGATGCTCAACTTTCCTAATTATCAGAGAAATGCAAATCAAAACCAAAAGACACCACCTCATACCCATTTGGATGTCTTACGTCAAAAAAACCACAAACTAACAAGTGTTGGTGAGGATGTGGAGAAATGGAAGCCTGTGCACTATAGGTGGGAGTGTAAAATGGTGCGGCTGTGGAAAACAGTGTGTCAGTTCCTCAAAAAATTAGATAGAACTATACTATATGATCCAGCAGTCTCACTTCTGGGAATATATCCAGAAGAATTGAAAGCAAGGTTTTGGAGAAAGTTTTGTTTATAGCAGAACTGTTCATAATAGCCACCAGGTGGAAGCAACCCAACCATCCATTAATAGATGAATGGATAAACAAAGCATCATATATATGTATAATGGAATATTATTAGCCTTTTAAAGGAAGATGAGCATACAAAAGAAACACATATTGTAAGATTCCGTTTATATGAAGTTCTAGAATAGGAGAGTGTCATCTTCAGATGTGTTGACCCCCCTTCCTGACCCCCCCACACCCCCCCCCCCGCGCACACACACACACACACACACACACACACACACACTGTGACAGCCTGTCAGTTGGCACCTCTGTAGGCTACACACCCCTAGGGTCTCTGCTTGGGGCTGGGACTGGTAAAGATGGTGGGAGGAGACCGGGAGGCAGCTTCAGAGGCTGCTGTGATTGGTCTTGACTCTGCCCTGTGGTTCAGCTCTGCCCTCACCTAACCTCACAGCTAGGAATGAAGAGGACGGATGGGATGTAACATGATTCACTGGGGCTGGGAGAGGGCAGGACCCTGTTCCCGCCTACCCTTGGCTACTGGTTAGCAAATGGCTTGAGTTCAAGGTCTCCCCGATTAGGGACTTGGGATCAAGGCCCTGTGGTGGAACAGCCTCTGCTGGTGTAATTGTCTCATGACTAATTATATTAAATGGCCTTCAGGTGGCTCATTTCTCTCTCGCACACCTCATTTTATTAACCCAGTTGGTTTGGGGGGTCCAGTGCCCTTTTAACTTTGTAGAGTACAGAGCTACTATAGTATGGCATGGGGCTGGGAATTTGGGGGTGGCCAGAGGAATTGGCATCAAATGAATGAGGAGTCACAGAGCATTTGGCAGAGCCTTCGGTCAGGAGCTCATGGGTGACTTTGGTGACCTGGAGTATTTCAAGGTCCTCTCAGCTTTTGCAGACCCCTTCATCCTTCCATCTCGGGCCCAGAGATTCTTGAAAGATGGTTTATTGACCACTGATCATGTGGTGGGTGGCCTGTGAGGCCTCCAGGTGTGTGGGTCAACATAGAGTTGAGTATGTTTCTGGGCCTGCCGAAGATGAAGAGATGAAACTCAGGAGACATTTGAACTGGTCCTGGAGGATGAGTAGGAGTTTGCCAGGTGACCTGGGAGTAGGAACAAGGACACCCTAGGCAAAGAACAGCTGTGCAAGACTACTTTTATTTATTTTTAATTTTTATTTATTTATTTTTAGAGAGGGAGGAAGGGGGAGAGAGAGAGAGAGAGAGAGAGAATTTGTTGTTCCACTTATTTATGTATTTGTTGGTTGATTCCTATATGTGTGCTGACCAGAGATCAAACCCACAACCTTGGCATATCGGGACGATGCTGTAACCAGCTGAGCTACCTGGCCAGAGCCTAAAAACCAATTTTAGACTAAAATAGAAGCACAGAGAAAGATGCTCCTCAGGGTCACACAGGTAAAAGAAGTAGACCAGGAACTCAAATCTAGATGTGACTCTCCAGTGTATATGAGAATTAGCCAGGAAGGCTGGTTAAAAATATAGGCTGCTGGGCCAACCTCCAAAATTTCTGATTCATTAAGTCTGGAGTGGGGCCTAAGATTTATTTATTTTTAAATTATTATTTTTTGGGGGGAGGGGGGCTAAGATTTAGCTTTTCTAACAAATTCTGGATGATACTGATGCTGCAGGTTGAGGAAACCATACTAGTATAACAGTGAGGTGGAGCCATCGCTCTCATTGTATTTTTATTGCAGAGAAAGTACTTTTCCCAGGCCCTCAAAGCTGACATTGGGTTAGCCTCATCCAGGCAAGCTGTGTGATGTGGCAAGGACTGTGCCAGGCTCTAGAAAATGTCGGTCATGTTTGATCCTCATGACAGGTGAGGAAACAGGCTTAGAAAATGTCAAAGTTGTTCGCTTGTCCAAGGCCACACTGACAGGCAGTGACAGGTGGCAGTAGTATTGGGGTAGCTCTTGGGCAGCAGGGAGGCCAGCTAGCAGGCTATGGGTTGGAAACATCCTAGGAAGGAATAGTGGGAGAAGGGATTTGAAATGGATAGCTTGCAGGCTGAGGAGAGGAAGAGGCTTCTTTTCCCTCAAGAAAGCTCTCTCGCCCTAGCTGGTTTTGCTCAGTGGATAGAGCACCGGCCTTCGGACTAAAGGGTCCCAGGTTCAATTCCAGACAGGGCACATGCCAGGTTGCAGGCTCCATCCCCAGTAGGGGGCGTGCAAGAGGCAGTCAATTAATGATTCTCTCTCATCATTGGTGTTTCCCTCTCCCTTTCTCTCTGAAGTCAATAAAAGTATAAAAAGAAAGAAAGAAAGAAAGCTCTCTCTGACTTCTGCTAATGTGGCAGTCCTGGGCATCGTGCTGAGTGCTGCACAGCTGGGGCTGCAGTCCTGAGACAGGTACGCAGGAGGAAGAGAGATCAGTCAGAGCAAGTGGGTCAGTGGGCCTGAGCTCAGGAAAGGCTTCTTAGAGGGGTTGAGTCTGGAGTTCTAATAGCTTCACTGTCTAGTGAAGGACTTTCAGAGCACTGATCATTTCGTCTGCACAACAACCCTGTGAGGTGGGAGTCATCCTCACTGATGAAGGTTTTGAAGCTCTTAGAGGTTAAATAATTTGCTAAAAATACAATAGCTAGTGTGTGTCAAAGCCAGGATTAGAACCCAGGTTGTCCAACTTTAGTGTCCATACTCTTAGTTGTTAGAATGTTCTTTTTTAAAAATACATTTTTATTGATTTGAGAGAGAGAGAAACATCAATCGGTTGCCTTCCATATGCACCCCTACCAGTGATTGAACCCACAACCTGGGTATGTGCCCTGATCAGGAATCGAACCTGCGATCTTTTGGTGCACAGGACAATGCTTAGCCAATTGAGCCACACCAGCCAGGCCAACTCTGTTTTGTTTTCTTAAAGTAGCCACTGTCTATTGAGCCAGGCATTTGCAGATATTGTTGTTATAACTATCAGATATGTATTTTCCCATTTTCTAGATGAGGAAACAGGTTCTAAGTGCAGTGCCGTGCTTAGGCACCCAGCAGATAGAGATGGGACTGTGCTTTTGGGATACTATCCCTATCTTGATAGCTCATTGCTTTCACTTCTGTCCCCAGCTCATCACACAGACCTTCAACCACCACAACCAGCTGGCACAGAAGGCCCGGCGGGAAAAGAGAAGTCGGCAGGAGACTGAGCGGCGGGAGAAGGCGGAGCGGGCAGCTAGGCTGGCCAAGGAGGCCAAGTCAGAGAACTCTGGGCCTCAGATCAAGGAGCTGACTGATGAGGAGGCAGAGAGGCTGCAGCTGGAGATTGACCAGGTAAGAGTGGGCTTCCCTCCCCTGCCCTCAGCCATTGGCACTGGAAGAGGGGACCCTCTTGCCAACTGATTTGCCCTTTGCCATAGAAAAAGGATGCAGAGAATCATGAGGCCCAGCTCAAGAATGGCAGCCTTGGCTCACCAGAGAAGCAGGTGAGATGGACTGGGGATGCTTGGGACTAGCCAGGGGTTGGGAACTTCCAGGGACTCTACAGCCTTACTTTGTCTCCATGATGCCCTCCCCTCCCCTCCTTCCCTCAGCTTTGTGACCCTCCCCATACTTCAAGATCTCACTCAGAGATATTGGACCAAAGGGTTTGTGTTTAAAACACCCCAAACACACTGGCTTTAAGCCTTTGCAAGAAAGCCCCAAAGCAAGAGAGGGCAGTCAGTGCCTGTGCAGGTGCCATTCGGGTGGCCTGGGGTATGGGGGTCCAGCCTGGGCCTTTGTGGTGGGTCACTCTGACACATCTGCAGAACAAGCCCCTCAGAGCTTCTCCCACTTACTCAGGTCCAGATTCGCAAACGATTTTTGGGGCATTCATTTGGCTTTTCAGAGGTTCTGAGGTGAGACTAGGGGTCTTAATCCTACAGACACAGAAAAAGGATGTCGATCATTAGGCATCCTGGTTTTATTTAATTTTTTTAATTTGTTTTAAATGTTTTTATTGATTTCAGAGAGGAAGGGGGAGAGAGAGAGAGAGAGAGAGAGAGAGAGAGAAACATCAATGATGAGAATCATTGATCGGCTGCCTCCTGCACGCCATGCCCCCACTGGGGATGGAGCCTGCAACCCGGGCATGTGCCCTCATCAGGCATGGAACTGTGACCTCCTGGTTCATAGGTCGACGCGCGACCACAGAGCCATACCAGCTGGGCGTGCCTGGTTTTATTTTAGGACAATCCTGCTCATGGTCACTTTTTGACCTTTTGTTTTCCTGTGCTTGGCTTTCTTTCCAAGTCCTTTGGTTTGACACCCCCAGCTGGGTCCTATGGGTTTATCTCTGACTGTCACGGCCCCCCAGCTGTGTCCTTTATCACATGCTTATAACAGTCTGAGCTCCTCTCAGAGATCAGAAGCACGTTTCACCTATGGCTCCCAGTGGGCCATGGTAGGCA
Organism: Myotis lucifugus; assembly: GCF_000147115.1. Lineage (NCBI taxonomy): Eukaryota > Metazoa > Chordata > Mammalia > Chiroptera > Vespertilionidae > Myotis > Myotis lucifugus. Next base: position 2,184,189 of record NW_005871245.1, on the reverse strand, counting down.
GGGACAGGTCTGTTTCATTTTGTGGTTGTATGTCCAGTGCCAGTCCTGGGCCTGGCCCAGAGGGTTTCAGTCTAGTCTGTCAAGTAAGTAGCTGAGCACTCCGACTGTGAGCAGGAGACTGAGGAAGACGAGGAGGAGGACGAGAAGGACAAAGGGAAACTGAAGCCCAACCTTGGCAATGGGGCAGACCTGTCCAATTATCGCTGGACCCAGACCCTGTCGGAGCTGGATGTGAGTGACAAGGCCAGGGCAGAGGTGAGGGAGCCAGCCGGGGGCCCCTCCTGACTGTCTCTGTCCCATGCAGCTGGCAGTGCCCTTCCGTGTGAACTTCCGGCTGAAGGGGAAGGATGTAGTGGTGGACATCCAGCGGAAGCACCTCCGGGTGGGGCTCAAGGGGCAGCCTGCGATCATTGATGGGGAGCTCTACAATGAGGTGAAGGTGGAGGAGAGTTCCTGGCTCATTGAGGACGGCAAGGTGGTGACGGTGCATCTAGAGAAGGTGCGAAGAGACCCAGGCTCCTGTCCTTAATGAAGAAAGAGGGAAGGGTTTCTGCTCATTCAGTCGGGGACCATGCTAAAGACCTGGTGGACATTTCTTATTTAATCCCATAATACTTAAAGCAGGGGTCCTCAAACTACGGCCCGCAGGCCACATGCGGCCCGCCGAAAACATTTATCCGGCCCACCGGGTGTTATTGCCGCCGCTGCCTGTCCTGCTTAGCAGCCGACTCGTCCCGGGCCCGCAGTGTGCATGTGTGGAATGTCTGAGGGACAGTGAACTGGCTCCCTGTTTAAAAAGTTTGAGGACCTTTGACTTAAAGTATGTCTGTCCTGTCCCCCCCGCCCCCTTTTTAAAAATTTATTTATTTTGTTAATCCTCACTTGATATTTTTCCATTGATTTTTTTAGGGAGAGTAGAAGAGAGAGGGAAAAACAGAGAGAAACATCGATGTGAGAGAAACATCGATTGGTTGCCTCTTGCACGAGCCTGGGCCGGGGAGGAGCCTGCAACCAAGGTACTTGTCCTTGACCCGAACTGAACCCGGGACCCTTTGGTCCGCAGACCAATGCTCTATCCACTGAGCCAAATTGGCTAGGGCTGTCTCATTTTTAAAAAATATTTTTTTTTTGTTGATTTCAGAGAGGAAGGGAGAGGGAGAGAGAGAAACATGAATGATGAGAGAGAATCATTGTTTGGCTGCCTCCTGCATGCTCCATACTGGGGAATGAGCCCACAACCTGGGCATGTGCTCTAACTGGGAATCGAACCACGACCTCCTGGTTCATAGGTCGACACGCAATTTAACAAACACTTGAACACCTACTATGTGCCAGGCACTGTTCTATATACTGGAGAGAGAACAATGAACAAAACGTAGAAAACAACCCTCAGGACCACCTATGTTCTCCCCTTCCCTCAAAAAGCGATATGGGACACAAACACCAGTAAATGAAGATGGTCTCTGTGAAGTGCCAAACATCCGAGGAGAGCTCCCCATGGCACATAAGGCCTGTCCCAGCCTACCTGACGGACCATGGCTGCCTCTCAGTCACCCTCCATGCCCTTGCACTTGCTCTTCCTTTCAACTGGAATGTCCTTCCCTGAATGTTTAGTCTGGTAAACTGTCTGTCCCAGCTAGGTGTCACTCTGTAACTTCTCTCCCTTCACCCTGGGTGGTATCTTCCTCTGTGCTTTATTTTGCTTCTGATTTGTGACTATTCGGGTCAGTCTTCCCAGCCACGCCAGCCGCTGTGGAGGGGAGAGGTCTTGCTCCTCTATACCTCAGGTCCCAGCATAGCCCTGCTTTGGGCCTAAGTGTAGGATGTGGGTGGGAGAGGGTTGGTGGGGGGTTCCTAGGCTATAGAATGAGCGACCGGTGGGTCTCCTCACAGATCAACAAGATGGAGTGGTGGAGCCGATTGGTGTCCAGTGATCCTGAGATCAATACCAAGAAGATCAACCCCGAGAACTCCAAGGTGAGCCCTGGTTGGTTGGGGGAGCTTCAACTGGGAGATGAGAGGCCCAGGTGGCCCAAGAGCTTCACCTATCCCTGCTGCTGCCTGCCCCCAGCTCTCAGACCTGGACAGTGAGACGCGCAGCATGGTGGAAAAGATGATGTATGACCAGAGACAGAAGTCCATGGGGCTGCCCACCTCAGATGAGCAGAAGAAACAGGAAATTCTGAAAAAGTGAGCACTTTAAAGATGGGAGTTTGGGGGGGCTTGGATCTGGATGACAACTGCAAGTGGGTCACTGAGTAGGACACAGGAGCTGCCCTGCCCCTTCCAGAATGAGCTGCCAAGTTTATGGCTTTATAGCCTTAGCTTGCCAACCCTAATCACTTGCTGAGGTAATTTTGAGGCCAAGGCCACCTGAAGATAGGAAAGAAGGAAGGTAATAGTGGTGGACATAGGTGGTCATTGCCATCTACAGGTGAAAAGTACCAATATTGGCACCTCAGCTTCCAGCCTCGGGCTCAAATGAGCCTCAGAGACCCTGCCTGACCTGGCTCCAGGTTGCTCAGGGTTCTAAAGAGATTAGACCTCACATGGGAGGCTAGGAGTAAGGGACTAACTTTAGGGGAGAGGGACAGTCTGTTTCACTATCTTCCTATTTCCCTTCCCAGGTTCATGGATCAGCATCCAGAGATGGATTTTTCAAAGGCCAAATTCAACTAGCCTGTTTGTCTCCCTGAACTCTTGGAGCTGAGCCTTCAGCCATCCACCTTCCTTTTCCACCCTTCCCTGGGAGTTGAGGGCCTCAGAGCTGGGACAGGCATGGGACTGGTCCAGGCACAGATGTTCCAAGGCACCATGGGAGAAGGGCTGGGGCTTTTGGGGGTCTTGTCTTCACTTATTGACACACTGTTACACATTAAAACTGTTTACCCAATTTCACCTGTGTTCTCTCTTCCCTCTAGTCTAAGCATGTCAAACTCACGGCCCGGGGACCACATGCCTCATTTATTTGGTCCGTGTTAGCCTTTGAGTTTGACATGCTTGCTGTAGTCTTTACTGGGGGTCAGGCCTCCTATGGCTGGTGGAAGAGCCACGCTCAAGGGGCCAAAGAGCCGCATGTGGCTCGCGAGCCGCAGTTTGCCGACCACTGACCTAGGGCAAGTCCTTGCCCCTCTTTGGGGCTGTTTCTCATTGCTTAAAGGGAGGAATAAAACAAGACTTAGTTTGTGTATAATTCTGAGCAAAGGTGAGTTTTTCTGGCTACAGGACCAGAACATATGTCTGATTCTCATAGGGGCCCATGATTCAGCAGAGTTTAAGACCAGGGACTTGACTCCATTTTCATTTTTAAGACAACTTCCAATTGCAGTGGGTCCTCCAGCCTGGATCAGGTGTTTCTGAAACTACACACTTGTTTCCCAGGGGCCGAGAACCACAAAAGGCTGGGGGCACGGCCAGGCTCAGCTCAAGTCTGCTCTAAGTGTGGTACAGACACCTGACCTGGAGGGCAGAGCAAAGTCCAGTGGGGCCCTGTCTGTGCCTCTGACCCAGACCTTACAGATTTCAGGACTTGCAGTCACCTTCCAGGGCAGTGCGAGGGCTGGAGAGGTGCTCGCCTCTGCCCAAATCCAGTCCCTGGAGTTCACCCTACCCGACTTTGGCCAGAGAATGGAGGTCACTGAGTATAGTAGCCACAGAGGTTATGGTTCCAGCAGGAATGTCTAGGTTGACTCGCCCAGAGTACTTTGCTCTGTGGGTGAAGGGGACCCCTGAATTTCTGGAACACAGTATAACCTTTCGACATTTCAGCATAGCTTGTTGAAGACTTCAAGAGGCTGTGCAGTACCTAGCTTTGTTTCCCAAACATGACAATCCCCTCTTTTTTAGAAATTGATTTCAGAGAGGAAGGGGGAGAGAAACATCAATGATGAGAGAGAATCATTCATCAGCTGCCTCCTGCACGCCCCCTACTGGAGCTCGAGCTCACAACCTAGCTAGGCATGTGCCCTTGACTGGAATTGAACCTGGAACCCTTCAGTCTGTAGGCTGATGCACTGAGCCAAACCAGCTAGCCCCTCCCCACCCCCTTCTTTTTTTTTTTTTGAGAAAGCCAGTAGTGGTTCCCAAGGCTGTGTTTGGAAAATTGTGCTCTAGAATGAAGGGTAGGGTGGAAGGACTGTTGAATCATGTTCTGTGATATCCCTGGGCTCCAGTGTCCTGTGGTCATTTTCAATCTTGGAGAGGCCTTGATCTGGATGAGACAACTTAAGGGGCCAGTTTTATCACATACTGGGCCCAGTGATGATAACCCCAAGGGACCATCCTGTGTGTCCAACAGGAAATTGGATAGATAAGTACAGTTTGTCTAGTTGTCACTTTCCAATGGATGCCCATGAGGACAATAAAAAGGGCTATGTGGACTGTAGGTGAGATGGGGGCAGAGGTCCTGGACAGACACCTAGTTTGTTCATCTATCAACTGGCCTGGTGGATCTGCTCTGGCCTCACTGCTGAAAGATTCTGTATGAGTAGGTAAGTAGGATCCTTCTGTACCCAGCTGGTCTCCAGGACCCTGCTTCTGCCCCAAGCAGGTCAGTTTGCCAACTTGGCAGAAATCCAGGTCCAGGTCCAGTTACTAGCTCTGTGACCCATTAAATTTCTTGACCTCTCTGAAAGCCTCCCACTCCAGTATTGTTGGGAATGTCAAGAAGGTAACTGAACCACAGAAAGGGCAATATCACAGCCAAGATAAGGTAGACAGGTTTATTTTCTAGGTCCTTGTAACTATTGGTCATGTTAGCATGTAGAACATCAACGAAGAAACAAACTGCTCAACAGAATGAAACATGGAGTAGGCACTGCCCACAGAATTCAACAGAAGCCCTCTTGCCCCCTAACCCAATCCATTTAAGATAAACTGCTTTTAGCTGTCATCCTCTCCCCACTCACAGGGAGGGGGAAGTCTGCATGATTGGTTAGGATGACAGGTTATAGGGGTAGAGCAGAGATTCAATCCCAGAAGGTAATTCCTAAGTCTGCTTTCCATGGCTCCTGGATCCCCTGAAGAAAGGGACAGGTCAGGCCAGCTGGGGGTCCAGGGGAATGTGGGCACCATGGCCCAGTGAAATGCACGTGGTCCAGGAACCAGTCAGCCAAGGTTGGAGGAGCCAGAGTGGACTCTGCCTGTCCCAAAGGGGGTCCTGGTCCCCCTCTTCATTCTGCAGGCTGTGCTTCTCTCCGAAGGGGTTGCAGCCACTGGGCCCAGCGGGGGTTAGCAGTACACCTGGAGCAGGGGTGCCCCTGAGGAGTCTGTGTCGGTGCCCTGGAAGGATGAGTCGTGGCTGGCTGGGTATCCTGAGGATGAAGAGAGGAGGAAACAGGCTGAGAGGGGAGGAAGCTCATCCAGGTCCCAGGGGCAGGGAGAAGCCCCCTGAGAAGCAGAATGGGACTTAAGCCTGGGTTAGTCTGATCCTGGCTGGGCGACCCACTCAGCTCCTTAAACTTTGAGCCCCAACCTTCCTCTCTGCAAAAGGGTAACCACCCCACTCCCAAGAGCTTGTGAATGCCTAGAAGACAGCAGCAGAAATCACAGAGTGCCCTCACCACCAGGCTGGATGGCCTCCTGCTCTCCACTTTCTTCCCCAGTGCCTGGAGCTTAGAGGCTGGGGTCCCATCACTTCCGGCTTGCCCGTTCTGGGAACCATCCTCCTGCTGCTTCAGGGCAGGCTCCTGAATCTCTCCCAACTGAACCCTTTAGGCTAGCTTGTAGGACTGGGATGGCATCTGTGGCTTCTCAGGCTTCTCTCCCATCCTCACCCACCCCAGGAGGAAGCTGGGAGAGGGGCATGTGGGGGCTCCTAGGGCACTCCCCTCTCCTCAACACACTCCTCAGCAGGTCAGGACCAAACCTGGGGCTCCAAAAGGCCTCAGCTTCCTGGCGATGGCATCTGCAGTCGTCTCCTGGGAGATCTGCACTGTGAGTTCTAGAAAGGGAACATGAGGGGGCAGTGGTCATTACCACAACTTTTCAACTCCAGTTCCCACTTTTGCCCCCAGCACAATGGGGCCAATTCACCCCGTGTGTGTGTGTGTGTGTGTGTGTAATTTTTAAAAATTGATTTCAGAGAGGAAGCGAGAGGAAGAGATAGAAACATCAATGATGAGAGAGAATATTTGATCAGCTGCCTCCTGCATGCCCCACAATGGGGATCTAGCCCACAACCTGGGCATGTGCTTTGACCGGGAATCGAACCATGTCTTGGTTCATAAATTGATGCTCAACCACTGAGCTACTCTAGCCAGACTAGAGAAACTGTTTAAAACAAAGACAGAAAATGTGTGTTTGTGCATGTGCTCATGGGTACGCACAGTGGTGGGTGTATTGGTTAGGCCTGGACAGGTCAGAGGTCCAAATTCATAAGGGTTCCTGAGTCCTGTTAACCCCGCAAGACCTGGAAGCTACTCTGACAGTTGGTAGCAAGGGATAGAAGGAGCCTGTTAGGGGATGCAGACGAGTTGAGAAAAAGGAGGAAGAGGAGGAGGAAGAGCAGGGATTGGTTGAGGGGTGGACCCATAGTGGCCAAAGACCCCAGCGTTGTCCTCCCTTGGCCAGAACCTCCTCTATTCTGCCCTTCAGCCCTGGGGGGGCCCACATACCATCCTGGCTGAGCCCAGAGCCCACCATGGTCTCATGGCCACTGTCAGGGGCCATGGCAGCAGGGGCAGCAGCCCGGGTTGAGCGCCCCTCTGTGGTCTGCGGGCGGGTACGGCTCTTTCGGGTACTGATGCGAATGATGCCGCGTACCAGGCGACCCTCAGCATCCTGCTCATCCAGGTGGTAATCCTGGGTGATGCTGTTGATAAGGTCTGAGATCTTACTGGTCTTCTCCAGGAACACAGTGTCTGAGGTGCACTTGGCCAGCTCGTCGATCTGGTGTACACTGAACAACTCTGTCAGCTTCTTGAAGATAAGCACATCGATCTCTCGGCTCGACAGGGAGCCACTGCCTATCTCAGGTAGGTCCAGGTCCGACTCATGGAAAGAGTAGTACTCCTCAGAGCCTCGGGGGCTGCCGGCAAGGGTGCTCGGCAGGCTGTGCCGCATGGGTGGGGGCTCAGTCAGTGGCTCCTTGCAGCAGGAGTCCGCATCAGGGGCCGGGGCAGTGTTACTGCGATAGGGGTATACAGGGATGCCTTTGAGCTTGACGTCAGGGTAGCTGAAGCTGCTACCCATGGTTGACTTGAGCCGCTGGCCATCCCGCCGGCTGGGGGGTGCACGGTCGGGACTGGGGGGCACTCCATTGTGCTCCTTGGCCCAGTTGGCTTCAGCAGCCCCATCAGGGGAGTCCCCGGTGGACAAACAAGGGCTGCAGCCCCGTACACAGGCTCCACAGCGCTGGAGGCAATCCCGGCAGCGGCGGAAGCAGAAGGCAGCCAGGCACCAGTCCCACACCCAAGGTCGCCAAAGCAGGCAGCATGCTGGGGGTTCGGCAGCAGGCTCAGCAGAGCCGGAGATGAAGGTAAGGCTCTCGGGCCCATGGTGGCCAGGATCCTTGGGGTCTGGCCTCCGAGTGCGGCGGCTTGGTGGGGGCTGAGATGGCTCATCATAGGTCTCCAAACATAGCTCTGTTGGCCGCTCCCAGGGTCCCAAGCGTGGGGGCCCAGATGATGGGCGGGGGTGTCCAGGGCGGGGCATGGCTCATTACATGGTTTGCTGTAGCCAGACACCTGTGGGGAGAGACCAGGAAGGAGTCAGGATCAGAGATGAGGGGCAAGCTCCTGCGCTGACGTGAGGAGCTTTAGATTCCTGGTTTCTGAGAGGCCTGTGATGTGGACAGACCCAAGTGTGCCTACAGACCTTCTAGTGTTCCCTTCCTCCCCAAGGAGCAAGTTCTCTCTATGGTCTAACCTACATGTCCAAATCTCCTGGGACTTCACATCCATTAGAATGACTACAACTGGGGGGAAAACACACACACACACACACACACACACACACACACACACAAAACAATAAAACAGAAAGTGACAAGCATTGGAGAGAATGTAGAGAAATTAGATTCATTCATTCACTCAATTAACCAATATTGTGCATTGCTGGTGGGAATGCAGAATGACGCAGCTGCTGTGGAAAAGTCTGGTGGTCCCTAAAAAAAGTAAACATAGAATTATGATATGATCCAGCAATTCCACTTCTGGGTATATACAAAAGGACTGAAAACAGGGACTTAAACATATATGTATACACAAATGTTCACAGCAGCATTGTTCACAATAAGCAAAAGGTTGAAACAACCCAAAGGTCCCTTGATGGACGAATGAATAAAATAAAACGTGATGTACACACACAATGAAATATTGTTCAGCTCTGAAAAGGAATGAAATTTTGATACATGCTACAATACAAATGAACCTTGAGACATTGTGCTAAGTGAAATAAACCTGACATAACAGAACAAATATGAAATACCTAGAATAGTAACATAGAGACAGAAAGGAGAATGGTGGCTGCCAGGGACTGGGGGCATGGGAAATGGGGAGTTAGTGTTTAATGGGTAGAGTTTTAGTTTGGGAAGATGAAAAAGTTCTGGAGATGGATGGTGGTGATGGTTACACAACATTATGACTGTGTTTAATGCCACAGGAATCTATATATATAAAAGGCTAATATGCAAAGTGTCCCCTTGGGAGTTTGATCGGGAGACCGATAGTTCAATCGCTCGCTATGACATGCGCTGACCACTAGGGAGTGGCGCAGAACGAAGGAAGGCCCTGGCCGGCAGCTGGCAGCCAGCAGCCAGGGAAGCGAGGCCCCAGCCCGCAGCCAAAAGGTCCCGAGCCCTGATCGCCAGCCAGGCCTAGGGACCTTGCCCGTGCACAAATTTTGTGCACCAGGCCCCTAGTCTATATAATAAAAGCCTAAGCGACCGTTATGGCAGAATGACCAGAACAACAGGTTGATGTGCACTGACCACCAGGGGGCAGACGCTCAACGCAGGAGTTGCCCCCTGGTGGTCAGTGCACTCCCACAAAGGGAGTGCTGCTCAGCCAGAAGCCGGGCTCACAGTTGGCGAGCGCAGTGGTGGTGGTGGGAGCCTCTCCCACCACCGAGGCAGCACTAAGGAGCAGCAAGCAGGTGGGCAGTAAGGAGTGAGGGGTCCCGGACATCCCCCAAGGGCTCCCGGACTACGAGAGGGTGCAGACCGGGCTGAGGGGACCCCCCCTCTCTACCCCAGTGCATGAATTTTGTGCACCAGGCCTCTAGTATATGATAAAGATTTTTTAAAATGTTAAAATGCAGAACAACAACAACAAAAAGGAAAACATAAACAAAAAGAAGAAAACAAACAAAACACACACACACAATAAAAAAAATGGTAAATTTTATGTTATGGATATTTTACCAGATAAAAAGAAAAATTTCCTGGGATCTTGCTGTCTGGGGAATGGTCTCCTCAGTTTATTCCCACTGTTGGTAAGCCCACCCAGCACAGCCTCTGAGGCTGCTTAACAAATGCCTCTCCATGTGACTTGCTACAGAACCTGAACATTACCATCTTCTCAATCTTACTCTCTTCCTTCAAATCAGAGGTGGGAATATAACAAGTACCCCATCAATATTTTAGTCTGGCTCAGATTTGCTCTTCTAGAAACATTTAACACCAAGCAGTTTTGCTTCCTTTGATTAGACAAGGAAGCCGAGCCACAAAATACATCTTTCCCTTTATGACTTGGTTGCTATGACAAGCTCAGAGCTGATTTACTCATTTCATAAATACTGAGCCTGGCCCTTTTAGGAACTGTAGAACCAAAGATGAATGAACTTTAGACTCTGTTCTTGTAATTTACACATGGTTTTGTAACATGTAGTTTATTATTGTGTGGTTGTTGTTGTTTTTTTTGGGGGGGGGGTGGAGTATGTAGTTTAGATGAGACATTATGGTAGTAAATAATTCTGCTGGAGGGATTCAGGGAAACATTATGTACTGATATATTTGGGAGAGTCCTTGATCACATGTAGGGGTTTGAAGGACAGTAATTTCCCTTAGCCTGGATTTTCTAAAATATTGGTCCCTTATCTTTTTAACCCTGATTTAATGGCACTGGGGATTCTATAACTGGTGATGTGGGAGAAGAACTAGGTATCTGGATACCTGTGTTCTAGTCCTAGTTTTGACTCTAATAAACAATGTGCTTTAGGCAAGTCAATACCATCTCCCTAAACAAAACTACCATCATCTCTCACCCAGATACTTTCAAGACCCCCCATTCTGGCCACCTCCATTCCTTTCTACTTACTGCAGCTAGTGAGAACTTAAAAACCCACAAATCTGGAGAAACTTGGCAAATATCACTTTAATCAAATGATCAAAGTTAATATCACCAATAATGGGATGTATTGACATCATGTGCTTCTTGATACTACACACTAAGGATACAGAATCAGCCCTAACCGGTTTGGCTCAGTGGATAGAGCGTCGGCCTGCGGACTCAAGGGTCCCAGGTTCGATTCTGGTCAAGGACATGTACCTTGGTTGCGGGCACATCCCCAGTGGGGGTGGGGGGGGTGCAGGAGGCAGCTGGTCGATGTTTCTCTCTCATCGATGTTTCTAACTCTCTTTCCCTCTCCCTTCCTCTCTGTAAAAAATCAATAAAATATATATTTTTTAAAAAAGGATACAGAATCAGTTAGGAAGTATTCCTGCCAAAAATAATCATGAGGAAACATCAGACAAGCCCAAGTTGAAGGACATGACAATTAAGCACAATGTGTGATCCTGGATTGGAACCTGGATCAAGAGGAAAAATTGGAAATTGGATAATGTGGGTAACTGGTGAAATTTAAAAGTTGGCTGTATATTATTTTTTTTTAAATATATTTTATTGAGTTTTTACAGAGAGGAAGGGAGAGAGATAGAGAACTAGAAACATCGATGGGAGAGAAACATCGATTGGCTGCCTCCTGCACATCTCCCACTGGGGATGTGCCCGAAACCCAGGTACATGCCCTTGACCGGAATCGAACCTGGGACCCTTCAGTCCACAGGCCGACGCTCCATCCACTGAGCCAAACCGGTTTTGGCTAAAGTTGGCTGTATATTATTTAATAGTATTGTGGCAATGTTAAAAGATATGTCAGTGTTAAACAGATTCCCTGAATCTATAGTTATATAAGATAATGTTCTTATTCTTAGGAAAGATATACTGAAGCATTTAGGGATAAAGGAGCATCATGTCTGGAACATCTCAAAAGGTTTCCCCTAAAAACAGAGAAAGAAAAGGAGGGAGGGATTGTTAGCCATGGTGACTGGGGAGGAGGATACAGGAGTTCCTTAACTATTCCTACAACTCTTCAACCTACTCTGCTGTCCCTACTCAGCACTCCTCCAAGAACTCTCCAGAACCCCAAGTCTCTCTCCCCACAGCCTTCTGCTGGACTGTCAGCTGAGTTGGCCTTGAACCCATTGTTTGAAGATAAGCCTATAAGAACCTGAGGGACAGGGACCATGTCTAATTCCTTTCTGCCTCAGTGTCTGAAACAGGTTTGGGCACAGTAAGTGTATTTTGTGTGACCTCAGGGTAGAACGAGGACCACTGGGTGCAAATCGAAAGGACTTGGGCTCTAGACTGATCAGAGTGGAGGTGGCAGTGTCTGGATGGGTGTGTGTGTGAAATCCCCTCTCAAAATATACAAACTGAAATTGTAATAGTCCCTCACAGCCCAGAGAGGCAAGGCAAATGGTTAAAACCTTTGCCTTGGCTTGAACAATGTGGGGGTGGGAATGGATTAATTCATTCACTCAATTAACAAATATTAACTGAGGTCCTACTCTGTGTCAGACACTGTTCTAAATTCTGTGGACACAGTGATAAAACAGACAAAATTTCCTACCTCAGGAGTTTGCATTCTAGTGATTTAATTATTGATGGCTTACATTGTTCTAAGTCAGCGGTTCTCAACCTGTGGGTCGCGACCCCTTTGGGGGTTGAACGACCCTTTCACAGGGGTCGCCTAAGACCATCGGAAAACATACATAATTACATATTGTTTTTGTGATTAATCACTATGCTTTAATTAATTCAATTTGTAACAATGAAAATACATCCTGCATATCAGATATTTACATTACGATTCATAACAGTAGCAAAATTACAGTTATGAAGTAGCAACGAAAATAATTTTATGGTTGGGGGTCACCACAACATGAGGAACTGTATGAAAGGGTCACGGCATTAGGAAGGTTGAGAACCACTGTTCTAAGTGTTTAAATATATTAAACCAATTAAGTATCACAACCCTACTTGTAGATAGTATTGTTGTTGTTATTACTATACTGAGGCAGAGAGAGGCTAAATAAGTTGTCCAAAGCCACCCATTTATTTGTACACAACCTGCCTGATCCATACTCTTATCCACCACCGCATCTCATCTATTACTTGGGAGAAAGGGGGCAGTCAAGTGTCCAGCTGCCAGCTCCATAGACAAGCCTGTGGCTGAGGAGGGTCCACAGAGGGAGCCTGACTCTTTCAGGCTCAGACCTTGGATGAGGAGAGGGTGAATGTACGAGCACTGTTTCAACCACATTGAACTCTGGGGTACCTGGGGTTTATAAGAACAAGAGGTGACTGATGACAGTCTGGGTCACTATCTCTTCCACCTCCGAGGCTTTAGGATTTGCCACTAATCATTAAATTCATCCAACAAATTTTTACTGAGCACTTACTATGTGCCCAGCGCTGTGCTAAATGCTGGGGAAACAGCAGGGAATGGGCCAGAAACAGGCTCCAGCCCAAGAGGATTACATCACAAATGAGCCTTATTTAACATTCACAACTGCCCTATAAATATTGTATTTCCACTTTACAGATGAGGAGTCTGAAGCCCAGAGAGCTGAGGTGACTTGTCCAGAGAGATACCTAGCTGGAAAAAGATAGAGCTGGATTTGTACTGTGGTCCGCCAGACTCCAGAGCCCCTGTACTTTGCTCTGTGCCACACATCTTGAATGGGAGTAGGATGGAGGGAAGGGGAGCAAAATCTGAGGTAAGGACAATGACTGGTCCCCGTCCCCCCCCTCTAGGCCCTGAACCCTTCTGAAGTCAAGTTCAGCCCATTTCATCTAGGCTCTGTCTTCCCCTCAATGCTGCTGCCCCCACCTCCAAAATCCTAGGAACACTTGTCATTTGATTTTGTGCGGGGAGAGCCCCTGCTTCTATTGAGGTCTAGCACAAGACTCTAGTCCAGCCGTGGGCAAACTACGGCCCGCGGGCCGGATCCGGCCCGTTTGAAATGAATAAAACTAAAAAAAAAAAAAGACCATACCCTTTTATGTAATGATGTTTACTTTGAATTTATATTAGTTCACACAAACACTCCATCCATGCTTTTGTTCCGGCCCTCCGGTCCAGTTTAAGAACCCATTGTGGCCCTCGAGTCAAAAAGTTTGCCCACCCCTGCTCTAGGCTGTTTCCTCATCTTTTTATGATTATTTATTTATTGATTTTATTTTTATTTATTTTATTTAAATGTATTTTATTGATTTTTTTACAGAGAGGAAGGAAGATGGAGAGGGATAGAGAATTAGAAACATTGATGAGAGCCCTGGCTGGTTTGGTGGCTGGTTTGGCTCAGTGGATAGAGTGTCGGCCTACAGACTGAAGGGTCCCAGGTTTGATTCCGGCCAAGGGCACATGCCTGGGTTGCGGGCTCGATCCCCAGTGGGGGGCCTGCAGGAGGCAGCTGATCAGTGATTCTCTCTCATCATTGATGTTTCTATCTCTCTATCTCTCTCTCTTCCTCTCTAAAATCAATAAAAAGAAAAAAAGAAACATCCATGAGAGAGAAACATCGATCAGCTGCCTCCTGCACACCCCCTACTGGGGATGTGCTCGCAACCAAGTTACATGCCCTTGACCAGAAGCGAACCCGCGACCCTTCAGTCCACAGGCCGATGCTCTATCCACTGAGCCAAACCGGCCAGGGCTATTGATTGATTTTAGAGAGAGGAAGGGGGTAGAGAGAGAGAGAGGAAAATCGATTTGAGAAACATCGATGTTGTTGCATTTACTTATGCATTCATTGGTTGCTTGTATGTGCCATGACTGGGGATCGAACCCAGCAACCTTGGCATATCGGGAGGACACTCTAACCAAGTGGCCAGCAGTTTCCTCATCTTTAACGGGCAAGATGAGTATCTTCAAGCACCAGGTGAGGTTTAAATGAGATACTGCATGTAGGGGCTTTAGCACCTGGGAGGGACTGGGTCCCTGGGAGCCCCAGGGCACTGTAGAGATTTCCTCAGGGTCAGAGGCTCCCAGACCCACCCTCCCCACACTTCTTATTGATGCGCTTCCCCACCTCCTTAGTCCTGGGAACATACACACTCCGGGGTCTGTCTCCCTACCGACTCCCTCCTCCCAAGGTCCCAGGACAGGCTCCGCTGCACCAGCCTCTGCCCCGACCCGTGCGCAGCCAAGTCTTGCACACCAGTCCGGGAGGGACACCCAATCCTACTCAGGAAACAGCCGTCTGTTCTCGCGCCCGGCGTCCCTGCACCTTCGGTCTCCCGCCCCAAAGGCTCAGCCGGCGACTCCCGCATCCGCGAGCACCTGGTCCCGGGCGAGGGAGAACCAGACCCCGAGGCTGCCCCTCGACTATCGAACTATCGCAGCCCCTACATCAGCAGTGCCCTGGGGGCGAGCACCACCCGCTCCAGCTGCAGAGGCCTCCACCTGGCGGATCCAGCCTCCCTCCGCCCTGACACTTCCTCAGGGTGTGCACGCCCCGGCCCCAAGCCAGCGCAGCCCTAAGGGCGAGTACGCCCCCCGGGCCCCACTCAGCCATCCGGGCCCAGGGTTTTGCTCAGGCCGCTCCCCGGCCCGGCCCGCGCACCCCGGAAGTGGGAGGGTGGTCCCCGAGAACCTGGCCCGGGACCCTCCCCGGCCCGCGCGCAGCCTCCGAGGTCCCTACACACTGGTGCCTCCCGGGTTCGCGCCCCCTCGGGCCCGCGCGGGGCTTACCTGTCCCGCCAGGTGAGCGCCTCCGGCTCGGCCCCTTCCCCCGCCCCCTTCTACCCCCCCACCTGCCGCTCACCTGGGGTGCAGGTAAGCGTCTCGCGGGAGCGCTGCACGGGCCGCCGCTGGGGACACACTTCCTGCCTCCGCGAAGCGCCTCCGCCGCTGCTGCTCACCTGGGCCAAGGCCCCGCCCCGGGCACTAGGCTGGCACCGAGGCCGGGCTTGGGCGCTGAGCCTGCGGACTCTGAGAGCTGTGCTCCGCCTAGTCCGGTAAGTGAGGCCTAGGGGCGGAGTGGACAGACGCTGGGGCCCATTCTCCTCTGCTGTGGGAGGCGGTCCTAGCATCTCTGAGTCCCAGCAGGGCCTGCCGGCCTTACAAGCTCAGCCCAGCCCAGCCCAGCCCAGTGGCTCTGTGGTTGAGTGTGGACCTATGAGCCAGGAGATCAGGGTTGATTCCTGGTCAGGGCACATTCCTGGGTTGCAGGCTCGACCCCCAGTGGGGGACGTGCAGGAGACAGCCAATCATATATATATATTTATACTTTTTTTTCTGAACCCAGAAAAAGACAGATGCTCATATATTATTAGCTACAACTGTGCCAGGCTCCATTTTAAGTGCTTCTCATGTTTTATTTTTTTCCAACTTATATGCACTATTATTAAAACTCACTTTTCAGGTGAGAAACAGGCAGGTTAAATGCATCTAAGATCACACTGACAGTTAAATGGCAGAGACTCAGGATTTGAACATTCTGGCTCCTGAGAATACATGATTCACAGTAACTGCCCTCTGAAATAATTCCAATATTACCATACTAGATCCCCACCCAATTTTCTGGAAGCAAATAGTGACCCACTTATTCTCATAGCACCCAGTTTTATGTGCAGAATAACATATATCTATGCCACTAGAACTGTTAGGTGGCATGTTCACTCTTAATGGAGTTGTACTAGAACTACCTGCTTACTGTTAATCTACAAGTTACTAGAGCAATCACAGCTCCACAAACTTTAAAACTACACCCCTCCTAAGCCTGTTAATATTAATAATCTACTTATGAGACCAGTGTTTCTGATCTTTTCCCCTCCAAGACCTAGCAATTATCATTTTATGTGCCTCCGGCATGAAACAGCTCTGGCCACCGACACAGGCATCAAGCTAGGATGAACTAAGGACTGTACATCTGCTTTGCCCCTGACTGATATAAGAGCAACACCACCAATCAAGTGTCTCCTTGCCCATTGCCAGGGGGTAAAAATATATTTTTTAAAAAGATCTAAAAATGATGAAAAAGCTATATGGCTGGATCATGGTGATATAATATTGAGTGAAAAAAATGCAAGTCCCAAAAGAGTGCATACAGAATGGTATTCTTTTTTTTTTTTAATATATTTTATTGATTTTTTACAGAGAGGAAGGGAGAGGGATAGAGAGAGCTAGAAACATCAATGAGAGAGAAACATCGATCAGCTGCCTCCTGCACACCCCCCACTGGGGATGTGCCCGCAACCAAGGTACATGCCCTTGACCGGAATCGAACCTGGGACCCTTCAGTCCGCAGGCCAACGCTCTATCCACTGAGCCAAACCGGTCAGGGCCAGAATGGTATTCTTTTTATAAAGTTCAAATACAACTAAACTATTATGTTTAGATATAATTTTGGGTTGAATCATATGAAATTCCTGTTTTTGATATGTTTTGACCTAAAAAAAAAAAGACAAATTCATAAGGGTGGTAAGCATAACTTATATATGAAAAAAACTATTAAAGAAAAACAAGAGAGGCCTGGCCACCAGT
Source organism: Myotis lucifugus (assembly GCF_000147115.1). Classification (NCBI taxonomy): domain Eukaryota; kingdom Metazoa; phylum Chordata; class Mammalia; order Chiroptera; family Vespertilionidae; genus Myotis; species Myotis lucifugus. The sequence continues at coordinate 2,167,419 of NW_005871245.1, read as the reverse complement.
GTGGCTCAGTTGATTGAGTGTTGTCTCATGCACCGAAAGGTTGCCAGTTTGATTCCCGGTCAGGGCACATGCCCAGGTTTTGGGATTGATCCCTGGTCAGGCTGTGTATGGGAGTCAGCTAATTGATGTTTCTCTCACATCGATGTTTCTCTCTCTCTCTCTTTCCCCCTCCCTCCCTCCCTCTCCATCTCCCTCCCTGCTTCCCTCCTTCCGGCTCTGTATAAAAACTCAATTTTTAAAAAAAGAAAACAAAAAGGAACAGAATAAAAATTTAGAAATCAATAAAAACATTTTTTTTTTAAGCCAGAGAATGAGCCTTGCTGGCGTAGCTCAGTGGTTGAGCATCAACCTATGAACCAGGAGGTCCCAGGTTCAATACCCAGTCAGGGCACATGCCCGGGTTGCAGCCTTGATCCCCAGTATGGGGTCTGCAGGAGGCAGCCCATCGATGATTCACTCTCATGATTGATATTTCTATCTCTCTCTCCTCCCCTTCTCTCTGAAATCAATTTAAAAATATATTTTTTTTAAAAAGCAAGAGAATGAGGAATACAAAATTAAGAGTAGTGATTACCTGGGGTCAGGTGGGGGAGGGGTCAGAGATGGCAAAGAGCCCATTAGCAGATTTAATTTTTAGTGATGTTCTGGTTCTTGGGTTGGATGGTAGATTCAAGGACTTCATTTTTTTGTTGTTGTTTTGTTAATCCTCAATGGAGGATATTTTTTCCATTGATTTTTAAGAGAGAATGGAAAAGAGGGAGGTGGGGGGCAGGGAGAGAGAGAGAGAAAGAGAGACAAAGAAGTATTGATGTCAGAGAGAAACATCAATCAGTTGCCTTCCTTGCCTTCTGTATGCGCCCCGACCAGGGGTCGAACCTACAACCTAAGTACGTGCCATGACTGGGAATCTAAGCCACAACCTTTTGATGTATAGGATGACACTCCAATCAACTGATCCACAGGGCCAGAGCAAAGCAGACTCTTTTTAATTTGATCTTTTCAATAACCCTAGATTGGCATTGTCATATTCATTTTACAGATGTGAAAACTGAGGCTCATCAAGGTCCGGAGGCCCTACTATGACTGAGTAGTGGAGCTGGGTGGGAACCCAGCCCTTCTGGCTCCTAGCATAGTATCCTCCTCCCAGCCATAAAGCCGCATTTGGGCTTCTTTCTAAGCAGAAAGACCTGCCTTTATAACTGGAGCCACCCAAGCTCAGTTTTGCTTCGTGCCATGATTGGGGGACATTGTCTTGATCCTCTGCTTCTACCACTGTTACTCTGCTGTGTTCACTGTTTACTTTTCTGGTCTTCTTCCTTGGCTACCATGCAGACTCCTGAGCTGGAGACAGATGATGGTGGGGAGATGGAGGTGTCAAGGATGGCTAGGATTCTGGCTTGTGCTACTGGATGAACGGAAATGACTGAGGAGGCCTGGCTGGCATGGCTCAGTGGTTGAGTGTCAACCTATGAATCAGAGTCACGGTTCAATTCCCTGTCAAGGCATATGCTAGGGTTGTAGGCTCGATCCTTAGTGTGGGGAGTGCAGGAGGCAGCCGATTGAAGATTCTCTCTTATCATTGATCTTTCTCTCTCTCTCCCTCTCCCTTCCTTTCTGAAATCAATAAAAATATTTTTTTAAAAAGATACAGCCCTAGCCAGTTTGGCTCAGTGGATAGAGCATCGGCCTGCAGACTGAAGGGTCCCAGATTCGATTCCAGTCAAGGGCACATGCCCAGGTTGCTAGATCCTCAGTATGGGGCATGCAGGAGGCAGCCTATCAGTGATTCTCTCTCATCATTGATGTTTTTATCTCTCTCTCCCTCTCTCTTCCTCTCTGAAATCATTTTTTTAAAAAAAAGATACAGAGCTATTTCATAAGCCCAAAGAAAATCTTAAAAAAAACTACACTAATAAAAGAGAAACATGCAAATTGGTGTAACTCCGCTACACCTACCAGCCAATCAGGGCGAGTATGCAAATTAACCCAACAAAGATGGCTCGGCCACGGAACTGAAGGCTTGGATTGTCCCCAGCGATGGAGGAAGCCAAGCTTTCAGCCCGCCCTGACCGCCGCTCAAGGGAGGGAACAACATGCAGGCGCGGCCAGGAGCCTGAGAGATCAACACAGAGGGGCGCCTGCTCCAAGCCTTCGAGGTGTGGCTGGGGGCAGGCCCCCAGTGGACACACACACACACACACACACACACACACACACGGCACCTGCTCCGAGCCTCTCCGAGCCTCTATGGCGTGGCTTGGGGCAGCCACCAGTGGACACACACACACACACACACACACACGGGGTGCCTGCTCCGAGCCTCCAACGCGGCTGGGGGCAGGCCCCCAGCGGACACACACACACACACACACACACACGGCAACTGCTCCGAGCCTACGTGGTGTGGCTGGGGGCAGGTCCCAGCGGATGGACACACACATGCACACACACACACACACACACACACACGGGGCACCTGCTCTGAGCCTCTGCTGCCAGACTGTGGGACACCCACTGAGGGCTCCCAGACTGTGAGAGGGGGCAGGCTGGGCTGAGGGACCCCCCACCCCCCAGTGCACGAATTTCGTGCACCGGGCCTCTAGTGATAATAATAATAAAGAAGAAATGACTGAGGAGGGCAAATTTGAGGTGAAAAAGTACAAAGTGGGTGTTAGACCTGATGAATTGCAGGATTTGTAAGATAGCCAAGAAATATCATGATTGTAGATATGGAGACATTTAGAGTGACACTTAATATCGATAAAACCTACAGCTTTGGTTCCAGTTTGTTTCCGCTTATCTGCTGCTTGCCTTTGGTGCCCTTCTCCTATAGGGGACACTAGGGGGCAGCACCCAACATAAATGCCAGAACTTCAGAGTCACAAGATCAGAGTTGAAGTCCTAGGTACACCCCTCCCTGTTGAGCAGCAGTGTGAGCTTAACCTCTCTGAACCTCAGCATTTCTCATCCTACCCCTTAATGTGAAGTAGGATGTACAGTGGTTCAGAGTGTGAACTCTGTAGTCAGAAAGCCTAAATATGTGCCCCAAATTTGCCACTTATTAGCTGGGTGACTTTGGCCAAGTTACAGAACTTCTCTGTACCTGGTCTATAAAGTGAATGTAGTAATAGTTTCATGTGGTGATTACAACAGGGGCTGGCTCATGGTAAATACTAAATAGATAGCTATTTTATTTTGATCTCTTCTTCCTGCCCCATCCCAGCTTCCCCAGCCATTCGGGGTAGGACTCTCTGAGGCAAGACCACTGCCTCTGAGAATCAGCAGAAGAATAAATTACTCCTGGCCTGGCACTGTTCTATGTCTGCTGGATTACTGCAGTAATCTCCTAACTGGTCTCATTATTTCTTTTAAGTTCATTATCAACACAGCAAACAGCACAATGTTGTGCATGTGTTTTTCAACAGCACAATCTTTTTAAAAATCAGATCATGTTGAACCCCACTTCAACCTTTCAAAGATTTCCCCTGCTCTTATAGTAAAATCCAAAACCTTCACCCTGGCCTAGCCTGCTCCTCTAACCTCGGCTCTTGCCATTTTCCTGTTAGCTTACCAGACACTGAACATGCCAATCCCTTGGTCTCAGGACCTTTGCACATACTATTTTTTTTTTCTGCTGGGAAAGCTATTTCCCCAATTTCACATAACTGTCTCCTACTCATCTTTCAGGTCTCAGCTTAATATCACCATGTAACTCCACTTTCCATTGTGTCACCAGTGTATTCCTTGTTCATAATTTCTAAGGAAGCCCTATGGCTATGTGGTTGAAAACAGGCTCTGGAAGCAGACTGCCTGCCTGTTGAATCCTATGGGGCTTGGCCACTCCTTGACCATGTGACCTTGGCCACATTTACCTGATCACTCTGTCCTTCAGTTTCCTAATATATAAAGTGGAGTATGTTAATCATAGCACCTTATAGGATCAGAACCTGGCATAGAGTAAGCACTCAGTGAATATTAGCAGGCATTTTATTATTCCTTCATGGCACATGCCTTGGGAACAGGGACTCTGCTTTTTAAAAATATATTTTTATGGATTTGAGAGAGGAAGGGAGAGGGAGAGAGAGATAGAAACATCAATGATAAGAGAAAACCACTGATCCGCTGCCTCCTGCATGCCCCCTACTGGGGATCAAGCCCAAAACCTGGGCATGTGCCCTTGACTGGAATTGAACCCGGGATCCTTCAGTCCGCAGGCCAACACTCTATCCACTGAGCCTAACTTGCTAGGACGGGTCTATGCTTCTTTTATTTTCTGTGCCCCTAGCACCTTCCGTAGTGGCTGGTTCAGAGTAAGTGCTAATTATCTTGTTGAATGAATTCATGAAAACAGAAGTGATCTCATCCCTTTTAGAGCTCACAATCTAAAGATGGTGGAGTCCTACTTACCTTGTTCTGCTTACTGTTCAACACTTGGCCACTTTAGAGATGGGAAAGCTGAGACCTGTAAAGGTGGGGTGATTTGAGCAAAGACCCATCAAGGGGGAAGGGATATTGCTCTTCCCAACTTCCCAGAGGGAAATAAAATTTCCCTCATGTTGTCAGAAACATGATGAAGCACCAAAAACACGTGAAACCTGCTACATCCATTGTGAACACAAGTCACGTACAGCCTTTTATTTTTGGAATAATAACCAGGGCAAAATTTCCATCACAAGAGAAGTTAAAAACAAAGAGAACCTGTGAGCTCTCTGGATGGAGCAGCAGATGGATTGCAGTGCTGCTGGCTGAGATGGCACTGATGTTGCAGCTGTGTCTTCATGGGAAAGACATCTAGTCCCCTGTCCAGGTAATTGCCACTGCCCAGACATTTTGTTCCTGCTACACGTAGGAATTCAGAGGCCTCATTTTACAAATGTGGGAACAGAGACTCGAGAGAAGGGACATACTTGCTCAGTGCACATAATGAATTAAATCGAAGCTTCTGACTTCCAGCACAAGATTCTTTTAAGCTCTAATTAAAATAAAAGCTTTTAATATGAGAATTGAGAGAAAGGAGAGGTGAGGAGGAGGGTGGAGAAGGAGAAGGGCTAGGAGAAGGCAAAGGGGGAGGTGTCAAGGCAGGTGCCCATTAGTGGGCAGGGGCACTGACAGGTATGGGGGCAACCAGAAACCTTGGGGGGAGGGCAGGAAGTCTGCTGGGGAAAGAGGAGATGGAGGCTGAGCCCAGCTGGTTTATTTTCAGAGTTGCTATCTTTATCTGCATCTGCTAAATTATTAAACTGATATCACATCCTAGAGGGTGCCAGGTCAGGTTGCAGGGAAGAGAATGAAAGAGAGAGGTCGGATCTCTTAGCAGAGGTCTTGAATCTTCTAGGCTGGGATAGAAGTAGACTTCTTAGGCCTTGACCTCCTGCCCCACCCCACTCTCAGCTGATGGAGGGGATCCTGATTTGGGCCACAGCCACACTCTCCCACCATAAAGCTCTGTCTCTGCTGGCTGTTGCCCTGGGAGAGGTGTGGATATAATGGACAGGATTCTGGATTCAAGTCCTTCTCAGCTTCCCCTTCTCTCTCTCTCTTTTTTTAAACACTTAATTGTCTTTATTTGTTTTTGTTAATATCCTCACCCGAGGATATTTTTCCATTGATTTTTAGAAAGAATGGAAGAAAGAGGGAGAGATAGAGAGAAATTTAGATGTGAGAGAAACACATCGATTGGTTGCCTCCTGCAGGAGCCCTGACAGGGTCTGGGCCAGAGAGGAGCCTGCAACCAAGGTACATGCCCTTGACTGGAATCGAACCCGGGACCCTTTGGTCCACAGGCTGATGCTCTATCCACTCAGCCAAACCGGCTAGGGCTGCCTGTGGGAAACCACCTCTTGTCTTCACTAGCAGAGAGGTGTGGACAAGGAACTACATCAGGCTGGTGACCCTTGAAGCCCTAGCAAAGGTCAGAGCCCTGCACCCACTGTTAATCCAGACAATGGTAGCTGAAGCAACTTCCCCACCAGACAGTAAATCCTTATTGATAAGATAGTCTGTCTATTATTGGAAATGCCTGCTGATGGGCTAGTCTGCCTGTTACTGGAAATTGCCTGACTAAGGGCTATGCTATGGGTGTATCCCAGATCAGTAAAAGCTTGGTGAGGCCTGAGCACCAGTGGAAGTCCTTCCTCTTGAGTTGGACTTACCCGCATGGCCCCCCAATATTTCCAAATTATCTCTTGTCTCTTCTCTTTCATTTGTGTGCGGCTCCTCTTCCAGATCCTGAACCCTGAACCACGTGGGACGTGGAGGGAAACATCTACAACAGCTGCCCCTTCTTTTTCACGGTCTCTTGCTCAGACCAAGGACAGATATGTCCAGCTTCTGATACTTTGGGCAAATCCTTGCATCTATCAATGCTTTTGTTTAGGCCATAGGTGTTAGCAGTTCCATTTCTCAGATCCTGAAGATCACAGAAAAAACATGCCTTTCTCAGGATTGCACAGCTAGGACTGAACTGCAGTTCAAACTTAAGTCTCTCTAATTCTAGATTCCTTTCTTCTCTATTTTTAAGTTTTTAATATTTTCTCTATTTCCCATCTTTTCTACAAGAGGACTGTGTAACTTATAAAGATAAAAACAACAACAGCCCTGACCAGTCTGGCTCAGTTGGTTGAGCATCATCCCATGTACCAAAGGGTCACTGGTTGGATTCTCAGTCAGGGCACATGCCTGGATGTTGGGCTTGATCCCCAATGGGGGATATACAGGAGGCAGCCAATCGATGTTACTCTCTCACATTGATGTTTTTCTCTTTCTCCATTTCCCTTTCCCTCTCTCTAAAAGCAATGAAAACATTTTTAAAAGATCAGAATAAAGCAATGATTAGTACAGTCTAAAAATGTACTTCCTAATTCCCAGTGTTGTGTTTGCCAGGCTGGCTGTGCACTGAGAGGGGGTTGGCTGTGGCCCCGTCCACTCTGAGCGTGCAGAGCCCAGGGCTTGAGGAAGCCAAGAACAAAGCAGGCAAATGCCAAAGCTCTCATCTCGTGTCCTGTGCAAGCAGTATTCTCATCGTGAATCTGTCTCCTTCTCCCCACCCCGCAACCATGTTTGCATCACTGGCTTTGATTCATCCTTCAGGTCTCGGTTTAAATATCATCTGCAGAGAACTCTCCTTGATTCCCTCCCCACCCAACTGGACTTATGTCTGCTCTGTGTTCCCAGAGCCTCTGCGTTTCCCCATCCCAGTAGATACCTCGCTGAACTGCCATCACATGTCTGTATGCCACTTAGCCTGTTTGCTCCCTAAGGGCAGGGCCCCATCTGATCATTGCTGTAAACTCCAGCAGCCAGCCAAACAGAGGAGATAATGATCAAATGTGTCAAATGAATGAATAAATGAATGCACGACGAAGGGGACTTTTCTATTCTCAACAAGCTTTATCTACCCTTGTATTATTTTTCAATTCAAACAAATGTTTATTGGATGCTTTCTGGGGCCAAACATCCTACTTAACTTCAGCAGAGTCTAATGATAAGCAAAACCAGTCTAGGGTGAGAGACTATTAAATAAGTAAATAATAAACAAGTACATATATATCTATAACTTGTGGGAAATGCCATAGAGGATAGGAAGAGAGGACATACCAGAGAATAGCAGGGAGATGAGCTATGACTTCGGGTTGGGTCAGATATGTGTTTGAATTCTTGCTTGACCACTTATCTGCTGTGTGATCCTGAACAAGTCTCTACTTCATGGGGCTTTGGTTTCTCATCAGAAAGAAAAGGTTGCTCATGCTCCTTTCTTGCTTTCTTTTTTAAAAAAATATTTATATTGATTTCAGAGAGGGAGAGAGATACAGAAACATCAATGATGAGAGAGAATTATTGATCAGCTGCCTCCTGAAGGTGCACACTGGGGATCGAGCCACAACCTGGCCATGTGCCCTGACCGGAATCAAATTGTGACCTCCTGATTCATAGGTCAACACTCAACCACTGAGCCACGCCAGCCAGGCTATGCTCCTTTCTTTCTTTCTGTTTTTAAAAAAATATATTTTATTGATTTTTTTTTACAGAGAGGAAGGGAGAAGGAAAGAGATAGTTAGAAACATTGATGAGAAAGAAACATCGATTCAGCTGCTTCCTGCACATTCCCTACTGGGGATGTGCCCGCAACCAAGGTACATGCCCTTGACCGGAATCGAACCTGGGACCCTTCAGTCCACAGGCCGATGCTCTATCCACTGAGCCAAACCAGTCAGGGCCTATGCTCCTTTCTTATGTATGATGTGGGGAGATAGAGAACATTCATCCACTAAATAAAAATAGGTTGAGTATTTCTTCCTACTTAGAGAAAGGACTTTCCCAAGGTCACCCAGATGGGCCCTGTGTGGGATTTTAACTGGTTGGTTCTCTGGATCTGGCTGGTGATGGGGGTAATTCCTAGTCTTGTTCCCCTTATTCATCTCCCAGAAGTTGGGAGCAGTGATCTGCCTGCTTCAGACAAAACACCTGTCAATCTCCCCAGAGTGATGATGATGATGATGTGTGTGTGCTGCACAGAGAAAGACACAAGGTTTGATGACACAAAGGAGCTCATTCAAAGGGATGACACCATTAAGCAGGACATTCCGTCTTACTGGGGGCAACCTGGTAACTCCTGAGCCTCCATTATCCCCATTGAATCCCTGTGAGTCCCAGAGGCCCTATCTCCTTCACTGAACTTCCCTTCTCCTTCTCCCTCTGTGACTCTCCTCTAGAACCAATGCACCCACTAAACTCCTCCCCCCTCCCTGGGCCATCAGTCATTGAACCCCTCTTCTTGCCCTCACTGATCCCCTCTACTTGTCCTCCACTGAGTCTCCACCACTCCTAGACACTGAACACCTTCTCCCTCACTCCTCCTAAGTCTTCCTTCCTTCACAGAGCCTGGTCCCCTCATGGATCTCTCTCTCCTCTCTGAGCCCCTTCTGAGCTGCCTCTCAGGAGCCCAGCTGTCTCGCCCACCAGTCCTAATCACTCAATCTAAGGCACCTGAAAGCATGGAGGGGGCAGCCCCCTGTTCTCTTCCACATCAAGCCCGTGCAGCTCCCCCATCTGCCTCCTCTTCAGCCTGGGCAATAATCACACTGGCCACACTTTTGGCGGGTCCCCCTGAGCCCAGGGTTAGCTGCAGTTCCCAATCCCTATGAACTAGTTTCTAGCCCTCCAGCCTCCGCCCCACCCATTACAGGGACTTCCCATCTCTGATGGCACCTTTAAAGGGATGGAAACGGAGGCAGGGCCCTGGCGTCTGGGCCAGTGTTTAGAGAGGGTATGGCAGGGTCATTTCTGTTGTGGGGGAAATGGGCAGGATGACAGTGTTCCTCCCCAGTGGCAGGAGGAAACCCAGGTATCTGAGCCCCCAGAGGGCGTAATGGCTGAGCTGCTCCCATCCAGTGGTCCAGATTCAGCGACCGACCTGCAATGTGACCTTGGGGAAGGCACCACTGCACTTTCTGGGTCGGCTTCCCCTCTGTGTAAAGGCGTGAGACATCTACTGGGAGGAGCAAACAGGAGCAGGCGCATGGGAAGAATTTTGCACACTGTGGGGTCCGGGGCTCCTCTGGTGGGTCCATCAAGGTTTGCGAAAGCCGAGAGGGACGCAGCGGCAGCGCTGTAGTTTGTTTTGCAGGCGCAAAGGGCCTGCCTGGTGGGGAACAAACCCTGTCCGATCCCTACCAGGACTCCAGTCCCCCCTCTGTGTTAACCTCTCCACTGCCCCAGGGAGATCGGAGGAGGGGGTCCTGGTGGGCCTTGTGGCGCAGAAGACCAGGCAGAACCGATTGGACCAAGGGGTGCGCTACGGGAAGGAGCACTGTGCAGAGTTAAGCCTCCTGAGTTCTGGTCCAGGCTCTCACTGTCACATAGGCAAAACCCTCCCCCAGGTGGAGACTGGAGTCCATGATTCCTAAGCACCAGCTACCAGAGCTCATGACTCGGGGCCAAAACAGAGAAGATGGGACAGGTGGATGGAGACCGGATGCCCTAGCAAAGCCGAGAGGGACCGAGGACGACCTAAAGGGTGTGGGCAATGTCGTCAACGGGCGGGGCAGAGGCGGGGCCAGAGCATGCCAGCCCTTGATTGGCTGTGCTGGCTATCGCTCCGCCCGAATTCTATAAGAGGCATTGGCGGCTGGCGAGGCGCGGGCGTGGGGGCTGCGGCCACATCGCTTGCGTTCTTGACGTCCATCCTCCCCCGCGCAGGGGCAGCCGGCCTAACCCGAGGACCGACTGCTGCAGACCGCCGGGGGGCGGGGGATGCCGGGCTGCCGCATTAGGCGCCTGCGGCCCGGGGGCCCGGGAAGGGGCAGCGGAACCGGGGTCGCCGCCGCCGCCGCCCCGGGAGCCCCTGCCATCCCCTCAGCCCCCGCCCCCAACTCCGACCTTGACCCCGGCACCGACTCAGGCCTCGTCGCTGCCAGAGGCGACCCCGGCGTCGGAGGGCTTGACCGAGGGGCAGGAGGTGCAGCGCTGGCGTCAGGGCGCTGACGGGGGT
>NW_005871245.1:2143634-2156830 GCF_000147115.1 Myotis lucifugus | reverse complement strand
GGGTGCGGGGGCCACCGGGCCGGCAGGGGGCGCGGGCGGCGGTTCCGGGTGCGGCGGGGTCCGGGGGGCGCGCCCTGGAGCTGGCCGAAGCGCGGCGGCGACTGCTGGAGGTGGAGGGCCGCCGGCGCCTGGTGTCGGAGCTGGAGAGCCGCGTGCTTCAGCTGCACCGCGTCTTCCTGGCGGCCGAGCTGCGCCTGGCGCACCGGGCCGAAAGCCTGAGCCGCCTGGGCGGTGGCGTGGCGCAGTCCGAGCTCTACCTGGCGGCGCACGGGTCGCGTCTCAAGAAGGGCCCGCGCCGGGGCCGCCGCGGCCGCCCGCCCGCGCTGCTCGCCTCGGCGCTGGGTCTGGGTAGCTGCGTGCCCTGGGGCGCCGGACGCCTGCGGCGGGGCCGCGGCCCGGAGCCGGATTCGCCCTTCCGCCGAAGCCCGCCCCGCGGCCCCGCCTCGCCCCAGCGCTGACCTCAGCGCCGCGACCCCTGGCCACCCGACAGGCCGTTGCCGAGGCGCGCGATGGAGGACTGCGGACCGCGTCCCTGACGCGGATGGATGGACTGGTCGGTCACAGGAAGAGACAGTCGGGCGGCCGGGGGACCAGTAAAGGAGGCTGAGGTGCGGTCTTAGCGGCTGGTGCTTCCAGGGGGCGGGGAGGGTGGTGCAGGGGGCCGGATCTCCCTTCCTGGGGGCTTCTGGAGCCCGCTGGGTCCCTAATAAAGTTGTCCACCTTCTGTTGCGGCCTCTCCCAGACCTGGGAAGCGAGGCGGCAGCACCAAGTCCCTGTGATAGAGATGGACAGATGGAGGGTGCTCAGACCCCAGGAAGGTTTGCCAGCAAACTTTTACCAGGTGGAGCCCGCTGCGCTGACGCAGCACTCCCTCCGCCTCCCCGGCACCTGCATTGACTTTGCTGAGTCCCTTGGGGCTGTAAGGAGAGTCTTGCCCTTGAGGCTGCTGTTTTCTGACACCTCCTAGCTCCATACCTTTGGGCGGACAGAATAATGAAGTCCCAAGATGGGGTGGGGGCTGGTACTGAGTTCTCTCCTAGGCCCTGTTTTCCATTGGTGAGATGGAATCCCAGAGAGATTGAGGGGTTTCGTCCCACAATGCGGCAGCCCTTCCTCTTCTAGGAGAGGGTTTTTTCTCATGCCCTCAGGCAGCTTAACCAGTGTTTGGAAACTGCCTAAAGCCTCACTTGTTCTCTGAGGGACCCCTCCCCCCAACCTGGCTCTAAAATGGCTCTGCCAGGGATGGAGTCAGGTAACGTCTTTTAACAGGCCCAAGGGGGCAGGTATGTCATTGGCTTCTAGAAAGGGGGTCCTTAAAGGGCCAGACCTGAAATGACCTCTGCTTCTTTCTGTCCACATGCCCTTCCCCAGCCCCCACTCAGCTGTGAATGGCCTCCCTGCTGCTTTGCTGCTCACCAGCTGAGTTGACTGCAGCCTTCACCTCCAGGAAGGGCTGTAGTGAGGTTAACACAGGGCAGAGGTCTGACTTCTCCCCCATGAGTCATGGAAGAATGGTTTATTCTCTTAAGTCACACCTAGAAACAGGCAGGGCTTTTGCTGGTGGAGTCAGGAGCTAATTTAAAGTCCTCATTTTGCAGAGTGGCAAGGTCACATGCCAGCAAAGGGACAGAACTAGATCCCAGGCTTTCTCTTCGTGTCTCTCCCTGCGTAGGGGCAGGGGCTAGAGAGAACCAATGTCCAGCTTGTCCGCCGTGTGACCTGGAACAACTCTGCCCCCTCTTTGGGCTGGTTTCCTCAGCCTCTCTCTGGATATAGCTGCCCCGCCTCATGTCAGGACTTGGGAATGGGGAGGTGGGGGTAGAATGAGAATGTCCGAATCTGGTTTAATCCTAGAGTCCTGAGGGTCAGGTGTACTGCTCTGAAAGGCAGAGTCCCAGGGCCTCTCACCTGACCCTCCATCCCCCATCAGCCTTTTCTTTCCCCAGGTACCAAACTTTTGGGTTGGTTTCTTAGCTAACAGCCAGGCCTTCCTGAACCCATTTTTAGCTGGGGAAGGAAAGTCCAGGGGAGGTCTCAGAGACTGAGGAGAGCTTGGGGACCAGGAGAGCAGTAGGTGGCCCTGACATCCTCTGGCCTCCCCAGAGAGGAGAACCTTCTGAAGCTACTCTGGTCTTTGGGGTCTGGAGGTGAAGAAAGGACAATGACTTTGCAGGAGTGACACAGTGAGGAGCTATGGCCACAGCACTGGGGTGTAGCCAGACTGTTTGTTTTCTGGGTTGCACAAAGAGCACTTGGTCCAGAGAAGCTTTTAGCTAATGGTGTATAGTGCTCTGTGCCACCACAATTTTGCCTTTCTCTGGGATTTATTAGTAATCAGCTTTGTCCTGATTTGGAGGTGGAGGTGGGGGGAGGGAATTAGAGATGGTAGGAAATGGAGATGGTGCTGGAGTCACAGGCAGCTCTGCCTCCTCCCTCCACTTCCAGATGTCCCACTGCTTCCCACCAAGGACCTTGGCCATGTCACGTGGCGCTCAGTAGCTTGAACCCCAGCTCTTGGTTTAGTGCTCTGCCCACTACCCCCTCAGCCCAGGGCCTCCTCTAGGAAGCTCCATTTTCTTCTCAATCAACAAACATTGACATCTACTCAGTCCAGGGGCTCAAGAAGCAGCACTTAATCAGAGGGTGTCTGCTTTGAAGATTCTGTGTCTCCCAGTCCTCCCCTAGGCAGCCTTTCCTGACAGTCACCATCCCAGGGGACCCTCTGGGGGCTGGGCAATTTGTGGTGTTTAGAGGACTGTTTTTAGGCCTTCATAAATAAGTATAGCCTCTGATCAAGAAATTGACCCCCTTCCCTGTACCCCTCCCCGCCCCCCATGACTTCCTGAACACTTTCTTGATGGCCTCCAGCCCTGGGGACTGGACCTGTGCATTGAGGACATTATGGCTACCAGTGAATCTGCGATCTCAACAAAGGGAAATGAGGGAGGAGGAGCCTTTCTTCAGGTTAATTCCTGGGGCTGGGGAACCAGTTCAGAGTTCTAGTCTGGGACCTGTCCCTCCCCTGGGTAAGCCCCTTCCCTCTCTTGGCTGGCCCTAGCCAAGTGAAGGCATCTCTGGGTGGCGCCACCAGAGGGCAGTGTGGGGCTGCTTCCCTGGGTACCTGGGCGTAGCCTGGTGCAGCTAGACTCCCAGTGTCCCCGCCCCCAACCAGCCTCCTGATTGGCAGAAAAGGGGTTAGGGGAGGTCACTTAGAGAAGAGGCTCAAAGGAAGCCTTCTGGTTGGGCCAGTCCCATCAGGAAAGACTTTCCAGGAAAGAGGCTGCCCCTGTTGGTGATCACCAGGAGTCACTTTGCTTCTTACAGATTCCTTACACTGAAAACTCAACAAACATTGATGAACACCCTCTCCCACTGCCACCTGGGGACCAAGGTGGCTTCCTAAAGATGAGGCTAATGCCACAGGTCTTGGCTCAGGTGCTCCAAGCCTGCAAATGGGCGTCTCCAGGAGGCTCCTTCTCCTTGACAGCAGCTCTGGAGAAAACTGGGGGCCCAGGTTTCTCAGGGCTGGAGAGGTCTTTAGAGCCAGCAGGGGAGGGGGTGTTTGGGAAAGCTGGGAGGCCCCTAGCCTATTTCTTCCCCCATTAGTCCTGACCAGCCTCACCATAGCCAGAAGTCATGGGAGAAGGAATCCTTGGTTCTGGAATAATATATTAACCGCCTCCTCTATGCGGCACTGTGCTAAGCACTTTACACCCACTATCTATTTCAATCCTCCTAGCTATTCTGCAACGTAGGGGTTATTCCCATTTCCACAGGTGACTTGCGCAAGGTCATAGAACCTGTATGCGGGAGATCCCTTAAACATCGGGCTATGTGACTTCATTTATCAGATGAATGTGGGGGGATTCTGGGCTCTCATCTTTATGTCTGGGTCCAGTGATCCCTGGTTCTGGGAGAGATGTAATAAGATGCTGGAGGGGTAGCAGAAGGTGCCCCTCCCCAAGGTCTGGGCACACCCCCAGAGGCTGGCTCCCCAGCCTGGTTGTCTGGGTTCTGGGGGAAGGGATAGGGGTGAGTTAGGCTGAGTCAGCACACCTGGCTTCAGGCAAAGGCAGCCCAACTATGCTGAGGGCCTGTGCTTGCCTTGACGGCTTCTTTCTTCCACACCTGGGCTAGGATGTTTGGTGCCAAGGAGAGCAAAGATCCTGGGATGGCAGAGGAGGAGGAGGATAGGCTCCATAGTGGGGCAGAAAGTACCCCAGGCTTGGAACAAGACAGACCTGGGATTCTGTCCTGGCCTGGAACTTCTCCTCTGGGAGACCTTAGGCAAATAATTTACCTTCTCCCTGAACCAGTTTCTGTGTGTCTGTGTGTGTGTGTGTATGTGTGTGTGTGTGTGTGTTGGGCAGCTAGGGAGGAGATAGCTTCTGAGTATGAAATGAGGGGCCACATAGCACATAGTGGAGATCTGTACGTGTGTAATGGAGCAGATCTGCCCAGCTTAGGAGAAGCTGCCAGGACATAGCCCCCAGCAGTGTGGGCCTTTGCTTCTCCAGAGCATCACCATATGAGGAATCCCTGGAACCTCCCCGTCTCTCCACCATGGGCCCTGGGGAACTCCATAAGGGGAGAGATGGAGGAAGGGGCAGGCTTTTCATCCCAGGAACATTCCATTCTTGCTGCTCAGACCAGTGGGGATCCCAGCCAAGGACAAAGGCTCAAGGGAACCTCTGCTTACCCCAGGAGCCCCCACTCCTTCCAGGACAGGAGTCAATGGAGCCCAGTTCCATAATATTACCCCAGCACCTTCTCTCCATAATGGCCCCTCTTAAGGAGGTAGATGAAGGTTTTGGGTGGGGCTGGGTGGCTGTGGGGAAGAGGTCATTGAAAATCTTGAAATTGTTCTCTCCAGCGTCTCCCAGCAACTCTATGGATCTGAACTCCTGGGATTCTGTTCCTTCCCTGAGCACCTCCTCCAGGAAGACTTCTTCACTGGACCCTACGCAAGGCGGAGCCTCCGTACTTCACAAGGGCACTTGGTTTTACAGAGACGGGGCAGGATTCTGGGGAAGTTCCTGTATATGCATTTCTTTATGTATGCCACATTTGACTTTGGCTTATGTTGTACAATTGGAAGTCCCTGAGATGCAATCAGATTATTTAAGCGTGTAAGCAAACCTTTCCAATGTGAAAGTGAAAAGGATTTCTTTAAAAAATAGAGTCATCACTCTTAAACAAGTCACAACACGGCTTGGTAGCTGCCCTCGCTTCTCAGTCTAACAACTTGGAGACCTGTTTGAGGGAAACCAGTTTGAGAAATCCCTGTCGTCCTCATTCACTGTTCTTGCCCTGTCCCTGTGGGAACATGCCTGTGGCCCCTCAGAAACAGGATCAGCTCTGGCTCCTGAGGGAACACACCTCTTTCTGAGAAAGAGGTAGTGGCTACATAGTTCTAAGCAAAGTTTTAAATGAGAAAAGGAACCACACTTATTCAAATGTCCTGGTAATAGAGGGAAGAGGGTCACATTTACTCACCCACAACCCAGAACTTATAGAATTCTGCGAAATGAATGTATATTGAGTCAGTCCCCTGATTCATACATTCAGGAAGAATAAATTGCAATGATGTGAGACAACTGCATGTGGTTTTGAGTTTACTTTGCAAGTGTCCTTGCCAATTTTCCTTTATGTGTCTGTCACCACTCTTTAAGTTGGCAATTCCTCGAGCAGTTTCTGTTTAGTTTCATTTGACAGTCTTGGGACTGTTGACTGATTTGCAGACTGATTTCTTCCTTGACCTGGCTCAAAGCTGACTCTCTCCAGGAAGTCTCCCCTGATGAAGGCTGTGATGAGGAAGTTAGGGGTTGGGAATGCACATGTGAGATATGTGACTGGGAGGGAGGTTGTGCATGCTTGTGATAACCTGTCAGCATACGACCATGCTGGCAACGGTATGGACCTGTTTGTCACTCAGGGTCCCAGCAGGAGACAGGCGCACTCAAACTGGGCAGAGATTTAAAAGGGACTCTTTCCAAAGATGTGGGCTTAAGAAACTAACGAGGAATGGTGCCGCTCTCAGGGGATAGCAAAAGTTGGAAGCCTTTACAACTCCTGGCCCTAAGATGGGGGAGGGCAGGAGAGGGCAAAGGGATGAGAGGACAGCTGTGTGGAGAGTCCCTGACAGGAGCAGTGGCCTGTGACTGAGATAGATGAGTAAGACAACCTGGTAGGGAGGGAACAGGGGAATAAATACCCCATTCTTCTCCAATTTCCTGTGGGGCCTCTCATAGGCCAAACCCAACAGGAAGGTAGGAAACAGGGGAGTCATTGATGCACAGTTCCCAGAGGTCATCCTCCTCAGGGCAAAGAGCAGGGAGAAGGGTGGGGAGTGGGACTGGAGGGGCCAACACTTTGTAGCTGCTTGGGGGCATATCTCCGGTTCCCTAATGTTTACAGCAGGGCTTCTTTGCCCCTCTGGAGTCCCCCCACCTGCTTGGTCATAAGGGGTGGGTGGGTTGTTACTTGGAGAGCACTGTGGGGGATGGGGCTTTCCTTCCTCACCCTTCCCCTCTCTGGCTCTGGGATTTCCAGTTCTTGATAACTGCCTGTCGTGGCATCTTACATGGCTGCAGGAATTGTCCACAAGAGAACAAGGCCAGCCACTGAGTCCGTGTTTTTCTCCCACCCACTGTCCCACTCTTGAACATACCCACAGGCATGCCTGTTAGCACCGCAGGCCTCAGACATAGTCACCACAAGTCATGGCTGTTGTCACATGTACATCAAGAAAATGTCCGTCTGGTCACACTGATACACTCTGCCATAGTCATACATACAATGGCAAATGTCACAGAAATATAAACTGTCACTTGCCAACATGCCCTGTCACATATATGTATAGGAGACATACCATCATGCTCATCCATGGGACATCAGCATGTAGGGACAGGATGGTGCAGGGGTTAACAGCAAAGGCTTTGGAGTCAGCCTAACTTCTCTGATCTTTCTGGCATTAGTTTCCTGGTCTGTGACATGGAGATAATTCTTGCTCTTGTGGCGTTGTGAGATGAAATGAGGGGTACTGATCGGGGAGACCTAGCATAGTTTTGGCCGGGAGTAAAGCACTCTAGAAACAGTAGCTGTTACCGGGAACTCCTGTCTCTCTCCCATGCAGGTTACACATGGACACTAGTGAGCACGTGCACCTGCACAAGGCCAGTTAGACACCCTTGGGCGCATGCGCCCTCCCCAAACATGCCTCCTGGGAACATGTGCACATTATCAGACAAGCTCCCTCTGCCTGAACACTCTTCTCCCGATCTGCATGGCTTGCTTTCCACTACCTTTAAATCTGTGCAATCAAATGTCACACTTTCGATGAAGCCCACCCTGACTTCTTTTAAAATTCGCAAACTCCAGCTATTCCACTCCCTTACCCTGCTGTGTATATTTTTGAGCATCACTGACCTTCTAAGACTATATAATTTAGTTTATGATCTGTAATCTTCAAGAGGGCAGGGATCTTAGTCTTGGGTTTGCTGACATATTCCCAGTCACTAGAACGGGTAGCTGGCTCACCGGGGGCTGACTGCCGATATATGCACTTAAGTACCATTGGTTCCTGGCTTCTCACCTTCTGAAACAAACATATCCAGGTGAAGCCAGCTCCCTGCCCTAACAAGCTAAGCCTCTGTGCTTATACTGTGAGCATCCCCTATGCCCCCAAATCAGGAGCTTGGACAAACTCTGTCCCTCCCAGGACCTTAGTTAGGTGGGCATGGGCAGAGTGAAGACTATTTTAATCACCCAGCAAAGGAAGCCTTTCCACTCACCCTTCTAGCCATTTTGAGCCCAGCAGGGACCCATTGAGCAGGTGAGGTGGCTGGACTTACCCAGATGACCTGGGGCCTCCTCTGTGGCCTAGGTTTTTTTTTCACTCTGGCTGAAACCATCAAAGCCACCACTTCAGAGGCCACTAATGAGGATGAATATGTTAAGGGCTTTGCAATTCATGGATCAAAGGGGCTGGGTAAACAGTGGGAAGCGTCCAGGACCATGACTGGCTGATGCCCTGAGGGGAGAGCTTGACATTCACTCCCAGGCAGCCTGGTGTGGCCCCTGGTGTTGGAAAGGAGATGACAAACCTGCTTAGAACTAGTTGGAATGTGCCCTTCGGCATTTGGGGGTGACAGAACCAGAGGACTGAGGGAACCTCTCCCAGATAGGGTGGCCAAACCTGGGCTCAAGCTCTGGGGGTCCCTAGAAGTCCCCCAGTCTTAGCTGCCACTATTGGAGGTCGTCTCCAGTCTGGATTCACCCAACTTGTTTTCCACTTGCTTCCTGGGAAGGGATGGGGTAGAGTGGGCAGAAATGGGGCCAAGCAGCTCTGAGCACCACAGGGTGAGACCAGGTCCAGGATCATTTGGATTGTAGGTGGGAAACACTGAAATAATGACTCTTGACCAGGAGACTTGCTGAGGCAATGTGCAGGTGCAAGTCATACGTGTAGACATGAGCTCCTAGCACAGTTGTCAAGCTGGGGCTGGTGTTGATGGAAGAAGGGGCGTTCCCTCAGCCACAGCCCAGGACTCAGACCCCCCCCCCAAAGTCCCCTCCCACCATATAAGCCAGACTCAGGCTCGGGGAGGCAGTCACAGACCCCACAGCCATGGAAGGTCCTTCTCCCAGGAGAAAGCATGGTGCTAGGCTCAGTGTAGACAATTTTTATTGGCAGGTGTTAAGAGTGCAGAGGTGGGGCATGGTTCTCCTCCCCCAATTGAGGACCCTGTAACCAGACCAGTGGGGTGGGAACACTTGACTGT
Source organism: Myotis lucifugus (assembly GCF_000147115.1). Taxonomy (NCBI): domain Eukaryota; kingdom Metazoa; phylum Chordata; class Mammalia; order Chiroptera; family Vespertilionidae; genus Myotis; species Myotis lucifugus. The sequence continues at coordinate 2,148,047 of NW_005871245.1, read as the reverse complement.
GGCCAATTTGGGCCCTGTACCCTCCTAAGAACAAGCTCCCAGGCAGGAGGGCTCCTCGTGACATGGGGGAAGGGAGCAACACCCTGGAAGGGTCTTAGGCTGTGTCCTACCCTAGGCCACTTGGTCCTGTCCACCACATACCTTGACTGTTCAAGTTAGGAGTGTTAGGGGACTGGGCCAAACATATCCCTCTCCAGGTATCTGTCTCGTACCTCCCTTTCCCTCCCCAGTGATTAGCCAGGTTGGACTACTAGGCCTGTGAGTGGCCCAGCCTGACCCAAAGTGACTAGTTCCCATAATGCACCATATGTTAGCCATTGTGTGGGCTGCAGACCCTTGGGGCTGCTGGGCTCACTATAGGCTGGCCCTAGCCAAAAAGACCCTTCTTAGGCCACAGAAATCAACCCACGATGATGGACATTGAGACTAACACCCCTAACATGCTTTGTCTCCTAACGGCAATTAACCCCCAAGACAAACAGCTCCTGCACCCCACAATCATGTTGGTCTAAAAGTGTGCTGCAATAAGCAAAGAACCCCAGCTTGGCCGTAAGCCCACAGAGGCCTCACTCAGGGAGTCTGGTCTGTTAGTCGAAGGCCCAACCCTGTAGCAGTGCTGGGCCACCTGGCACAGGCTGCCTGTCTCTGGTCATGCCCTCCACACAGGCCTTGAGGCCCCACTCCATCTGGGGAGACCCAGTCTCTCCTGACCAGGGTCTCAGTCAGTTACAAGGAAGCCAGGTGGGATAGCAGGAGTGGGCCCAGGCCAGCAGAGGCTGCACAGGGGTCACATAGTAATTGAAAGTGGCAGGCACAGCCCCATCAGGGCCTGGAGGGCGCCAGGCCAGGGCAGCGGCAGCCGCTGGGCCCTGCTCAGCCAGTGCCTGGAGTGCCATGGTGGCGATGAGGTCCAGTGTCTGGCGACGCTCGTGGCTCATGAGGCACACAGTGCTCTCGTTGACCACCTGATGCAGTGTCACCAGGCAGGCGTAGCGGCGGGCTGAGTCGGCCCCGCTGAAGTGGGCCTCCAGGTAGCGCTCCAGGGTGCGCTGCTGCTCCACCAGGTCCGGGAAGTCAATGAAGAACCGGGAGCACATGTAGCGTTGCAGGGCACGCACGTCGGTGCTGGGCCGTGGCCGGAAGCCACGCACCAGGAGGTGGCAGTACTTGAGGAGGCCGCCACCGCGGATCTCTTCAGGGTTGCGTGTGGCGATGACTCTGTGCCGCAGGTGCTCCAAGGCTTCGTTGAAGTCCCCGTACAGGCTCTCGCCCGTCACCGTTGGATGGAAGGCCTCAGACATGGGCGTGGATGAGCACTGGCCGAAGAGCAGCAGGGAGTCCAGCATGATCTGGAAGGAGTCTACGCTGAACTCGAACTGGCGCCTGACTGAGTCCACAAATTTGAGCTCCATGTTCTTGCCGCTCTTGTTGGACAGCGAGATGAGGCTCCAGCGGTCCGTGTCTGTGCACACTTTCACCAGCTTCTGCACGTAGGCCTCCTTGAGTGTCAGTGGCGTGATCTTGGCCCGGCTCACGCCAGCCGGCAGGAAGTCCAGCAGGCAGGCCAGCACCACCTCCTTGGTCAGCTGGAAGGATGCCTCGCTGCGCAGGTCCATGCGGAACACTAAGTCTAGGTCCTTATAGCCCAAGCCATTCTCGGGGTGCAGCACGTGGCTGGCAGCTGAGCCGTGTAGCCGCACACCATGCACGCGCAGTCCCTGTTCTTCTAGGCTGCTGCGGACGACCTGTGGAGGGGACAGCAGGAAGGAGAGGTGTCAGGAGCTTGTCCCCCGTCCCCAGGTCTGCTATGGGCTTCCAGGTAATAGTGATAATAATATCAACCACTGTTGACCACTTATCAGCTGTCGTGCCTTTGGAAAGGCATTTAACTCTCTAAGCCAAACTTCTCTAAGCTAGAGAGGGCCTATTTGGAGGAAAGCCTCGGAAAGGACAGCAATAATAACAAATGCAAGCATAGAATTTACTAAAAGCCAAGTACTGATCTAAGCACTTTATACATTAGGATATAAATTCGCGTAATTCTCACAATAACTCTGTGAGGTAGGTACAAATATCCCCACGTTACAGATGGGGAAATGGAAACACAGAGGGGCCAAGTAACTTGCCCAAGGTCACCCAGCTGGTGAATGCAGAGCTGGGAATTAAACTCAGAGTCCATGTCTTAACCACTATGCTATCCTACTTTTCTAAAACTGTAAGTAAAACACTTGGTTTTGTGTCAGGCATAATGCTAATTGCTCAAATGTGTTTGGAACATCATTGTTAGTTCACATTCATTACTACATTATTCCTCCCAACAATCCTATGTTTGAGTATTATTATTCCAATTTACAGATGGGGGACCTGAGGCACAGAGAGGTTAACAAACACGTCCAAGGTCAGAGAGTGGCCAGGGTGAGACTAGAACCCATGTCAGTTGGATTCTCAAATCCATGCACGCTCTTTGGACTCTGAGATCCACATCTTAATTCATCTTTACAAGATCACGGTGAGGCAAATATTATACTCATTTTACAGATGAGGAAACTGAGGCTTACAGTGGTGAAATATCTAGGGGAAGCCATTCAGAAATGGCAGGCCTGGCAGTTAAAACCCAGACCCTTTCCACTCTTAGAAAGCCTCCCCGACCAAGTGGGAAGAGATGGAGCAGATCCCATCTGCTGACACAGGGACACGACAGGCAAACCTACAAGTCATCTTAAACCTGCTCCTCTAGCCAGAGGCGTCTTCCCAGGCCTAGGACCAGGTGGGGAGAAGAGGGGAGCTGGGCTGGACACTCAGAGACCCAGAGTGCTTCATACACTGTCCTGAAAGTGACCAGGCAGCATTCCTACCCTGAGTGATTCTGCAACCCTTGTTGCCAAGTCAGCGCCTGCCGCCTGCTGGAGGGGCTGCCCTCCTAGTCTCAGGAGGAATTACTGTAAAGAATGCATCTAAGTGCTGAGGAGGCAAGATGCAGTGGAGCAATCTGAGGCGGGCGGCTCCCTCCAGGAAGGCTTCCGGGAGGAGGACCTTGACCATGGGCAGGTATTTTCATGGCTATGGGGAGTGAGCAACTGGCCATCAAAAACTTGCGAGGGGGTGAGGGGGACGCTGGGGGCGGGAAAGAGGAGTATGAGATGCCAGGCACTAGACCTTACCAGGATCTATAAGAGAGGTCTTTATGATCGCTAAGTTATAAACTGGGATACTGAGGCTCACAGCAGTGAAGTCACCTGCCCAAGATCATGCAGAGGTGCCTTCAAAACCAGGTATGACTGACTCCAAAGCATAACCTCTTTCTACCGCATTTCCATTTTCCACAGTTCCCCATCTGTAACGTGGGGATATTTGTACCTACCTCACAGAGTTATTGTGAGAATTACGAAAATTTATATCCTAATGTATAAATCTTCAAATCCAGGTAGGACTGACTCCAAAGCATAACCTCTTTCTATCACATTACCATTTTCCACGGTTCAGAGGAAGCAGAGACCAGAAACTAGGGTTCTAATCCTCCCACCCTCTTAAAATTTCAAAGCGAGGCCAAAGCTTCCAGTCACTGAAGCCCAGAGTCACAGTTACAGAGCAGGAGGTTAGGGTTGGGGAATGCCTTGGCCAGACAGACAGGGGAGGCTGGAGGTAAGGAGCCAGTTGCTGCAGTCCAGCCTGTGGGACTTCTAACCCACACCCTGGCAGCTGTATCCATGTAGGCCCAGGAGAGAAATGGCCAAAGACTTTGTCCCAAGGACCCTGGTCAGGCCTGCAGAGCAGACCAGCCCCCTCCCATGTCCCATTAGAGCTGACTAAGCCTTACTCAGTGCCAGCTTCTGCTCCCAGGCGATGCCCACCCCAGGGCATGGCATCTGGCCTGGTGAGTAGGTAGCAGTACCCTTGTTAAATCGCCTGCGTCAGGCCGTGGGGTTGGCTGTGTCAGCCAGCCAGAGGCTGTTGTCTCTCCCAGGTGTGACTACAGCCAGTTTGGCAGATAGTCCCCAGATACTGCCACACCCAAGGACTGCAGGGCAGCTTGGAGCCTCCTGAATCAGACGAGGGGGCAGTGGCTACACCCTCCTTTCTCCTGTGCCAAGGCCTTCCCCAGAACCACTCTGCTCCCAGGCCACTCTGAGACCTGCAGGGAGACCGTAGGTGCTGCCACATAGCAGGCTTATAAAAATCCAGAGCCACCTAATGCAAGTCCTAGGGCCGCAGCTGGAGAGATAAGATTGTGACCTTGGACAAAGGACTTATCCAAGGTCACACAGGCAATAAATGGCTGAACTTAATTAGAACCAGGCTTCCCAGAGGGCAGGGACCTCTTACAAAAGAGTGGGCCCCCTAGCCCAGGTACAAGCAAGAACTGCATTTCTTGCTGCTCAGATTGCTGCTGTAGGCGAAACCTTGGGGGGGGGG
>NW_005871245.1:2026922-2143513 GCF_000147115.1 Myotis lucifugus | reverse complement strand
ACCCAGTGCCCCCCACCACCACACCACCAGCAACTCCCCACCACATACACCCAGCACTCCCACCACACACACCAGCACTCCCACCACACACACCCAGCGCCCCCACCACACACACCCAGCGCCCCCACCACACACACCCAGCGCCCCCACCACACACACCCAGCGCCCCCACCACACACACCCAGCGCTCCCACCACACACACCCAGCGCTCCCACCACACACACCCAGCGCTCCCACCACACACACCCAGTGCCCCCACCACACATACCCAGCACTCCCACCATATACACCCAGCGCCCCCATCACACACATATACCCAGTGCCCCCACCACACACACCCAGAGCTCCCACCACACACTTCCCAACAGCTTGTGAAGCTGCCAGCTGCAGATTCCTGGCAGAAGAGGGACTTTCTTCCCTGTGGAGGCAATTGTACAGGCCAGGTGAAGGCACCTGTTCCCTTTGGATTCTAGAACCAGAAAGGGTGTTGGAGAGCAGTCCAATCCATCCCCATTGAACAGATAGGAACACTGGGCCCAGCAGAGGAAAGAGGTCCTAAAGCCAGATGTTCGACCTTCCAGTCCAGCTCTGAAGTCTCTGCTGCCCTCCCCACCACAGCAGGCAGCTCCCTGTTCTGCGCCATCTCTGGCCCTTGTCTAGGAGGACATTATACTATTATCACATCAGCTCCCCCACTTGGCTGGGAGGACCTGGAAAGCAGGAAGGCTAGGTCCCAGTCATATCTATGCCCCCCCTAGGGTTCCAAAGAGGGCTTGGCACCGAGCTGGCGCCCGGAAAGGCAGTTTGGATCATATTGGTACTTCCCACCCAGGGCACCTCTTGTCCTTGCAGAGGGAAGCTGTCCCACTGGGCTCCTCACTTCCTTCCCCATTCCTGAAGCAACAGTCCTGGAGGTTCAGAAGTTGGGGCCCCAAGGTTGACCTGACTGTCCCGGGGAGAAAAGCCTCAACTGGTTTCCTAATTACCCCATGACAGCGGGCAGCGGAGGCATGCCTCTGTGAGGCGCCATGGGCTGCACATGAGTCAGCCCTGGAGAATCTGCTCCCACCCTTTCCCATTCCTCAGAAGGGAGGGCAAGGTTAATCCCCCAGCGAGCACCCCTGCCCTTCTGTGGAAGCTACGGCTTCACCTCGCTTGTCAGCTACTGCCCCAGAAGCCCATCTCTGGTAGGCATGTGCAGGAATTGTGGGTGATCTTCTGGTTTCTGCTTATTCCACAGACCTAGATGTTGAGTCTTGGGAACTGGGAAAGGAGTGAAAACACCTTGTACCTGCAGCAGTGGCTCTTGGGAAGACCCAACATTCTCTGGGTTTGATATTCACCTATTTAGGTCGTCTTAGGCAGCTCATCTCTGGGGCCTCAGCTTCCCCAGCTATAAAATGGGTACAACAGTGACCATATTCTGGTATTTCAGAGCATGACAGTGCCTGGTCTAAACAGATGAAAGAGCAAATTTAGGGTTGCTGAAGGTCAGGTGAGGGGAAGAGGAGTCTGAGGAAGAGGAGAGAGGTTGCCAGAATTCTCTTCTGCTCGTCAGTACAGAAATGGGGCTTGGGATTTGGGCTGACACTCATTTCCAGTCTTGGGAAGGGGAAGAAACACCTAAACCGGACACCTGAGGTTGCCTCCCAGCATGGAGGCATCAGGTCTGGCCTGGTGCTTAGCTAACCCCTCCTACCACAACCCAGCTGAGAGGGACTCCTTGTCCACATAATAGCTAGAGGGCTCTTGAGGTAGCAAAGGGCTGTGGGAGCACAGGACAGAGTCTGCCCCCAGAACTTTGAGGAAAGGAATGAGAATGAGGCCCAGGAATGATGATTTGGGGACGAAAAGAACCATTTTTAGATGCAAGAATGTATACCTACCCACCCAGGGCTGCCTGGCATCTTTTGTCCTTGGAGGCAGGACTGTTCTTCCCCAACTGCCCTGTCTCTCCTCACCCTGTTCTCCTCCCCAAGCCAGGGCCTGGGTGAACAGCCCGGGAGGAATCCGGACTCCCCAGGGGCGGGGGAAGGGAAAGCCAAGTGGGGAGGGACTATGAAGTGCAGGGGAAAGGGAGTATGGTCTACTATCAATGCTGTGCGATTTTGTTACAGCCCCTGTCCCTCTCTGAACCTCATTTCCCCTAGCTGTCGAGCGAATCGAACAGATTCCGGGTTCCTTCCAGCCACGAGGGCCTCAGGATAGAGACCCCAGGCCCCCCCACCCAGCGCCCTCTCACCTGCACGATCTGCCGGGGCTGCACGCTCAGCGTAGGAAAGTTGCCGCGCCCGTGAATGGGGATTGGCTCGCTCAGGAGCGCGTCCAGCCGCTTCACCTGCGGCCAGCCTAGCCCACTCAGGTGCGGTCCGAGGGAGGCTGATGCGGCTCCCGGGTCGGGGCCGCCGCTTGCCTGGGCGGCCGTGGCCACCGCCGAGGCTGCAGCCGTCCCTACCAGCGCAGCCGCCCGGTCCGAGCGCTCCACTCCGTTCTCCGGCATCATTAGCCCGGCCCGGGACCCCGACGGCAGAAACCCGGGATGGTTAAGGGGAGGAGGGCGAGGAGAGCGGAGGGGCCGGGTCCCAGGCGGGAGGCGCGGCTGCAGGGACCGCACGGCAGCGACGGCGAGGCAACCCCAGGGCACACCTGTGACAGCGGCGACCTACCGACCCTAAAGCTTGTTGCTGCGGGCCCAGTTGACTTTTATAGGCCGCGGGCGACATGCCCATTGGTCCAGGTAGCTGTCACACAGCGGGAGCATCTCTAGACAACCCTACTATTGGTCAGAAGAGCCATGGAGATTCTGATTGGCTGGAAGGCACTCCTCCGCCCTGCCCTCCTTCTCGGCTGAATTCCCTGCTTTGGTCCTTCAAGAACTTCTGTTCACGGTGATTGGCCCCAGCGGAGCCGGCCCTGACCCTGGACTTAAAGGGATTGCGCTCTCTAGGGGCGGACGGGAGGGAGTTTGCGGTGGTTTGTAGCGGAGTCGGACTACTAATAAGTTCCAGGTGTTTTTGGCGCTGGAAGGAATTTAGAAATCACCTGGCCTGGTCCTAGTCATCCACTATTTTCAGAAGCCCAGAGAGATCGCGCTATTTGTTCAACTCTACACAGCGCTCCTCTGCTTTCCCGCAATCTTCCATCGTTGGAGAAAGGTAACAAACTCAGAATATACCGAGGTAGGGATTTTTAATGCACTCTCTTGATTGTCCCTTGTCAATCAAGAGAGTGCGTTACAGCCTGGCCAGCCTTAAAGTCCAAGCTCAGAGAAGGGGAAAAACTGCTTGGGGAAGGGAGGTACCTGCCTGACTCCCCAAGGTCACACAGCACCCAACAAGTCGGGCCTTTGTGCTGACTCTGGGCTGTAGAATCTGTGGGCGCATGCTCATTCTACTACACTTGCACAAACCCAGGGCCTTTATGGAAGATGGAAGGAAGCTGGAACTGGGGGGTTGGTTTTCCTGACCCAGCGTCTCAGGCCCTTCTGCAGCCCCGTCTGCAGGGGCTTCTTGGTGGCTGGCAGAAATCTCTCCTGCCAGCCTGTTCTCAGCCTTCTCAGGTCCTGTGCTTCCTTAAGCAAGTCACTAACCCCCCTCAGTCAGTTCCTCATCTGCCCCAGAGAAGGTGGTCAGTAAATATTTTTAGTTGTAAGACACCACTGCACTCGGACCAGCCTAGTAAATATTTTTAAAGTTTTGATTTATATATAGTTGGCCAAAGATTATTTCAATATGACCTATGAAAATATATAAGACGAAAAGAGAAAAAAGAAAAAATATAAGACATTTCAGATAGTGCTAAGAAGAAAATAGGGTAACGAAGAGGGAGCAACCATGTATGTATGTGAAAAAAGAGAGAGAGAGTGAGTGAGAAAGATAACTGGGGAGATCGATTACATCATTAGATGGTGTAATCATGGAAGGCCTCCTTAATGAGGTGACATTCCCATTGCTTCTGCTGGACTGACTTCTGCCCTATCTCCCCCCTGCTTGTTCCTAGACAGTCAGGGCAGCAGAGAAGGTGCTAAGCCACACATTCCTAGAACCTTGAAAGCTCAAGATGGGAGGTCTTTTGACAGTCATTTTGTTCACCCTCTTTGCACTTTATAAATGGGAAAATTGGGGTCCAGAAAGCAGAAGGGATTTTCCCCAGGGAGACTGGATGGGCCTGGAACTACATAGGGGCAGGGCCTTGTGAGAGTGGCCTGGTGCTGTGACCACCCCACACATTTGAATCAAGTTCTCTAAGGAAAGGCACAGATTTCTTTTCCTCTTTCCTTCTATCGGCACTAGGAAGAGCAATTAACAAATTCATGTACTGTGAATCGCCATTCTGTAGATACCTCTATTCCCAAAGGTAATTGGTCCAATGTTTGTCCAATCACAGGACATAAACATCATTGTGATGGGAGTGGGGTGACTTGAGGTTATAGGAAGAGGAGAGAGAAGATGACAGAGAAGGGGTGGGGGAGACAGAGAGAGAGCGGGAGAGAGAGAGAAGGGGTATACTCAATAGAGTTTTTCTTTTTCACCAAAACCAAAATTTAATTGTCCTAATGAATGGCTGGGTTACATACACTCTGAAAAGTCCAACTGGCTTTCAAATGTTATGTATGAGTCTTTCTCCCCTGTACAAATTTCACATATTCATTCTGACTTTGATTGATTTTAAAAGGGAACTTAGTTTCTATGATCATTGAGTCTTTGTGACATGAGTAAGTCACTTTCCCTATCTGGACCTGTTTCCTATTTTGTAAAATGGGAATGAAATAGGAGTCAGTCTCTTCCATTCACACCTTCTATGATTTAAGGTAGTTGGAAGGGAAAGGAGTTCTGGGAGAGTCTTGGTCCCTACATTGCCTCCTCCTCAGCTTTGGGTTGCCAAACAAGAGCTTGGAATCATACTAGGCACTAAACTTTTTAAAAAAATATTTTTTAATGATTTCAGAGAGGAAGGGAGAGGAGATAGAAACATCAATGATGAGAGAGAATCAGTGATCAGCTGCCTCCTGCATGCTCCCTACTGAGGATCGAGCCCGCAACCCTGGCATGTGCCCTTGACCGGAATTGAACCCAGGACCCTTCAGTCTGCAGGCTGATGCTCTAACCACTGAACAAAACCAGCTAGGGCAAGGCACTAAACTTTTGACACAGGAGGGGTCTCTCACTTCACCCGTATAAAGTGTACAAGTCAATATTGATTTGTATACTCACGGAGTTATTCAACCAGTGCCATAATCGATTTTAGAACATTTTCATCACCCCCTATGGAAACCATGTCCCCTTTAACAGTCGCTCCCCCATTTTTCCCAACCCCCTCAGTTCACAGTCCTAGGCAACCACTAAACTATTTACTGTCTCTATGTAGATTGGCCTATTCTGAACATTTCATATACATGGAATCATGTAATATGTGGTCTTTGCAATTTGTCTTTTTTACTCAGCATAATGTTTTCAAGGTTCATCTATGTTGTAGCATGTATTAGTATTTCATTTTTTCTTTATCTGTTCATTGGGTCATTATCACCTACACTAGGGCAGCTTAAAAGTCTGTGCCAACATGTAGTCAGCACTCAATCATGCTTGTCCTCACAGAAACAAGGCTAATTTGCTAATTTGGAGCAAGATTCAGACAAGTGGTGTTTTTCCTTCCTTTTTTTTTTTTCTTTTTTCAGCACAGGAAGGGTGTAGAAGGAGATCATAGAGAATGAAGCTCTGAGAGAGAATCAGAGGGCTCAGGGCGAACTCTGAAGGACAGAGAGGGACAGCAGAGGGTAGAGCTGTGAGCAGGGCACTCCTAGGTCTCACCTCCCTCAGGTTCCAGGCAGTTCACAGAGCCCCTCCCTGTCCCCCAGCTCCTCTGAGCCTGTGCAACCCTGTGGGGAGGCAGGTGGAGATGACTGATGATTAAGCCCATTTCATGGGTGAGGAAACTGAGGCTTAGGAAGGGGTGATATACGTCTTTGTCTCATCTCCTCTCCTAGAGTGGAAGCTTCTCAGGCTCAAGGGCTGCCCGGTCCTATTTATATCCTCTCAAGGCTGATGTTGCCAATAAAAACAGGAGTGGCTGCTCATCAGTGGTTCCCAGTCCCAGCAGACCCCACCTCCCTTTTATAACAAGTATCTTGCAATATCTTCTTCCCTGTAATGAAATGCAATTCATAGATAATAGATACTAATTATACACTCCTAATATTTTTTTTTTGGGGGGGGGGAATGAAGATAATGCTATAACTGAAATGTAAAGAAGAAAAAGGAAGATAATCTGTCTTTTTATGGTTTAATTTTTCATTGAGATATAATTGACATATAATGTGTTTCAGGTGTACAATGATTCCATATTTGTATATATTGTGAAATGATCACCACAATATGTCTAGTTATCTCTCACCATATAGCTACAATTTTTATTGTGATAGAGAACTTTTAAGACCTATTTTCTTAGCAACTTTCAAATATGCAATACAGTAATGTTAACTATAGTCACCGTGCTGTACATTACATCCCCGGGACTTACTTATTTTATAATTGGAAGTTTGTAATGTCTTTTACTTATTTACTAGAGGCCCGGTGCACGACATTCGTGAACTGGGGGGAGGGGGGTCTCCTCAGCCCCACCTACACCCTTTAGCAGTCTGGGAGCCCTCAGGGGATGTCCGACTGATGGCTTAGGCCTGCTCCCCACGAGGAGCTTGCCTAAGCCACAGACATCCTTAGCGCTGAGGCAGGAGAGACTCCCGCCACCTCTGCCCTGCTTGCCATCAGCTGGGCCTGTGGCTGAGCGGTGCTCCCCCTGTGGGAGCGCACTGACCACCACGGGGCAGCTCCTGCGTTGAGCGTCTACCCCCTGGTGGTCAGTGAGCGTCATAGTGACCGGTCGTTCACCATTTGGTTGATTTGCATATTACCCTTTTATTACATAGGATTTTTAAACCTGTAAGTGCATACATAGGCCGACCAACCTCTTATAGAATAGGGCTTCTCAATTGGAATGTGCATAGGAGTCACCTGGGGAGCTTGTTAAAATACAGATTATGAATCAGCAGGTCTGGGAAGCACCTGAGTCTGCGTCTCTAACCAGCTCCCAGGTGTTGTTCAGCTGCCACCCCGAAGGCTGCAGAAGTAGGCGTCTGGTTCCCTGAGCCCACGGAGGGGCACCGCCCACAGCCACCCCCTTCCCCAGGACCAAGCAAGGGGCAGCCCTGTCTGGGGCTTCCCCAATGGCTGCCCAGGAAACTGCCCGCCCTGCAACCCAGCCTCATTCCTGGCTGGGCGCCTGCTGCCGAAACAGCAGTTCCCACGGAGGAGCCCGCCCAGGGGAATGAGCCTCCGGGAAGGGAGGGAGGCCGGGAATTGAATTGACGTCCGAGCGGGTGGGGTTTGTGTCCTGCTCCCCCTCACACCAGCCCCACCCTCCTCCCTACTACTGCTCGGTCAGTAAATCCCAGTGTTCCACCCACCCTCCCATCCCTTTTCTCCCAATGGTCCCTTCTTCTATTTTCCCTCAGTCTGGGCTGGGCCCCTGCGGTGGGGAGCCCAGAAGACACTCAGTCTAGGTAGGGGCCAGCAGATAGGCAAACAGACACCTTTTATCTTTAACCAGTTTTCTGTCAAAGGAGGTGGGTAGGAGGGAACTCACTTCTAGCTTCCTGGGGCAAATCCTTCTCTTGTCTGGGCTAACATAAAGGAGTGGGATCTGAGGATCCCAAGGCTGGTCCAGCTCTAAAGCCCGGATCCCTTGATAGCGGTGAGGATTTTTCCAACCTTGAGGCGGAGAGGCCATCACAGTCCTTAACTTTGGATATTAGAGCTGGAAGGCTAAGTCTCTCACTGTATAGTCGTTCACCAAATGATGAGGTTGGGTCACCTATGGACCACATACATATACGATGGTGGTCCCATAAGATTATAATGGAGCTGAAAAGTTCATATTGCATAGTGACGTCTTAAGCCTTGTAGCATGCTGACTTTGCAGAGCAACGCATTACACACTTACTTACCATTGTGTTATAATTGCCTACAGTCTTCAGTACAGTAACATGCTATACAGGTTTGTAGCCTGAGAGCTGTAGGGAAGCAGAATTTGTCATCCTCAAATATGTCTCTTTGGCATAGGATTACTTTAGGCTGCTTAATTTTAAGGAGAACAGACAGGGAGAAGCTCTGAAAACCAAGTAGAGGTTACACCCTTCGTAAGGTATTTACTTTCGTAAGGAAAATATCCATTTGTGTCTCCCTTGCTGTACCTGGAAGTGGGCGTTGGGGTGACCTTTCCTCTAGTAACTCATATCAATTTAGAAGACCAAGACTGAAATCTGCATAATAACCTTACTGTGCTTTTCCTGGTAGCTGCCCAGAGCTGTCTCCATCCTCAATACCTTTTATCTTCAGCTGGAAATAATATTTAAGGTGGTGGCTTCAGCCATTTGGGCCAGTTACAGAATTTTCCTGGATCCCGCCCATATATACAGGAGGTATACATATTATTAAACTTTTGTTTGTTTTTCTCTTGTCGATCTGTCTCTCATTAGAGGATATCTCAGCCAAGAACCCAGAAGCATAGAGGGAAAATTATTTTTCCTTCCTTACAGAGCAAGAGGCTAGAGGCAGCTAGACCATATCTATAGCATCTAGGTTTGTGTAAGTGCACTCTATGATGTTCGCACAGCGCAATTGCCTAACAACCTATTTCTCAGACTGTATCCCATCATAAAGTGGCACAAGACTTTATAAATGGGGAAACTGAGACCCAGCCCATAAGCCAGATAAGGTCCTAGCCTTCACCTCCCATGCGCTCTCAGATGAAGGTCCTGGGCTTTCACAGCTCCCTCTCCTCCTGGGGACCTGGAGGCTACTCGGAGATAGTGGGGAGGGCGGGTTTAAGGCAAGAATCCTCCAAATCAAACAGGAAGCCCAGCAGGGGCAGGCAGGGTTTAGGGCCTTAGAACAGAGTCTTTGCTTCTAGACGTCATTTCCTAAGACGTGATGTGCTGCCACTAAAGCAAGGAGATGATGATGGGCTTTATTTGGTTTTGTTTTCACGGTTTGCTCTCCAGGCAGGAGCTCAAGCCCCAACTGCAGAGGCGAACAACGGTGCTGAGCCAAGCTGGCTCCTGGCCTGCTCCCCTTTGGGCTCAAGGGTTAGGCTTGTCATGATTCCAGGGCTGAGCCAGGGCCTGTGTCAGGCACAGATGGAGGTGAGAGTGTTTTCTGTGGCCCAATCAGTGTCCAACCCAGAAGCTGGGTGGGGCTCTCTCTGGGCTTGGGTGGAGATCTTTGTCACCAGGCTCAGACCAGTCTATGACCAAGGTCAGGGCTCATCCTGGGATCAGGAACAGGGAGAAGCAGCCTTTGGTCCCTCCCAGGACAGATCCACCTCAAGATTCCAACTTCAGGAAGGTGAGTCAGGCTGCTGGGCTGAGAGCCACAGGCCTAAGGCTCCTGGGCTACTGCAGAGTCTCTGGTGAAGGGGATGCCCCTGAGCTAATGCCCAGAGCTCCTGGTCCACCATCAGGTGTGTCTTCGGGGATGTGACCCCCGACCTCCCCTGCATGCCCCCACCCGATGACCTGCCCTCTGAGCTCGGCGTGTCAGCATTTTGAAAAACCCTAACTTAACTCTGGTGCCGTGTCACATATAGAAATTTTTTGATATTTGCAACCATAGTAAAACAAAGATTTATATTTTTGATATTTATTTTATATATTTAAATGCCATTTAACAAAGGAAAATCAACCAAAAAAATGAGGTGACACGCGTGTCATAGGTTCGCCATCACTGCTCTAGAACTATGCACATGTTGACTGGTTCCTTCCATTAGCCCTGCTCCAGGTTCTGGAGTTTACAGAGGCAAGTGGTAGGGATCAAGGTCTCACAGTCCCCAAGGCTCTGTCCAGAGATATGCTGATGCACTGGGAAAAATATGCTGGGAAAAATAGCCCAAAGCCCTCCACTGTGGCTGGTTTCAAGTTGCCCACCCACATTCTGAAGAGATTCACAGAATCGGCTCTTTCAAGCTGGTGGGATCGAGCTCCGGCTCTGACCCAGGGCAGTCCCATTGCCTTCCACAGGCCCAGGAAGGGACTGGGGCCCTGCCAACTCTCATGGTCAGGGTGCTCTGAGGCTTTCCTATCCCGTCCTTGCGTCTGTTGGTGTGAGGTGAGGGTGATTATGTGGCTGTAGTTGACTTTGTGACTGTGATTGTGAAGACTGAGGCTTCAGTTGCTACCACTGGCCTCTTCTCAGTGACCAGGGAAGTGTCAGTCAAGGAAATGCCACTGTTCCCCTAGGGCCGTGGTCGGCAAACTGCGGCTCTCGAGCCACATGCGGCTCTTTGGCCCCTTGAGTGTGGCTCTTCCTAAGCCTAAGGAATACCCTAATTAAGTTAATAACAATGTACTTACCTATATAGTTTAAGTTTAAAAAATTTGGCTCTCAAAAGAAATTTCAGTTGTTGTACTGTTGATATTTGGCTCTGCTGACTAATGAGTTTGCCGACCACTGCCCTAGGGAAACTGCCAGGAGGTACCCAGGAGAATGAGGGCCGATTAGGGCTGGGCTCCTCAGGGCTCTATCATAGCTCTATCCAGGACAGCGGAAACTCAATGTGGCCTAAAGGACACATGTCCTGCCACTTTCCCCCTCCCCCTTGCAGTGATGACTTGGTGAGGACACAGGAACCCAGTGTGGGGGGAGCCCTCACCTTACCACCACTGAATCTGTACACCTGCCCGCACTGTGCCCATCTTCTACTTCTTGATTCATTCCTGAGGATGAGTTCCTCCTCTTATCAAAGGACAGCCCTTACTGATAATAAAATGCCACTTTAAAAATATTTTTAATATATATTTATTTATTTCCAAAAGGAAGGGAGAGGGAGAGAGAGATAGAAACATCAATGCTGCCGAAACCGGTTTGGCTCAGTGGATAGAGCGTCGGCCTGCGGACTGAGGGGTCCCGGGTTCGATTCCGGTCAAGGGCATGTGCGTTGGTTGCGGGCACATCCCCAGTGGGAGATGTGCAGGAGGCGGCTGGTCGATGTTTCTCTCTCATCGATGTTTCTAACTCTCTATCCCTCTCCCTTTCTCTCTGTGAAAAATCAATAAAATATATAAAAAAAAAAAAAAAAAAGAAACATCAATGCTGAGAATCATTGATCGGCTGCCTCCTGCACGCCCCCTATTGGGGATTGAGCCCACAACTCGGGCATGCATGCGCCTTGACTGGAGTTGGACCCGGGACCCTTCAGTCTGCAGGCCGAGGCTCTATCCACTGAGCCAAACAGGCTAGGGCTAAAATGCCACTTCTTTATCCAGTTGACTTTAACCTCATCTCCTCCTCCCACCCTGGCCCTCATGCTCCAGTAACACTGCCACTTTCCTGCGCCACAAGCTTGTTCTTGCCGCAGGGACGTGGAGCCCAACTTGCCCTAGAACTTGGCTGGCTGCTCATCCTCCCAGCTTTAACGTGAAGAGTGCTTCCCTGAATCCACTCTTTTTTTTTTTTTTTTAACATATTTTATTGATTTTTTACAGAGAGGAAGGGAGAGGGATAGAGTGTCAGAAACATCAATGGGAGAGAAACATCGATCAGCTGCCTCCTGCACACCTCCCACTGGGGATGTGCCCGCAACCAAGGCACATGCCCCTGACCGGAATCGAACCTGGGACCTTTCAGTCCGCAGGCTGACAATCTATCCACTGAGCCAAACTGGTCAGGGCCCCTGAATCCACTCTTAAGGGGCTCCCCCAGTCCCTTGCCATCGCATCCTCCTTGTGCTTCTAGCCCCACACTTACCTTGTCTACTTGTTTGTTACTAGAGTGTCTTCCCCACTAGATTGTAAGCTCCATGGGGTAGGGCCCTCATTCTCTGCTCTAATGGGTACCCGGTTGGTGCTAAATACGTGGACATGGAATAAGTGAAGAGATGTCGGTGCCTCTTTCCCCTTTGGTCTCCCTGGGCCACTGAGAGCATCTTGGTTGCATGTCAGGTTCCTGCTCTACACTGGGTTATAAAGGGAAGGGGCAGTGTCCCCTCTGCTCTTGACTAGAGTGTGAAAGATGGACCAGTGCCCACAGGGGCCCTTGTGGTGGGGACAGCAGAAGTCCCTGGGTGATCACAGTGGACTTTGGGTCTTGCCAGGGCTGAAAGGTCTGGCTGCCCCCAACCTTGGTTTGGTTTTAGTAAAGAAGGCAGCTTCTCTTTCAGCTTTATTCCACCATCACCACCAGGCATCCTTTCTGTGTGGGCTTTTGTTGGCTTCTGGCTGCCCTGCAGTCACATCCCCTTTCTCTTTAGGGAGAAGCCCCCACTGTGTGAATCTTTGGACATCACAGCCCCACTGCCGACTACTGAAGCTGGGAGGGACCACAGACCCCTCCTCCCACACTCTCGCAGATAGGACAGGGCACCCAACCTGGGCTCTGCCAAGTGGGTGCTTCAGCCCAGGGCTTTGAATCTTGAGTGAGTGATGCAAAGGCAGGAGGGTTTAGAATTTGCTCAGAAAGGTGGCCTTTGGTAGCAGCGATCAATGTGGTGTCTGATGGTGACTGTCGTGTCCAGGTGTCATGCAGTGGGTTTGGTCTGTCCATTGCTGTCACTTTCTTTGCTCCTGCCCTTTGTGTGAGCCAGGTCTCTGGGCTTTGTGACCATCCTCAGAGCTCCCCAATATCTTCTTTCTCTTCATCAGTCAGCCACAGTCAGATTCTATTGCTGCCCTCAAGACTTCTTGTTACCGCCTGCCTCTACCACCAGACATTGTCATTATCACCATTCCCATCAGTCCCAAGATCCAACATCCACCAACTAGCCCCACAATCCTCACCATCATCTTCCATGTCACCATAGTTGTTACCTCAAGCACCGACAGCTTTAACCATCAGGCTCTCAAACTGTATTTGTCAGGGATTAGGGCAGGAAACAGAAACCCCCCTTGGTCTTTTTAGCAGGAAGGTATTCAATATCGGACAATTGTTGGAGAGGCTCAGTGAGCCACGCTTCCAGGAATGACTCCTAGAACTCTACACAACTGACCCACCAAGAGAGCCACTACCTCTGGAGCTGGGCTGTGAATTCAAGAAGCTTCAATCCAGGGGTCAGGGAGCTGCATTTAAGAAGCTGCTTTCACCACTGCCACGGCCTCTGGGCCATCTGGAAGCTGGAGAGAATGCCGGACACCTGACACCAGAGAGCTGCTGCACAAACACCTCCTGTTCTTGCAGCCTTGCTAGCGGGCAGAAACAGCCGGAAGGGGGCAGGAAAAAGATGAAATAAATTTAAAAAACAATAATAGCAACAACCACCAACACTTACATAGTGCTTATATGTGGCAGGTACTGTCCTATCGTGTCCCTATTTTATAAATGAAGCACAGAAACGACTGAGTCTCACTTTAGCTCCCAGTCTTCCTGCGTGAATCTAATTTGCCTGTTCCACGTGCAAACGCTGCGAGGGAGGGAACTGTATTTGTTGGCTTTCCAACCTTCCCATCTAGGAGGGTGGAATGGAGGCCGAGAGCCCGGCCACAGGGTCATCGCTGCCGCTGTCACCTCTCCATCAGTGCTAGGATCTGCCACCAGCATTAGCCATCACCTTAACCACCACCAAGTCAATTACCAGTCCCGTCGCCTCCTCCACCGACATCAAGATCTGACAGAGCTGTCATCTTTCCATCACTTGACAACGTCACCATCCATGTCATTACCACCACTGCCGTGATTATCCCCATTACCTCCAGCCCCAGCGGCAGGGCGGTGTCAGGTGACCAATGAAGTCACTTCCTTGCCTTGGCTCCCCCGGAGCTAATTGCTTAATGAGATGGTTGTAGCTCTGAGCTATTCGTTACACTGCACAACTAGGAAATCTTCCCAGGCTTTTGCAAGCCCGGAATGGTTCCTACATGGGAGGGGTCTTCAGCTGTGAGTGTGAGTGAGAAGGTCCAAGACAGGCCTCATCCATCCCCCTGCTTTTGTGGTGGAGAAAAGCAACATGGTGTAGTACAGTACAGAGGGCTGCTAGCCAGCTTAGGTCAGCTCAGACAAGTGGCTTCACCTGGGTCTCGGTTTCTTCTTCTGTAAAGTGGGAACTACATATAAGAACTATCTTATACAGCAGTGGTTCTCAACCTTGGCTGCACATTAGAATCACCTGGGAATCTTTTTAAAATCCTGATTTCTGGGCCTCATCCTCCGGAAATTCTGTTTCTTTGTTATGGGGGGGGGGCCCCACCATTAGTAAACAAAGAAACAGAATTTCTGGAGGATGGGGCCCGGAAATCAGGATTTTAAAAAAGATTCCCAGGTGATTCTAATGTGCAGCCAAGGTTGAGAACCACTGGTATAGAGGAATGTGGGGATGAACGGTAATGTAAATAAAGAAGCTGCTACAGTTCTCAGTGCCCAGGAGCCTCTCAAATGGAAGTCGCTAATATCTTTTATTTTATAAAACGCTTATACAGGGTGGTGTAAAAGTAGGTCTACAGTTATGACTACACAAAACACAGATAATTCTTGTATTATTATTTATTAATTATTGTACTATTTTCCATACAACAACTGTAAATCTATTTCTGTCCCACCCTGTTTAGTGCTCACGTTGTGCCAGGCATTATTCTGAGCACTTTACACTTTTCAGTTCATCAACTGGCACTTCATGAGATAAGGGATAGGTACCCATGTTACAGATGAGGAAACAGGGGCACAGAGAGGTTAAGGAGCTTACCTAAGGTTGCACAGCTGGTTAGTGACGAAGCTGGGATTTTAACACAGGGCGTCTAGCTGAAGTCTGAGCGAGAAGTGGTCGGACTTGGGATGGACAGGGTAGAGCCAACAGGACATACATATGGATTGGCTGAGACAGGGAGAGATGCCACATAGATAAGGCCTGTGAATCGAACTCCTGGCTTTTATATGATTATTTGATTACTTTCTGTTTGAAGAGTCCTTGGTGAGTCTGTGTTTGTTTTTTTTTTAAAACTTTTTGTTGTTGTTAATCCTCACCCGAGGATATTTTTCCATTTATTTATATTTATTTTTAAATTTAAATTCTTTATTGTTTAAAGTATTACATATGTCTCCTTTTCCCCCCATTGACCTCTCCCTGGTCCATTTAATTTTAGCGAGAGTGGAAGGGAGGAGGAGAGACAGAGAGAAACATTGATGTGTCTCACACTGATTGGTTGCTTCCTGCACTCGCCCTGACCAGGGCGGGGAATGGTGCCCTTGACCGGAATCGAACCCTGAATGCTTTAATCTGAGGGCCAGTGCTCTATCCACTGAGCCAAACCGGCTAGGGTGGTTGGTCTGTTTTTGCTCACTGCACTTAGTAGAGTGCCCTGCACACTGTAGCTGCTTTGTGAATGTTTGTTGAGTGACTGGATGAAAGACAGGTGGCACTTGGTAGAACTTGGCCCCTGGTCTTCCAGCTCCATGCCCAGTGCCTTTTCTTTCCTGCCAGGTTTTTGGTGAGGATCAGAAGAGATAGGGGTTGTACAAGGGGTTTGCAAGTAGCAAAATGGAGCCCACAGATTGGTCATTACCGAATAGCAGCTCAATAAACTCAACTCAGAGTCAGCGTAGCCTCTGGCCTGCTCTGCCTGCAAGGTGGACACCCGGCCAAGCCGGCCTGGCACATCCTCCCCTGGGGAGCAACCCTCCCCGCCAGAGTCCAAGCTTGGAATAGCTGTGCGTAACCGGGGGCCCATGTGCCTCAGTTGGTGCCCTTCAGAACCTAGGGGCCTGAGCCAGCCCCTCACCCCTCAGGTGATGCAAAGCAGATGTGAAGGGACTAGGACTCCATGAAGGTCCCTTTCGCTTTCCTGGCAGCTTGGCAGGCCTCACTCCAGGGGGACTCCTTTGGCAGAGCTCTCCTTCCCCTGGGCCAGCGTCGTGGGGAAGGAGTCAGCTGGATGCTGACTTCCTGGGACCTTCACCCTGCCTCATCGGTGCCCTGGGGCCAGTGCCTGCCCTGCCCTGAGGTCCAGGGTCTCCATCCCAGGCATTGGGGGTGAGAGTTATCCTTGGTGCTGCTGTGCAGGTTTGTTGAGGTTGAATTGGGGCCTCTTGTGATGCTCTCTCCTGGCCCCTCTACATTTTTCTCTCCCAGCCCTTAACCCAGTTCCTAACTCTGTTTATTTGTATGATTAACTACTTGATGTCTGCTCTCTGGGTGCAGGGACAGTGTCAGGAGATGCCCAGGGCCTGACACTGTGCTGGTTTGTCCAGGAGGCACTCAGGAAATGCCCAATGAATAAATGACAGCACTCTGTAAAGTATAAACAAGGGTGATGGACATGCTGAACTGTGACAAGTGTACAATAACTGGAGTCCGCCAGCGCATGACTGTGGCTGGGTGGGGTGTAATCTGAACAGCCTCCTCCCCACTCTGTCCCACCCCACCCCTAACCCCAGGACTTGGTAAGATTGAAAATAACAATAATAACAGCAGCTGTTTCACCCATACTACCTCATTTTAATCTGCACAACAAAATCACAAGGTACTGGCATTATTCCCATCGTAGAGATTTGCAAATCGAGGTTCAGGGAGTTCAAGGAATTTACCCATCTATAATAATAAAAGAGTAATATGCAATCAGACCAGATGACCTTCTGGGCGAAGCGGCGGTGGCGGCAGGGGCCGAGCCCCTTGCACGAATTCTGTGCATCAGGCCTCTAGTAGTTAATAAATGGTGGGGCTGGGACTCAAACCCAGATTTATCTGAGGTCATGATCCTTCAGATGGTTAGCAAGGACACTCTCCTGCTCTTCTCCTCACCTTTAAACTTTTAAATCTTCCCCCATATTCATCTTGCCTTCTTCAGACTCCCTGCTCCATCCTCGGCTACTTTCAGCAGGGTCCTCTCAGAGCCTCAGCGTATCCATCTGTAAAATGGACACACTAATCTCTGTCCATTTTGTATCAAAGGTCCATGAGGATGCTCTCTGTACATGGTCAAGGGCTGGGTCAGGTGAGGCAGAGGTAGCGGAAGACACTGCAGGGATCTGCCCAAGGCCACCTGAGGCGGAGTGAGTGTGAGTGTGTGAATGTGAGGGTGTGGGTGAGTGTGAGTGTAGACCCGTCTCCAGGAAACTCTTGGAGGTCAAGAAAAGTTTCCTCTGCTTCCCATGTTAAGGCTTCCAGTTTATTAAATAAAAAAAGTAAAAAGTGTAGCATAATACATGTTATATTTTAAATGTTTACACTTAACAAACGAATGCTTTTAATACACACAAACACAATGCAATATAATTGCGCTATTCACAAGATAATTACAGGATTTATAGAAAATATTAATTCATGCTGCACTGTGGGAGGTGTGGTCGGGTAATGAGACACAAGTTTCAAGTTGTCTAACGAGCGGCTCTGTGCTTGTGTCCATTGCGCACCTTTGTCACTACGCGTTGTATCCGCATTTGGGCATCCCAGTGGCCTGTCAGACCCTGCGCCATCTGGCTCCCTCCTTCCAGCCCCCGACCCCCCAAGTTTCTTCACTGCTCCTTGAACCACAGCAGGCACAGTCTTGCCCCAGGGCATTTGCACGTGCCTTCCCCTTTGCCTGGACACTCCTCCCTCAGATATCCTCATGGCTGACTCCTACCACATCTCTGGTCTCCTTGCACCATCCTATTTAAAATTGCAAACCATTCCCACCTTCCCTATTTCCCTTTCTATCTTTAATTTTTTAGCCCTGGGACTTTTCAGTATCTCATACACCACACACATACACACACACAAACTCACACACTATATTGGTTTATTTGCGGCATCCCCAGGGCTTCCAACAGCTGAAACACAGGAGCTGCTTAATAAACATTCGTTGGAGGAAAGGATGAATGACTGGTGTCCAAGTCTCCATCCTGTACCCTCCGTGTGAGGCCCATCCCAGTTCTTTGACCTGGCTCCATGCATTGTAGGATGAAGCTCCTTCATCTCATGGGGGTCGGATGCTTGGACCCCAAGGAGTCTCCTGATGCTGCCATCTCCGAGGTGCTGACTTAAACCCGCTGGATGCCGTGGTCCCCCCAGCACTGGGTCTCAGACCATTTCCCACTTGGATTCTGGGGCCCTGATACTGGCCCCTGGTGGTCATCCTCCTGAAGTTCATCTAGTGGTGGGGAGACCTCAGAGTTACTGTGTGCCAGGCCCTGTCTCGTTCCATTCTTATTCCCGTTTTGTGGATGAGGAATCGGAGGCATAGGCGAGGGAGGGGTTGTTTCCAATGGCTCACTTGATGGCTTCCCTGCAAACCTCCCTTACTCCCTCTACGTTCCTCATTGAGGCTTAGAATTTGTGTGCACACCATGCAGGCCCTCCTCTCCAGGCACTAGCTCATGTGGCCTCTACCTGGAGTGTCTTTCCCCTACCTTCCTTCATAGTTCTCAGCTCTGCTGCCTCATCCCTCCCCAGGAAGCCTGCCATGAGGCCCTTTGGGCTCCCACAGCTCCTGTCGTTCCCTCTGGCAAAGCACCGAGAGGAGATGAGGGTGGCAGGGTGGGGGGACAGGAACCACTTTTGCCCTCCGTCAATCTGCCTTACGAGGCTGTCAGCACCTTCAGGGCAGGGACTAATTTGTTTTCAAAACCTTGTATTATTCATTGAGTTATTAGTTCACTCATGAATGTTTATTGGGACCTATTCTGTGTTCTGAGATCAAGTTAGAGCTCTGGAGACACACAGTGAAGAAGACAGACTAGGCCGCTGCTCTCAGGAAGCCCGCAGTCTTAGTGGGAGACTGGCACCTGACAAGTAAGTCAGGCCAGACAAACGGTGATTGGCGCTGTGGAGGGGATTAATGGGATCAAGACAGAGGATTACAGGAGCTACCAGTGCCCCATATAGGGTCTGGCCCCCAAAACATACTGGAATAGAGCTGAAAGGTCCCAAGGCCAACTGATGTTCAGAGCAGGGCCACCTGCCTCACTGTCCCTCTCCTGTTCAGCGAGAAGCCCTTCTGGTAAACTTCCTAGCTGTGTGGCCTTCGGAAAACTCCTTCACCTCTCTGTGCCTCCGTTTCCTCATCTGTAAAAGGGTATTAAGTGGTACCTACCTTTCAAGGCTGTTCCAAGAATTAGACATGCTAACGTCCTAAAAAGGGCTGAGCACTGAGCCTGGAGTACAGTCAGTGCTCAATCAATGGGAAGGGAAAGATGAGGATGAAGAGGCTGAAGACCAGGAATGTTGGAAAAGTGTTGGCTTGGCTCCCTCTGAACCTTGAACACAGGGGCTCTGCTCAGCCTGGGTGGGCAGTTTCAGCAATGGCCACAAGGTGACGCCTGAATCCCAGTTATCAGGGAGTCAGCAATTCTTAGCTGATGAAACTGTTTGGGGGCCAGAGAAGCAGAGGGACTCCTGTAGCTTGGGATGAGTTGGGGTTGGGGTGGGGACTTGAGGCTCCTTGAAATCCAGCCTCTCTCTCCCTTTGGTTTTCTCTTGGAGTTTCCCTGTTCGTTTCCAGGCACACCCGCCTTTCCCTTCAACTCCCCCAGCATCTGTGCCAAGGCTCCTGCTAAGTAAGACCTGCTTTTTTTTTTTTTTTTAAATATATTTTAGTGATTTTTTACAGAGAGGAAGGGAGAGGGATAGAGAGTTAGTTAGAAACATCAATGAGAGAGAAACATCAATCAGCTGCCTCCTGCACACCCCCTACTGGGGATGTGCCTGCAACCCAGGTACATGCCCTTGACCGGAATCAAACTTGGGACCTTTCAGTCCGCAGGCCGACGCTCTATCCACTGAGCCAAACCGGTCAGAGCAAGTCCTGCTTCTTGTCCACTCGATGAGGGGCCCCTCAGCCACCTCCTCTTTCCCTTCTCATTCATGAGCCAGGCAGGGAGAATGAACCAACACTTCCTGTGGGCCTGGCAGGGTGCAGAGCCAGAGGAAATGACCCTGTTCCTGTATGTAGCATCCTGGAGGTGGTGGTGGAGGTGGGGGGAGGGCGGGGGGAGGTAGGACTAGAAACTAAAAGGGAAATGGAAGACATGCAATAGTTACTTAAGACTTCCTTCCCATCTGTATGTTCAACACACACGAAATATTACCCTCATTTCACAGATGTGGAAACTGAGGCCCAGGAGTGTTATATCCCATGTAGACCCACCCGGCTTCCTGTTCCGACCTTTCACCAGCAGTGAGGTGTGGTTCAAATTAATGATATTCATAAATTCATTCAACCGAGCTCTGCAGATCCAGAGAGAAGCAGAGCTGCCCCTGCCCCGGGAGCTGGCAGCCTGGAGGAAGAGGCTGGCAGGGCAGCTTGTCCTTGAAACCTGTGCTGGGCACAGTGGGAACCCAGAGAATGCTTTTGCTGGTGCAACCTGACAGGTGGGGGGCAGGAAGGGAAGGAAGGTGTGACTTTGTACATTTCTTGGGAACCAAGAACCTGCTCAAGTATAATTTTTAAAAAGAAAAACTCTTGGGCCCTAACCGGTTTGGCTCAGTGGATAGAGCATCGGCCTGGGGACTGAAGGGTCCCAGGTTTGATTCTGGTCAAGGGCACGTACCTTGATTGCGGGCTCGATCCCCAGTAGGGGGCGTACAGGAGGCAGCTGATCCTGACCGATGTTTCTCTCTCATCAATGTTTCTAACTTTCTATCCCTCTCCCTTTCTCTCTGTAAAAATCAGTAAAAAATATTTTTAAGGAAGGTAAAATCTTGGCCCTCATACAAATAAAAAGTAAACACATGTCAAAGATTTTCTTGAGCTCATTCACTGACAAGGAGCCAGCAAGATGCTGAAAATAGTTCAAATGAGAATCAGACTGCAGGTGTTTACATTCTCTACTGGACAAAATTCCTTTGCACGGCTGTGAACAGTAACCACTTGCATTGTAATCTGTTTTGAACAAGCTACCTCTATTCCTATGGTATTATAAAGTCAGTCAAAGGTAATCAATCTTACGCACCTTTAAAGAATCAAATCATCATCAGCGGACGCCTAGCGGGGAAAGCCCTCCTCTGAAGGGAAAAGCAGGAATCTCTTTTTCCTTTTCCAAGGCTTTGCTATGTTTTCTGGACTGACCCTCTGGAATAAGTCAGGTAAATGCTGTTCCCGGAGAGAGACTCCTCCCGCATCCTTGTGACAGGCTCCCGGCTCCAGTAGGAGCGGGCCAGTCAGTGCCCGCCAGCAGGTGGCGCTGAGGCAAACCTCATCAGGGGCTGGGAGCTGAGGGGTAGCTCCCAATTTTCGACCATTGCCAGCCTCTAGGAGTTAGGTTTTATGATTTCACAATTTCTTTTTAAAAAAAATATATTTCATTGATTTTTTTTTTTACAGAGAGGAAGAGAGAGGGATAGAGAATTAGAAACATCGATGAGAGAGACACATCGATCAGCTGCTTCCTGCACACCCCCTACTGAGGATGTGCCTGCAACCAAGGTACATGCCCTTGACCAGAATCGAACCTGGGGACCTGCTCTACCCACTGAACCAAACCGGTTAGGGCTGGTTTCACAATTTCACAGTGCCGTTTCCCCGAATGGTTTCACCTGGAGCCATGAATTCAGTCATTCACCGATTCAATCCCATCAATCATGTCCCTGAGAGTCTCCAGGCAGATTTATGAGTGTCAAAACATCAGTCCTTGTCTTTGTTTGCCTGGCTTTGCTGCCAGACTCAGCCTAAATTCTGAAATCTCAGGGTCTCGCTCCATCCCTGCCCTGACTACCAGTGTGTCACTGGAAAATTCACCTCATCAGAGGTTGAATAAAGGCATTACTCCTATAATCTCCTTATTTTTTAAAATTTTATTTTTATTGATTTTAGAGAGGAAGGAAGAGGGAGAGAGAAACATCAACGATGAGATAGAATCATCAATTGGCTGGCTCCTGCATGCCCTGCCTCCCACTGGGGATGGAGCCCACAACCTGGGCATGTGCCCTGAGCGGGAATTGAACCATGACCTCCTGGTTCATAGGTCTACACTGAGCCATGCCGGGTTGGGCTATAATTTCATTATTCCTATTTTCCAGGTGGGAAAGCAGACTCCTCTTCTGGGGCTATCTTGGCTGCACCCTGACAATGCTGAGGCCAGAGCATGGCTGGTACCACCCAGACCTCGTCCTTTCTCTGGCCTTCCTATCAGCTCACACTCACAGAGGCCTGCAGCAGAAAAACCACCTCCCCAGCTCTTCCCAGGTCTAAAAGTTCTCCAGAATGTAGTGGGAATAACTACAAGCTCAGTCCCACCCCAACTCAGTAGTCAAGGTTCTCTGGAGTGACCTCACTTCCCTATTCAGCTGAGACCCCTGCTCTGGGATGGGGACAGCTGGCCCAGGGATGGGGAGGGGCAGGCAGGGTCCTGAAAGCCGTCGTGATGGTAAGGTCTGTGCTGGGACACAAGAGTGATGGTGGGGGCTGTAGTGTGGGGCCACCCAAGGGTGCATTTATCCCACTAGGGACTGGGCAGAGGTCCCCAGGAGGGTCCTACCCTGGCTTCTTGGCACTCCTCTGCATGCTGAGCCCAGGATTGTGGGAGAAAATCTTCCTCCCATCATGGGACGTGGGGAGTGAGGTTGGGTGAGGGTCCCTGCCCCCACACCATGACTATAACATCAGGAGCACAGAGGTCACCACAATGCTGTTGCCAAGCCCATCAGAAATTTCCCCAAAGAGGAACCTTTGAGAGAAAGGAGTGGGACTATTTAGGAGGTGGACCCTGGGGGTAAAGATCTCTGAGCACCTTGGGCCTGCAGGCAGTGAGATGTGGTGGGGATGAAGTAGAGAGGGTAGAGTGAGAAGCATGTGGAAAAGTAGAAGGCAGAAAAGAGAAGAAGCAGCAGGAGCCCTCAGAGGCCTGCCTTTCCCTGAGGGACATGGCAAGCCCAGACAGGCCAGGAGCAGTCCCCACGCTATGAGCACACCCGGAGTCTCCCTTCCTTTCCCGGGAAGCATGCAGTCTGACTCAGCATTGCGGGACGGCTTGTACCGAAGGCCTGGACTTCTTGTTCTAAGAAATTGGGACACCCCTGAGCCACTCCTTTAGGACGGGTCCCTGGGTGTCTTGTGAAGGCAATATTTCACGTCCTCAGAGGTGCTCCGAGAAACTGCTGAAGCTTCTGATTTGGGGAAGGCTGTGCAGCTGAGACGGGGTCCCCTCTGTGGTCTAGACCAGATTTTCTGGTTTCTTCCTCTACTAGGAAAACTAACCATGATGGCTTCCGTTGGATGGATAGGCACTCTGGGATGCTTGGACCTACCTCAGGAAAAAAAGAAGGTGGACCTTTGACGATCCCTGTGCTGGGCTCTCAGAAATCCTGGTATTTTGAATATCAGGGGAGTTGTGACTTTATTTTGGCTCTCAGGACGATGAAGCCGGACATACCCTAAAAGGACATGGAAGTTAGCAGCTCTTTCCAAGGATTTGGGATCCCTGCCCTCAACAGCCAGAGGAGCCCCCCTCCCCCTTATCTCCTATACAGGAGAAGGTGGGGGCGTCTGCATGGCTGTCTTTGGTGCCTGAGGTCCCTTGAGGCGAGTCTGAGCCACACCGTCTTATCCTGTCATCCCTTTTGTGACTTCTTTCTGCAGATATTCCAAGTCCAGCATATCCTCATCCTCAGTTGTGTGAGTTACCTATTGCTAGGCCACTGACTACCCCCAAACGTAGCCACAATAAACGTGTATTCTCTCACACAGCTTCTGTGGCTCAGAATCCAGGAGCAGCTCAGCTGGTGGTTCTGACTCAGGGTTTCTCATGAAGTGTGGTCGACATGTCACTCACAGAGAGATGGCTGGCAGGAAGCTTTAATTCCTCGCATCATGGGCCTCTCCAGAGGGCTGCGTGTGTATCCTCACAACATGGCGGCTGGCTTCTCCATCCAGGAGAGTGAGGCTGGATATAGTCTTGAAAATCACATACCATCTCTCCTGTCATATCCTGTTGGTCACCCAGGTTAGCCCTATTTAATGTGGGAGGGGCCTATATATATAAGGACCTGACCAATAGGAGGTGGGGGTTTCTGGGGACAGTGGAGGCTGGCTACCACACCAGCCTTCAGAGAAATCTTCAGAAATATGAACCTCATACCCTGAGGTTTCCCTGTCTCACAGCCTTTGGCATCTCATGATTTCCTCAGGAAACTGACTAGATGCACCCATTTCGTAGGGACAGTCCAGTCTGGGATCATAGAGACAACCTCAAACCCACTAACTCTGACCCCATCTCACTCTGCCAGCCTTTAGCAGTTAAGGTGCCTTTGGAAGCCAGGGACTGAAGCTGATTCAGTCAAAAGTAGAATATATTGGAAGATTGCCAGAGTTTGTCACAGGATGGAGAGAAGCTGAAGAGGCAGGATCCAGGAAGGGCGGGGACCAGGCAACCCTGTAGAGCATTAACAGCGGGTTTGTGGCCTATCACTATGGAGCACAGCCATCAGTGGACTTAATACTAAAGCCCTCTGCCTCTGCTCCAATTTCCTGGCAGAGAGAATCTGATTGGTCCAATTGGAGTCAGGTGCCCACCCCTGGTCCAATCAGCAACAAGTGGGGAAGGGGGGCAGGTCCTAGAGCCAATAATATTGCTGAGGGCCAAGAGACTCTCTAAGAGATATCTATTCAGGGAAGAGGATGGTTCTATGCAGCAGTAAAGTAACTGAAATATTAGAGAGCTCCAAGATCACATTGCATCCCCTTCATTCTAGAATCTCCCTGGGACTTTGAGAAGCTCCTCACTTATTCTTTCCTCTTGCTTATTCTTCCCCATTGAATACTCTGCCTGGAGTCTTGCACCAGCTTATGGGCTTCAAAGTCACTTCAAAATGTGGTTCAAAGGCTACCTACTTCAGAATCGTCTGGAAGCTGGTTAGAAATCCAGGTTATAGGGATTGGGGCTGGGACTCTGTATTTAAACCCACTCCACAGGTGATCCTAATGCACAGCAAAGGGTGAGAAGCACCACCTTAGAGGGCTTCAGATGGAGCCTCATCCCAGCTGGCATGAGCCCCACAAGATGGTAGAACTCTCTGGGAGGCCACTTCTTCACCCCCATCCCCTCCACCATCTCCTGACCATTTATTTGATCTTGTCCCAGCACTTTCTGGAGATTCTCATGCCCCTCTCCTAGCAGGAGTACTGCCCCGTGGGACACGCACCTTTTGTTCTGACCCTCAGCCTAGTCCATTTCCCTCCCCCACACCTTCATGTTCCTTCTGTTCTGATTCTCTCCAATACTCTTTTAAATTTAATTTTACCATTTAAAAACCTTTTATATTTACATAAATAATCTGAAATACTTTCTTGAAGTTAGGTGATAAATAACCAAATAAAGGAAAGAATTTCAATTATCCCTAGGGTGTTATTAGTCCCTGTGCAGATGGGCCTAATGAGCATTGCACTAGGATGTCTAATTATCCCTAATGAGCTTCCAAAATTCATGGGGCATGAGAGGGTGAGGTTGATTGTTACCCAAATGACTCAGTGAATCAAGTCTCCTGGTATCTACACCCATCCATGTTGACTCTTGGCTTGACCATGTGACATGCTTTGGCCAGTGGAGTATTGGCAACCATGACACAAACAGAGATGTGATGAGTGCTGTGCTTTGAGACTTCCTCTTGGAACTCTCATGGAACCACCATGTGAGGAAACCTAGCTTGGACGATCTTCCTAGAAGATGAAGGACTTCATGGAGAGGGAGGCCTAGCCATCCTCACCGTCCCAGCTGAACCCAGCCCTCTGCTATTCCTCTAACTGAATGCAGCTGCACAAACAAGCCCTGGAAAAACCAGCATAAGAATGCAACCAACCCACAGAATTATAAGAAATAATAAGTCATTGTTTTAAGTCCTAAATTTTGGGTGTTTTGTTATGCAGCAAGAGTCAACTGATACATAGGGTCATACTACTAACCACAGAACAGTATTTCTGTGCCACTAATTCCACCTGATACTCTGTAGCAGTGGTTCTCAACCTTCCTAATGCCGCGACCCTTTAATACAGTTTCTCATGTTGTGGTGACCCCCAACCATAAAATTATTTTCGTTGCTACTTCATAACTGTAATTTTGCTACTGTTATGAATCATAATGTAAATATCTGATATGCAGGATGTATTTTCATTGTTACAAATTGAACATAATTAAAGCATAGTGATTAATCACAAAAACAATACGTAATTATGTATGTGTTTTCCGATGGTCTTAGGTGACCCCTGTGAAAGGGTCGTTCGACCCCCAAAGGGGTCGCGACCCACAGGTTGAGAACCGCTGCTCTGTAGCCTCACAGAGATCTACAGTAGGGGAGCAACCCCAAACACAGTGATTTAAAGAAGGTTGTTTCTTTTTCTTGAATTAAGAGGTCAGAAGTAGGTGATTCAGGGCCGGTGGGACAACTCTGCCCACCCTCCAAATGGCTCTGGATCCAAGCTCCAGCTCTTGCTATCTTCCCACCAGTTAGAAGGGAGAAGAGTGAAGGGAGGGCATGTCCATTCCTTTTAAGGGCCAATCCTGAATGTAGCACACATCACTTCCATTTACATTCCCTTGGCTTGAACTTGGGCACATGGCTTCACCTACTTGGAAAGGAAATATAGTTTCTAGCTAGGCAGCATGTGCCAGCTAAAATATTGCAGTTTTTTTTTATATTTAAGAAAGAAGAAACTAAATATTTGAGAATAATCGCAATCCATGCCACAATCTACCTCCTTGGTAAGTACTCTTATCAATAAATATGAGTGTTCCATAGACTAATGTACCAATTGGTTAGGATGCTTTGGGCTGCAAATAACAATACTCAACTACAAGTTGTCTAAGAGTTGGAAGTTTTACTATCTTCACACTTGATTTTTGCCAAAAGGAGATTATTATGAACTTAGGAGGTCTTGAGGTAGACATTTTAAAATTGATACTCCTTTCTTCCTTCTGCCTTCCCATCTTCTGGGTCAAGGGTCCTTTCTTCATGTCTAGTAGATGGCTACAGTGGCTCCAAGCATCATATCCACAGATAAAAATAACAACAGCTACCATGTATCAGGTGCTCACCAGGTGCCAGAACTGTCTAAACATTTTTGGTGAATTCACTCATTTGATCTTCACAACAACCCTATGAGGAAGGTACCATGATTATTTTAATTTTGCAGATGAGGAACATGAGGCAGAAAGATCAAGTAACTTGCTCAAGATCGCACAGCTAATCAGAGGCAGGTTCACACTTTTAACCCTGATATTCTGAACCCTCCCCTCCCACCTCTTCTTATTTATTTATTTATTTATTTATTTATTTATATTTTTTAGTTATAGTTAGGTCTTTATTTTAAAATCTCATCTGCCAACTTAGTGTTTTCCACCAACATGGGGAGCAGAAGTCTTCACAATCTTTTGCTTAGGTGTTGCCTTTGTGAGAGCCTTAGGAGCAGCCATTGCTGTCTTTTGAGATGCTTGCTTAGCCTTTTTTGCTTCCTGAGCAGCCTTGATAACTTGTTCTTGCTGAGCTTTCCTAACTGCAGGTTTCTGGTTCCTCTTGGCCATTATATCAGCAAGATGTGCACCAGTGATGGCCCTCTGGAATCTGACTGCACCTTCCGACTGTACCTTTTGGTGCTTTCTTCTGTAGAGGACAGCCCAGTTTATCTGCCCAGGATTCCTCTTGGAAAGGAATACCGATTCCCGTGGGTCCCGGCATAGCGCTTCCCGTGTCCGGGACGGAACTTGTACCCACTGAAACCACACAGCTCTACCTTCATGGCTGTGGCCGCCTGCTCGGCCGATCTACCACCGACAGAACCTCAGGAAGGAAAGCTGAGGCAGGGCTTGGCCTAACTCCCCATCTCCATTTATTAGAGAGGGAAGACCTTCCCAACAGCCCCCAGGAGATTGCCCACTCTGCCTCATTGGCCAGAACAAGGTCTACCTGCCCCAACCCAATCACAGTGGAGGGGAGTGGAAACACATAATTATCTGTGACCCATCATAATGCCCCCTACCTCCACCCTCTCACCTGAACAAAACAGACTTCTTTTAGCCTAGGAAGCTGGGGCAAACTGTCCTGAAGGCTATGGGGGAACCCAGGCCTAGCTGGCGGTTCCCAGCTCACTGGGATTGACATAAGGGTGGCTCAAACCCCACCTCTCACCCTCCATCAGACTCCTGCTATTTCTCAGGCTTACAATCGTGTGGCTCTGGTTTCCTGCTTCTGCTGAATTCTAGCAGCTGTTCCCTTTAGTTTTATCTTGGAATTGACTCAAACGTAGGATGCATTTCTTCTCCCAAGAAACCGTGACTAGCAGGCTGCTCTCGGAGCAGAATTTCACTGGAGACGTGCGAGTCTGAAAGGGATAGCGCTGCTCAGCACACAACTGAGAGTGGCACTGGGGCAGCCCTGTGCTGTGGCCACCAGGTGGCCCTCATCCATCCTTCACCGCCCGCCCCCCCTCCTCCCCCTGCCGCCCACGCAGGACTGCCTGCTCCCCTCCGCTGGCTCTACTCCACCTTCCCTCCTTCCTCACAGCTTCCCCGCCACCTCGTCGCCCCCATGGGCTTCGGGTGCTCCCTCCTGACACCAACAGTTTTTTTTAAAAAATATATTTTATTGATTTTTTACAGAGAAGAAGGGAGAGGGACAGAGAGTTAGAAACATCGATGAGAGAGAAACATCGATCAGCTGCCTCCTGCACACCCCCCACTGGGGATGTGCCCGCAACCAAGGTACATGCCCTTGACCGGAATCAAACCTGGGACCCTTGAGTCCGCAGGCCGACACTCTATCCACTGAGCCAAACCAGTCAGGGCGACACCAACAGTTTGAGCAGTTTGGCCCTTCCCAGCCTCTCCCCCGAAACTGCTACCAGGCTGCCTCTGCAGGGCCAAACCCAGCAAGGGCCTCAGAACAAAAGGGCCTCAGAACAAGTCTTTCGCTTAACAATGCAGGGTCTGCTCTCCTGAGAGGGAAGCGGGTTATAAACACCAACGCCTCCCTCTGGACTCCGCCAGGTGCATTGGAAATCGAGGTTTCAGAATCAGCTGACTTCCAAGAGGGCCTCCCTCCCGGTGCCTGGACTGCGAGGCACCCTCAGTTCACAGTGAAGGGCATGGTCACTTTTCCAGGATCTGAGGAGATGAAATCAACTGCATTAAAAGATACTGTCTTCCTGGAGTTTTATAAACGCCCGTCCCCCAAACTGGTGCCTCTGGACCCCTTCAGGGGTCACCCCTCCTGGCCAGCCGGTTCTCAGCCTCAGAGGCTCAAAACCCTCCCAGATTCCTTTTAGGAGCCTGGGAATGAGGGGTGTGTGGGAGGAGGGAAGGAGGAAGGCGGCAGCCGGCTGGGCGCTGTGTGGAGCCAAGGGCTGTGAGAACGTGAGAATGTGAGAACCCTGCGTCAGGGCGGGGCGGCCTCAGGGCTGAGAACAGGAATGTCTCTTGTGCTACTTTCCATTGTGTGCTGCTCACACAACAGCCCGTCCCCACGGTTGCTCTGGGAGCAGGGAAAATGCTCTCCCTCCCCCGTCACTCATTTGGTTCAATTCCAGGTCAGAAAGAAAGGCAACAGCTGCAAGAAATCAGCAGAAGCGGGATGGTGGCCATAAGAACACTGGCAGAAATCTCCAGGAGGCCTTTGTATAGCCACTGTCTCACACACTCCATTTCGGGTGGAGATGGCAGTCGGGGACTGGGTTACGGTTTGCCTGCCAGGATTCTCAAACTGTGGTCCCTAGCCACCCGCATGGGCAGCATCTGGAAACTTGTGAGAATGCAATTTCTTTTTTATTTTCTTTAGGATTTTTTAAATTGATTTTTTTTTTTTTTTTTTTTTTAGAGAGTGGAAGGTAGAGGGAGAAAGAAACAGTGAAAGAAACAGCAATGTGAGAGCGAAGCATCAATTGGCTGCTTCCTACATGCCCCCTACTGGGGATCAAGGCCTGACCTGGAATCCAACCTGCAACCTTTCGGTGCGCAGGGTGACCCTCAAGCAGTGCACAACACCGGCCAGGCAAGAATGCGATTTCTTTTTTAAAAATATATATATTTTTATTGATTTTAGAGAGGAAGGGAGAGGGAGAGAGAAATAGAAACATCAACGATGAGAGAGAATCATTGATTGGCTGCCTCCTGCACATTCCCCACTGGGGATCAAGCCCGCAACCTGGGCATGTGCCCTTGACTGGAATCAAATCTGGGACCCTTCAGTCCACAGGCTGACGCTCTATCCACTGAGCCAAACCAGCTGCTAGGGCAAGAATGCAGTTTCTTGACCCCACCACGGACCTACCTCATCAAGCTTGCAGGGTGGGGCCCTGACATCTGTGTTTTAAGAAGCTCCCCAGGTGACCCTTGGCAAACACCTGGAGTCTGAGAAGTGCTGCTCAGAGCTAGCAGGAGGCTGATTTGTTCAGGTGTTGTGTAACTAGGCTGTTCCATTTATTCCCTCTCTGCTCGCTATTCATTTAGGGGCAGGTGTGGGATCCTGTTCTGGTCAAGGAGGCAGTAGTGGCTTTTTGGAAAGACACCCCCCCCCCCCATAAAACAAGGAGAAGCCTTGCCCTGCTGTTTTGCCTTTGGATGCTGTCAGAGGTCACGAAGCCGAGGGGTTGTAGGTGGGGGCTTAGTCAGGCTGCTGGGGTGTGCATCCCAGGGGAGAGGGCAAAGGGAATAATGGGACAAAATAATGATAGTAATCGCTGCTGACACTTCTCAAGGGCTTGCCATATGCCCGGTGCTGTTCTGCTCACTTAGCATATTTGCCCTCATAACAGCTCTATGAGGTAGGCCCTGTTGTCCTCACTTTATACGAGAAAAGTGAGGTACAGAAAAGTCTAAATGAATTGTCCAAAGTCACACAACTAATATATGGAGGCCAGGATGCAGACATAGGCCGTCGTGCATGGCTTCAAGGTCACGGTGGGGATCTTGGCATTTTCCTTAGGGCAATGGAAGCTGTTGAAAGGATCTAACCAGGAGGTAGCAGCTCCGATTCACCATTTATTTATTTGTTTGTTTATTTCAGAGCGGAAGGGAGAGGGAGATAGAAACATCAATGATGAGAGAGAATTCTTGATTGGCTGCCTCCTGTACACCCCTTACCCGGGACTGGGCACAATACAGCGTGTGCCCTTGACCAGAATCGAACCCGGGACCCTTCAGTCCACAGGGCGACGCTTTATCCACTGAGCTAAACCGGCTAGGGCTCTGATTCACCTTTTAAAATTCACTAAAATGCTTTGCTTATAAAATTCTCTGGGTGGCTGGGGACAAGCCAGACACACTTGCACAACCTGTTCTTCAGCCTCTTTCGCTTGTCTCTGAGACGTCACCACCGTGAGCAAACCCAGAGGCTTGGGTGACTGTTTGGGACCAGGGTGACTCAGGTGCTGACAGGGCGGGAGAACCACTAGTCCCAGTCACCCTCTGGAAGTAGGGGACAGAGAAAAAAAGCACCAAATACTATGATATTAGTTAAATTGAAGAATAGAAAGATGGCCCAGCCGGTGTGGCTCAGTGGTTGACCTACGAACCAGGAAGTCATGGATTGATTCCCGGTCAGGGCACATGCCCAGGTTGTGGGCTCGATCCCCAGTGTGGGGCATGCAGGAGGCAGCCGATTAATGATTCTTTCTCATCATTGATGTTTCTATCTCTCTCTCCCTCTCCCTTCCTCTCTGAAATCAATAAAAACATATTTTATTTTAAAGAAAGATAATCTTTGAAGAGTGGGATTGTTGGTGATTTTTTAACCTGAATTTTTACATTTTCTGACAGTTGTTCATTAAAGACGAATTTTATTATGTGCAAAGAAGAGTCCTCAGCCCCCTGTGGGGTGGTTGGCCTCTGCTGCTTTAGCTGAAATAGTCCTAATGGTGGCTGACGCTTCGAAATTGTTGACAGCGCGCCAGCCCCTTTCTCCATGCTGTACGTGATGTGTATTAACGTACTGAATCCTCACTGTCTTGGTCAGGGTCAGGAAGCTGAGGAGTGGCAGGCTGGAGTCCAGGCTCTCACCTGTACGCTATTCTGCGTTTCTGGAAATTGTTTCCACGTCCCCTGTGGATGAGAGGCCCGTGTTCTCTCGCTGCCTCCGCAGTGAAAATGGCCTCCATTCTGTGCTGTGCAGGCTCACGCAGTGGGCGTGAGGGGGCTGGGGAGGAAATACAGGAGACAGAACAGGAATGTCCAGCAGTTGTTTGAGTTCTTGGGAGCCCAGGCAAAGCTCATTCTCCCTGTGGGTGTCGGCCCACAGGACCAGCAGCCTCGACCCAGGCTCCTGGGTGGAAACGGTGGCTATTTGAGGGCTGTAGACATCTGGGCATTGGCTTCAATCCCAGCTCTGCCACGTGGCAGGTGTGAGACCTTGAAAGGGCCTTGCTTTTGTGAGTCTCACTTTCTTCTTTGGTAAAATGAAGATCTGGGCAGTTGTTTGTGTCAAATGGCTCTGAGCACAGTGCCTGGCACATGGTAAGCACTTATTAAGTAATGGTTATGTCCTGGCCGGTGGCTCAGTTGGAGCATCGTCCCATACACCAAAAGGTTGTGGGTTTGATCCCTGGTCAAGGCAGGTACTGAAGGCAGCTGATGTTTCTCTCTCTCATTGATATTTCTCTCTCTCCCTCCTTCTCTCTTTACAATCAGTAAAAACATATCATTGGGTGAGGATTAAATAATGGTTATTACCATCCTATATAATAAAAGCCTAATATGCAAATTGTTCGACTGGGAGTTCAACTGGGAGTTCAACCAGGAGTTCGACTGCTTGCTATGATGTGAGCTGACCACCAGGGGGTGGAATGGAACAGGGCAGGTGTTGGCGACGTGGCGCTGGCAGCGGGCAGCAGTGGAAGCGCTGCTGGCCCTGATGGGCCCCGACAAGAGTGGGACCCCGGTGGGATGGTGGAGCAGGTGAGCCGGTGGTGCTAGGCCAAGGCATGTGCATGTGGGGGGGGGGGTAGGGGTCAGGGGGGATTGGGAGGTGAGGGGGTAGGGGGTGGGGGGCTGAGGGGGGCAGGGAGCCTGGCCCCTATCGATTGCCCCGCAGGCTGGTGAGGGGGCGATGCCAGGCCACAGCAGGGTGCCAGCCAGGGCTGCGGGGCTGCAAGCCTGGGGTCGCAGGCTGGGGCCTGATCCCCACAGGCCACCCCAAGGGACCCCACCCATACATGAATTCATGCACCAGGCTTCTAGTTATTATTGATAAACATTTATGGAGCATCTAGTTTGTGCCCAGCATTGTGCCAACAGCAGACCCTGCCCCCAGGTGCCAGAACCCAGCAATTACACCTCCAGGCTCCAAACACCACAGACAGAATTCAGCAGAAGCAAGAAGCCCAAGCCTGAAATCCCTAGCGTGTCCAGAGGCACAAGATGGGGTTTGAGCAAAACTTCCCTCAGTCTCATGGGACACCCCTGCTGACACCTGGTTTCTACCCTTCCTCCAGGCTGGCAGAGGCTCTGTCAAGGTTTTGGGGGGCATTGTATCCAGGTCTTGGGGGTGTAAATTGTGTCTGGTCTGAACTAAGTATGGTTTCCCTCCTCTCTTTTGTCAGCAAAGAGCTTGCTGAGAGTCGGTTAGGGAGTAAGAGGCAAGGCTAATCTTCCAGTCTGTGTGTTTTCGGGGTAGGTGTGTGACCCCATCAAGGCACATACGATCACAGGATTGTTAGAAGAATGAAATTCATGGTTATGTATAAAGTGCTTAGAACGGTGACTGGAGGCAGTAAGTACACAAGTGATGTTAGCTGATTTGATCTTTTACTTTCGTCACCCTGTCTGTCTGTCTCAGCTACTTTGGACATACTTTCTGTGCCTAAATCATCCTATATAATAAAGATGTAATATGCAAATGATCGTTACGCCTGAAGTCTAACGACCGACCACGTCACAACTGGATCAGCAGGAGCGAGCTACAAGCCGGTGGCCAAGAGCTACAGGAGGGGGCAGGGCAGCAAGCTATGGGGGGAGGGAGGGGGCAGCAGGTGGAGAGCTACAGGAGGGCGGCAGCGAGCTACTGGCGCACGGATCTGTGTGCAGGGCTACTAGTCATTTATAAACAAATAAAAATCTACATGTTCCCTCCTTCCTTGCAGAATATCTAGCCATATAACCAAGTCCTGGCCAGTGGGATGTAAGTGGAAGTGGTGAGTGCAACTTGGACGAATTACCCTTAAATGGAGGACTCGTGCTCCTCCCTTCCCTCGTTCCTGCTCCACAAAATACCAGCATGATGGCT
Source organism: Myotis lucifugus (assembly GCF_000147115.1). Lineage (NCBI taxonomy): Eukaryota > Metazoa > Chordata > Mammalia > Chiroptera > Vespertilionidae > Myotis > Myotis lucifugus. The sequence continues at coordinate 2,109,366 of NW_005871245.1, read as the reverse complement.
GGACCCAGAGCAGCCATTTTGGACCAAGAAGCCAAAGCTGAATGTGGAGGATTTGTTAACAGGATAGACAATGTCTATGTCCTTAAGGACTGTGGTGCCACCATACCAGCCGGGACTGCGTTCCTAGACATTCATATGAGGGATGTAATCTTCTATCCTGTGGAGACCCCTGTTCTTTTGGATATCCATCGCTCATAGCTGAAATGGTGCCAAACTAGCACGGGAACAGAACTTGGATTTGGACCCAGGCTTGCCTGGCCCTGAGGCATTCCACCAGCGTAGGTGGCAGGCTCCCCGGATGAGAATCATAGGGTGGGGAGCGTGGATAAACTGTGTATTTGAGTCCCACCTCAGCTCTGCTGCTTTAGGCTCTCCAGCGCTGGGGCCTGAGCAGCTCTATTTTAAGCAAGCTGCCCACACAGAGGTTCTGATGTACACTCAAGTGAAAACGGTGTGCTATTCTACTTCCTCTAATAAGTCGTAAGAAGATCAGGGGTCCATTCTGATCCGTTGGGTGGAACTGAAGGCAAGTAGAGCTCAGGGTCCCAGTAGGGGATTCTGGGGCTGGGGAAGGCTTGTGGGCAGAGGTCCAGGCCCAGGGCCCCAGCTAATCTGTATCCCTTCCTGAGGCAGGCGCTGTGCAGCCCTCTCCCAGGAGGCAGCCCTGTCACCCGGGTCCCGGATGGTGTGAGGACCAGCTGCCTGCCCTCGCACATGGCAGTTGCTCCAAAGCTGGAATTGTTCGAGGCCCCGAGTGTCTATGGCATATTGAGATGCCCTTATGGAGCCTGGGACAAGCCCCAGGAGGCAAGGCTCCGCTCAGGAGCCAGGATTTTGGAGCAAAGCTGTGTCTCATTCTGCAAGCCACTGTTCTCCTTTAGAGAAACAGCTCATTGCTTTCATAAGCTGCTGGGCCCTGGGGAGACGGCAAGCCTGACGCGAGGCACCTGGGACCATGTGATGAGAGCTGAGTGCTGTCTGACCTTGCCACAAAGGCAGGTCTGCCCAGCAGCATCTGTCGTCAAGGGGAGCAGGCACACGTGGGAGAGGGACTGGGTCCAGGCATGTCCTGAAGCCCAAGCGGCTGCTGAGCACGCAGCTCATTCCCCGGAGTCCCTCTCAGGCTGCCCCTCCCTCCACCTGCTCCTCAGGGGCAGGTCCCTAGCACCAGTTGCCCAAGGATTGAAGACTCTAGTCTGTGCTATGCAAAGAGCTCGGGGACACTCGGGTCTCTGGCTGAGGCTGGAGGCAGCACCCTGGCCCCCCTGCCATGTTTGCCCTTGACATTGGCGAGTATGAGAATGACCTTGGGGGCAATGGAATGTGGGGAATGAATGGTAAGCAGTCTCAACTGAGTGTCAGCTGTTTGGGAAAGTGCTGGCCTGGAGGCCCTGGCCCTGTGCCCCACCTCAACCTCATCCCGTGGGAGGTTGAGTTCAGGCACAGCCCCTCCTTAGGGACAGGGAGCCATTGGTTGGCTTGCCAGTTGCCAGGTAACCCAGGATGAGCCTCGGAGGTCATTTCTCAGACAATTCTGAGCTCTCTCCACAGCCTGTTAGCAGATGGTTCTGCAAGCAGCCAGCCCCAGCCAGAGATCGATTGCTGTGACGCCGCTGCCCGTTTCCGGCAGCGGCAGTGACGAGAACCCGTTCCATTTTGCACAGAAGGAGAAGCAGCCTGAGGTCAGCTCTGGGCAGTGGCTGGTGGCCTTGCCATGCGAGCAGGAGGGCCATGGAAGGAGGGAGACTGGAGGTGGTGACAAGGAGGTGGTATGTGGTTAGACTCTCAGAACGGGCCCAGATTGTGAGAGAGTGCTTGTGCCAAGTGGCTGGCCATCAGAGAGCATTCTTTTTTTTTTTTTTAATTTTTTTATTGCTTAAAGTATTACAAAGGGTATTACATATGTGTCCTTTTTTTTCCCCCCGCCCTTGACAATCCCCTGGCCTCCCTTACCCCCCAGTGTCTTATGTCCATTGCTTATGCTTATATGCATGCATACAAGTCCTTCGGTTGATCTCTTACCCTCCTCCCTCCTGCCCCCCAACGCTCCCCGGCCTTCCCGCTGCAGTTTGACAATCTGAGGCAGCTCTGCCTCTGTATCTACAGAGAGCATTCTTTGAAAGGCAATGTTAACAGTCAGGGGACACCATGGGCGTCACTACTTTCTTCCCCTCTCTGGTTTCAGGACCTGGACAAAATTCAAGAAACTATCTCAGCCTCAGCTGAGCCTAGCCTTTGATGTTTCTAATTGCAACGAGTCTTTGATTTGAGGACAAGAGACCCCAGGCTTTTCCCTGCCCCATTATCATGATCTAAGATAATACTAAGCCACGTTTGGCCATTATTCCCTGGGAACAGAATCGGTCATAACTTGGTTGTGACTCTTACTAGTGTGAGGCAGCTACAGAGGTGACACACCAGCATGACTTTCCTGTCTTATTGGAGGTACAAAGAGCTTCAACTTTCTAATAGAAACGTTAAACAGCAAGCCAGCATTTTTTTTCTCAGGACAAGGACAAATTCCTGTAAGAATTTTGCAAACCTCACATGTTCTCCTTCCCCTTGTTGCAGTATGTATAATTTATCTTCTGGTAGAACTTGCTTGATAGTCACAGCTTATTAATTCCATCTGCTTCCCAAGAGGAGGACAAATTGTTGCATGGTGATGTCCTGGGTTCTGAGAGTCTCCCACAAGCCGCAGATGCTCAAGAACCGAATCAATGGGCCCAGGAACAGTGGCCAGGGAGGCAGGCGGAGCCTCTGCCTGGCCTCTCAGCATGAATATGCCCCACCTCAGCCAGCCTGGCCACCATCACCTCTGAGTGGCCAAAACTGTCTCTCTGAGGCTCAGTCAGGCATCAGGTGATAGCTCATGTTTTGGAAAAACCCACCCAGTTCTTCCTTCTGTGTTGGGGAAAACCCAGTTCTCCCTTACGACGTGCCTTTCTCCTGTGTGTTTCTCTCCCGTGTCTCCTTTCCTACTCACAGAACACTTCACACTGAAATATGTGGGAGTTTTTCCCCACACCAAGCAATTCTCCAGGACAGCAGCTGGGTGTCCTGAAATTTAATTCCGTTCTGACCCAAGTACCTGGAGATAGTGTCAGACCCCACAGGTTAAGGGCTCGGTCCCAGAAGACAGCCCCCCACTTCAGAGGCCAATCACAAGTAGTAGGTCCCCAGGTTACCCACAATGTCTGTCTGACTTGGGTACAAATCAGAGGTTCCCATGACCTCCTCCTCTTGGATTTGATTAGTGTGCTAGAGAGGCTCACAGAACTCGGGAAGACACTTACTTGTATTTACCAGTTTATAAAAGGCTACGGTAAAGGATACAGATGAACACCCGGATGAAGAAGTACATAGGGTGAGGTCTGGGAGGTTCCCAAGTGCAGGAGCTTCTGTCCCATGGAGTTGGGGTACATCACCCTCCTGGTATGTGGATGTGCTCACTCACCTGAAGCTCTCCGAATCCCATACTATAGGGATTTTATGGGTTTTATAGTATAGAATTCCATACTATAGGGATTTCATGTAGTCATGATCCATTACTAACCCCATGTTTAGCCCTTCTCCCCTCTCTGAAGGATGATGGGTGGTGCTGAACATTTTAAGCTTCTGATCATGGCTTTTTTTTTTTGGTGACTAGCCCCCATCCAGGAGCCATCCAATAGCCCACCCAACGTCATCTTAATAGAACAAAAGATGCTCCTATCACTTATGAAAAAAGGGTTTAGGGGCTCTGTGCCAGGAACCCAGGGGCAGATTGTATATATATATATAATTTTTTTCTGACTTCACAATCTGATCACACAAACTCCCTCCATGGAGGGGCAGCCATTTATCCACCTGCAGTGGATCCTATTGTAGAGTTGGATTTGCTTTCTCATCCTCCCGCTGTCTCCCTCTGCACCTCCACTCATAAACCTACTGATGCCACTGTTAGGCATTGTCTAACATCAAGAAGCTCATGTTCCTATGAAGACCAAAGATGTATGCAAATAGGCCATTGCCCATGGGGTTCCCTGGTCTTTCCTTGTACCCATTATCCAGGACTAGGTGGCCTTAACGCATGGTGGAACACCCTCCTGCAGGCTCGGTTACTATGTGAGCTGAGAGGTACCACCTGTGGGACCTGCTGGTCTGCAGATTGTGGAGCACGCTGAACCAGTACCAACATATGGTGCTAGTTCTCCTGGGGTCAAATATGTGAGCCTGAGAGCAGGGGGCGGGGGGCAGAGATCGGAATTGTACATCCTTACCACCCAGTGGGGAACTGGGTCCCTCGAGAGATGCAAAAATGACTTATCTGAATAGGAGCTGAGACTGTCACTGGCCACTGAGAAAACAAGTAATAAGGTGGATGATGGTATTGGCTGGGGTGTTGACCTTGACTATGAAAAAGAAGTGGAGGCTGCTATAAAGTAGAGTTGGGGAGAAATCTGGAGAGAGCCCAGGTTGGGTGGGATCACCTGTGATGTCTCCTTGTTCCCCTGGGTCCAGCAGTAAAAGTAAATGGAGGATTTTCACCCCTACATGGGTGGAAATACACCCAAGGGTTGTGATTCTTCAAGAATAAAGGTTTGAGTCATGAATGAATCCTCCAGATGTGGTGCTGTAAGCACAAGGAACAAAGAATAAGTAGTGCCAGAGAGAAATATTGTCCAAAGACGATCAACAGGATCCAAAGCCCCTTGGGTCTTGTGGAGGGTAGTGGGGGCTAAACCGGGACAGTCAGAGGAAGCCTGGTCAGAGCAGTCCAGACAGTCCTAGAGTAATCCATGACCCTGAGTTCTTCCAGCCTCTCTTCCCTCCTCCTCCAGCTCCCTGTGCCTAGCTGTCTCTTCCTGTAGGAAAGGACAGAGGCCACCGGCCCTAGAGAATAGTTTGGTCTGATTTCCACCCTTCCCCACACTTTTTGAAAGCGGTCCATAGTGGTGTATCAGAGTTCGGGTCTGGCATCTGACCTGGATTCCAGTCCCAGTACAACTACTTACTAAGGTGTGTGTGTGTGTGTGTGTGTGTGTGTGTGTGTGCGCGCGCGCCACGTGCAAGTTACTTAGCCTTTCTGTGGCCCCTTTAAAGGGGGAAAAAGCATCTAACTCCTAGGAGTTGTTGAAATTAAATGTACAATTAAAGCCATAAAGCTTCTAGAATAAAACATAGGAGAAAAGCTTTGCAATCTGGAGGTAGGCAAAGATTTCTTGGACTGGACTAAGGAAGCAATAACAATTAAAAACAATTGATTGGACTTCATCATAGTTTAAAACTGCTCATCAAAAGTCATCATTAAGAAAATAAATAGAATTGCCCAGCCAGCGTGGCTCAGTGGTTGAGTGTAGACCTATGAACCACGAGATCACGGTTTGATTCCCCTCAGGGTACATGTCCCGGTTGCAGGCTCAAACTCCAGTGGGGAGGTGTGCAGGAGGCAGCCGATCAATACTAGTATTTCTCTCTCATCATTGATGTTTCTTTCTCTCTCTCCCTCTCTCTTCCTCTCTTAAATAAATAAAAAATATTTTTTTAAAAGGAAAATGAATAGACAAGCCATAGTGTGGAAGAAAATATTCACAAAGCACACATCTTGGTAAGTGGCTTGCTTCCAGAAAACATAAAGTGCTTATAAAATTCAATAATAGAAAAACAAATTTTAAAAAATATATATTTTATTGATTTTTTACAGAGAGGAAGGGAGAGAGATAAAGAGTTAGAAACATCGATGAGAGAGAAACATTGATCAGCCGCCTCCTGCACATCTCCTACTGGGGATGTGCCCGCAACCCAGGTACATGCCCTTGACCGGAATCGAACCTGAGACCTTTCAGTCCACAGGCCGATGCTCTATCCACTGAGCCAAACCGGTTTCGGCTAGAAAAACAATTTTTAAATGGACAAAAGAGTTGAACGGATACTTTGCAAAGAAAGATATGCACATAGCCAATACGTGTGAGACAAGATATTCAACATTTTAGTCATTAAGAAAATGTAAATTGAAGCCACAATGAGATGCCGCTGAACAACTCCTCAGAATGAAAAGATGAAAAGACCATCAACCCCAAGAGTTGATGAAGACATGGAGTACCTGGGAAGTCCATATAGTGTTGATGGAAGGAAAAAATGGCTCAGCCACTTTGGGAAAAGATTCTAACCAATGTAATATGGCAAAGATGACAGAATGTCACTTCCATGAGTAGGTTACAGAAGACTGTAACTTCTGTCTTGCAACAGGCTCTCCCTCTTGCCTTCCTGGCTTGCACCCTTTGATGAAGCAAGTGGCTGTGTTAAAGAGATCCATGTGGCAAGAAACAGATAGTAACCATAGGCCACCAGCCAGCTAGGAACGGAGGCCCACAGTCCAACAACCCTTGAGGAACTGGATTCTGCCAACAGCTATGTGAACTTGGATGTAGATCTTTCCCTAACTCAGCCTTCAGATGCGATCCTAGCCCTGGCCAACAATTGCAGCCTTGTGAGAGGTCTTGAATCAGAGCACCCAGTTAAGATACACCCAGACTCTTAACTCACAGAAATCATGAGGTAATAAGTGTGCTTTTCTAAAGTGCTAAATTTGTGGTAATCTGTTACATAGCAATAGATTACTAGTTATAGAACTATTCAGATATCTCATTTCTTTTTGATTTGATTCAGTTTTGGAAAGTAATCGTTTTCTAGAAATTTACCCATCTTGCCTACATTTTCAAGTATATCAGCATACAATTGTTCATAATATCTTGTTTCTGTTTAAAGATTTGATTGTAAAATATAACTCACACACAAAAAGTTGCACTAAATACAAATGCACAGTATAATATATAATTATAAAACAAACATCTGTGTAATCACTGCCCAAATCAAGAAATAGACGATTGCCAATGCCACAGGAATCCCGTGTGCCCCTTCTCAATCACACCCCCTCCTTTCCTCTTAAGGGTAATCATTCTTGTATTTATGGAAATCTCTGCCTTGTGTTACAGTTTACAGTTCTTTATAGTTTATCCATCCTTATACAATACAGTTTAGAGTTTTCTGGTTTTGAATTTTATATAATTGGTATGATTCCCTATGTACCTTTTATGTTTTGCTTCTTTTGCTTAGCACTGGATTTATAACATTAATCCATGTCATTTGTTCATTGTCATTGCTGTTTAATATTCCATGGTATGATATAACAACATTTATTTATCTACTTTACTGTTGATAGGCATTTTGATTGTTTCCAGTTTGAGCTACATAAATAATTCTCCTCTAAACACTTTTAAAAAATGTTTTTATTGATGAGAGAGAGAAAGAGAGAGAGAGAGAGACATCGATGTAAGAGAGAGACATCAATCAGTTGCCTCCTGCACGAACCCTGACCAGGGCCAAACCTGCAACCTAAGAATGTGCCCTGACTGGGAATCGAACCGCAACCTTTTGGTGTACAGGACAATGCTTCAACCAAGCCCCCCAGCCAGGCCTTCTTTTTTTAAAAAAAAAAAAATATTTTTTTTATTGATTTCAGAGAGGAGAGAGGGAGATAGAAACATCAATGATGAGAGAGAATCATTGATTGGCTGCCTCCTGCACACCCACTACAAGTGGGCATGTGCCCTGGCCAGGAATCGAACCGCGACCTCCTGGTTCATAGGTCAATGTTCAACCACTGAGCCACACCGGTCAGACCTAGGCCTCCTTTGAACACTTCTGTACATGTGTCCCGGTGCACAGTGCATGTACTTTTTGGGGCATTTTTCCAGCGTGGTATTGTTGGAGCACAGGGTATAAGTATTTATGCCACTCTACTAGAAAATGCCCAACTTGCCCCCAAAGTAGTTGGGCTAATCACCAGCAGGAATGAGAGCTCCCATGGTTTCATACCCTTCACTACTGGTCTGTGAGACTTCTGAATTTGACCCACCTGGTGTGTGTGTATAGTGGTATTTCAGTATAGTTTCAGCACTTTCCTGATTATTTTTGGAGTTAAGCACTCAGGGGGTGTTGGGGTTTCAAAATTCTACCCAAACGTCCCCACCCCATGTCTGGGGTCCCATTCCCTCTGGACCAGTGCCCTTCCAAATGGTGGGACTGCTCATCTCATTGGCTCTGCAACCCTGGGATCCTGACAGTCAGGGCCCAGGCTTGGTCCTTTGCCATATGTGTGCCTTGTAGCTACTAGAGAGCAAAGATCCCTTCAGAACTACCCTAGAGGCTTTCTGAAGTTCTGTCCTTGCATTGAGTCCCAAGTTCAAGGCTTTCAATCTGTTCTAAGCCCACGTGGGTCCAGTGGGACCACAGACCCATCCTGTGTCTGTAAATTAACTGGCAGAATCTCCCTGCTGATTTCCTGACTCATGGAATGAGAGCTCTTAGGGGTGGCAGGGCCGAATGGAAGTCCCTGAACTACAATCTCACCACCATCAAAATAGCAAACCAAAGGCAATTCCACATCCTAAAGAAATGTCAGAAATTAGTGCCACCATCAAAGATCTGAAATATGTCCATGCGGTCATTCCTATCAAGACTCAGTTTAACTCACCTACTTGGCTGGTGCAAAAACCAGGTGGGCCTTGGAGAATGACCATAGATTACTGTGAAGATAGGTGGGATGTCAATTGCAGCTGTGGTTCTAGACATGACATTTTTACTGGAACACGTCAACACAACTTTGGGCCTGATGTACATCTTGATCCCAAGTGCTTTCTTTTCCATTCCGCTAAGTAAAGATAATCAGAAATAGTTTGCCTTTGTGTATCTGGCACAGCAGTACATCTTCACTCTACGACCTCAGGGCTTTGTCTCCCGATTTCTGTCATATTACAGTCCAAAGGGACATAGGTCACCTTGCTATAGTTCAAAACATTATGCTGGTCCATTATATTGATGACTTATGATAATTGGGCCCACTGAGCAGGAAATTGCAAACACTTTAGATTCTTAGTAGAACATATGTATGTCAAGGGAAGGGTAATAAATCTCACAAAAATGGAGAGGCATGTCATGTCAATAAACTTTTTGGAATATTCAGTGATCTGGGGCATGTTGGAATATCTTCTCTAAAGTGAAAGGCAATTGTTGAAACTTTATTGCCCACTATAAAGAAAGAAGCAGAATGTTGGATGGGACTCTGGATTTTTGAGGCAACATATAACATACTAGAGGACCGGTGCATGAAATTCGTGCACTGGGGGTGGGGGAGGGGGTCCCTCAGCCTGTCCTGCACCCTCTTGCAGTCCAGGACCCCTCGCTCCTTACCACCCCTCGCTCACTGCATCTGCCCCCTGGTGGGGAGGGACATCGGGAGGGTTCCAGGGTGTGTCCAGCCTGTCTTGCTCAGTCCCTATCGGCCGGACCCCAGCAGCAAGCTAACCTACCGGTCGGAGCATCTGCCCCCTGGTAGTCAGTGCACGTCATAGCGAGCAGTTGAGCAGCCTTAGCATATCATTAGCATATTATGCTTTGACTGGTTGAATGGCTGACTGGACGACCAGACACTTAGCATATTAGGCTTTATTATATAGGATTTGTCAGTGTTGTTCTACCCATTTCCTGGGAAACCCATAGGACTGCAAGTTTTGAGTGAGGCCTGCAGCAACATAAGACTCTGCAGCAGATCCAGACTGCAGAGCAAGCTGCCCTGTCATATGAGCTTTATGATTTGCAAGTGAGTATGGCAGAAAAAGATGCTGTATGGACAAGTTCCATAGGCGTGCCGCAGTAGAGTTACAGACCCTTGGGGTCTGGCATTAATTTATGCCCTCTCTGCCAGTAATCAGTCTGCACTTTAAAACAGTTCCTGGCTCACAACTGGACACCTAGAGACTGAATACCTCACTGTGGGACAACAAGTGACCCATAGCAAGAACTGGATATTATCTGATCCATCTAATCCTGCAATTGGACATGCACGGTAGCATTCTGTTCTTTTTATTTTTGATAGCATTCTGTTCTTAAAGAGTGCATATGAGATCAGGTCTGAGCAAGTCCAGAAGGTACAAGGAGAGTGCATGAGCAGGTGGATCAAATCCTTACTATACCTACACTTATGGCTTCACTGCTTCTCCCTTAACCCACATTTGGGGAAGTTGCTATGACCAGTTCACATGGAGGAAAAAGGACAGACATGATTTCTATGCGAGTCTGTATGTTAGCACCTGCCACATATGGACAACTACTGTATTAAAGCCAGAGTCAGTGTGTCTCTAAAAGACAGCGATGAAGGGGTAGCCTCTTCTAGTTATATCAATTGTCCATTTTGCATGAAAGAAAAGATGACCTAAGTTACAGATCTACTTTGATTCATGAGCAGTGGCTGGCAAGTTGGCTGGTTGGTCAGAGACTTGAAAACACCAAGATTGCCCAGCCAACGTGGCTCATGGTTGAGTGTCAACCCCTGCACCAGGAGATTCCCCGTTAGATTGCCTAGATTCCCGGTCAGGGCACATGCCTGGGTTTCTGGCTTGATCCCCAGCAGGGGGCGTGCAGGAGGCAGCCAATTGATGTTGATGCTTCTCTCTCTTCCTCTCCCTTCCTCTCTCTCTCTCAAAATCAATAAAAACATGTTTAAAAATGAAATAGCAAGATTGATGAGGAGGAGGTCTAAGGGAAAGATATGGATGGACTGCTGGAAAGGGGCACAAGTGGCAAAACTCTTTTTAACCCACACAAATGCCCTGAGGGGTCATTTTGAAGGAGGCTCTCAATAATCAGGTGGACAGGAGAAACCAAGATGGCGGCATAGGTAAACACCAGAGATTGCTGCCGCAAACAACCACTTCAAAAATACAACTAAAAGACAGAACGGACATCACCCAGAACCACAGGAAGGCTGGCTGAGGAGAGATTCTTCAACTAGAAGGAAAGAGAACAGCATACCGAGGCTCAGAGGAGGCGCAGTGTGGAAAATACAAAGGAACGAAGGTGCGCGTGGAGCCGGCTGGTGGCTGAGGGCGCGGTTGTCGTTTTCAATCAGGAGGGAGTCTCAGACTCTGAGCTCCAGATCCGGGCGAGTCTCTAGGGACTCAGACTCAAACAGGAGAAGCGGGATTGTCTGGCATCAGTTGGAACGTGAGGGCAGCTTTCTCTCCGAGGTTTGCAGCGGTTGCTGGGGTTCTGAGAAGCAGAGCCTCTGGGAACGGGACTGAGAGCAGCCATAACGGCTCCCTCCACCCGCACTGTTGATCCCGCCCCGCCCAAGCCCTGCGCAGAGCCATTTGCCGGATAGCCTCAGGCAAGGCTAGATTAGCACCTCTCCAGAGGACAGAAGTTTTCCCACTGCAGATACAGCTGATTCTCACAGCCAGTCGGCCTGGAGGTCAAATCCCTCTAGTATTAACTACAACAATCAAGGCTTAACTAGAACAAGACTGCGCACAAAGACCACAAGGGGGTGCACCAAGAAAGCATAAAAAATGCGGAGACAAAAAAACATGACAGAAATGGAGGATATAGAGCTAAAAAACGCACTTTTGAGGGCTTTCAATAATGTGCTAGAAGCTGCCAATAAACTTGATGAGAGCCTCACGAAATCTAATGAGACCCTCGATGTTGTGATAAAGAACCAACTAGAAACTAAGCATACACTGACTGAAATAAAGAATATTATACAGACACCCAACAGCAGACCAGAGGAGCGCAAGAATCAAGTCAAAGATTTGAAATGCGAAGAAGCAAAACACATCCAACCGGAAAAGCAAAATGAAAAAAGAATCCGAAAATACGAAGATAGTATAAGGAGCCTCTGGGACAGCTTCGAGCGCACCAATATCAGAATTATAGGGGTGCCAGAAGATGAGAGACAGCAAGATATTGAAAACCTATTTGAAGAAATAATGACAGAAAACTTCCCCCACCTGGTGAAAAAAATGGACTTACAGGTCCAAGAAGCGCAGAGAACCCCAAACAAAAGGAATCCAAAGAGGACCACACCAAGACACATCATAATTAAAATGCCAAGAGCAAAAGACAAAGAGAGAATCTTAAAAGCAGCAAGAGAAAGAGACTCAATTACCTACAAGGGAATACCCATACGACTGTCAGCTGATTTCTCAACAGAAACTTTGCAGGCCAGAAGGGAATGGCAAGAAATATTCAAAGTGATGAATACCAAGAACCTACAACCAAGATTACTTTATCCAGCAAAGCTATCATTCAGACTTGAAGGTCAGATAAAGAGCTTCACAGATAAGGAAAAGCTAAAGGAGCTCATCGCCACCAAACCAGTATTATATGAAATGCTGAAAGGTATCCTTTAAGAAGAGGAAGAAGAAGAAAAAGGTAAAGATACAAATTATGAACAACAAACATGCATCTATCAACAAGTGAATCTAAGAATCAAGTGAATAAATAATCTGATGTACAGAATGAACTGGTGATTATAATGAATCAAGGACATAGAAAGGGAATGGACTGACTATTCTTGGGGGGGAAAGGGGAGTGGGAGATGCGGAAAGAGACTGGACAAAAATCGTGCACCTATGGATGAGGACAGTGGGTGGGGAGTGAGGGCGGAAGGTGGGGCGGGAACTGGGAGGAGGGGAGTTATGGGGGAAAAAAAAGAGGAACAAATGTAATCTGAACAATAAAGATTTAATTAAAAGCCGAAACCGGTTTGGCTCAGTGGATAGAGCGTCGGCCTGCGGACTGAAAGGTCCCGGGTTCGATTCCGGTCAAGGTCATGTACCTTGGTTGCGGGCACATCCCCAGTGGGAGATGTGCAGGAGGCAGCTGATCGATGTTTCTCTCTCATCGATGTTTCTAACTCTCTATCTCTCTCCCTTCCTCTCTGTAAAAAATCAATAAAACATAAAAAAAAGATTTAATTAAAAAAGAAATAATCAGGTGGACAAGTGTAGATGTCAACTTCTTTCACCAGGTACCCTGGTTCTTGCTCAATGGGCCCCCCTACAGAGCAACCATGCTGGCAGGGATAGGGGCTATTTTAGTGAGGTAGGCAGGATAATGACCCCCTAAAGACGTCCATGTTGTAATCTTTGGGACCTGTAAATATGATCTATTTTAATGGCACAGGGTAGATTAAGGTGGCAAATAGAATTAAGGTCCTAATCAGCTGACCTTAAATTATCTGGGTGGGCCTGATATAATCACAAGGGTCTTTAAATGTGGAAGTCAGAGGCAGAGCCAGTGTCAGAGTGGCGTATGTGATGTGAGAAAGACTTGACTGGCCATGACTGGTTTTGAAGATGGAAGGAGGGCAAAAGCCAAGGAATACAGGCAGCCTCTAGAATCTGGAAAAGGCAAAGAAAACAGATTCTCCTCTAGAGACTCCAGAAAGGAACACAGCCTGGCCAACACCTTCACTTTAGCCCTGTGAGATGCATTTCAGGCTTCTGATGTCCAGAACTGTAAGATAGATTTGTGCTGGTTTAAGCCACTATGTTTGTGGTGATTTATTACAGTAGCCATAGAAAACTGATATACAAGGGCTCAACACATTTCCCTTACAACTGGCAACTGGAACTGCTGAGTGCCCAAGCTGCTGGCAGCAAAGACCAAGCTGTTTTCAATATGGTACCACTCCCTGGGACAATGGTTCTCAAAGTGGGGACCACGAACCCTTGGGGATCCCCAAAATTCTTTCATGGGTTTTGTGAGGCCAAATCTACTTTCATACTTACACCAAGACATTCTTTGTCATTTTCACTGTCATTCTTTCAAGTGGACAGTGGAATTTCACAGAGGCTATGCGAGATGTGTACAACAGACTGAATGCCAAAGCAGATTTGAGAATCATCTAGCTGTCTTCTATTAAGCCAGATTCTAGAGAGATTTGCAAAAATGTCACATAATGCCACTCTTCTCACAATTTTTGTTTTGAAGAAGCTCTTTTTCATTTAAAAGGTTATATTTATATTAATCTGAAATGGGTTTATTAGTTTTAAATAAATTAATATTTTAAAGCTTTAATTCCTTTTTTAAAATTGAATTTATTGGAGCAACACTGGTTAATAAATTATATAGGTTTCACGTGTACAATTCTATAATACATCACCTGTATATTGCATTGTGTTCACCACCCCAAGTCAAGTTAAAGCTTTAACCTTTAATCCAGTAAAACACATATAACCCACATAGGACACCCTTTGCAATTTTTAAGAGTGTAAACGACTCGTGGGGCCAAAAATGTGAGAGCCACTGCTCTAGAGTGACCTGCTAGCTACCTATTGGCAGGCTGACCTCATTGCCCCCTTGTTTCATAAAAGGAATAGTTTTTGTTACCTCATGGTAATAAATATGTATTCCAGATATGGACTTCCTGCCTGCAATGCTTCTGCACCACCACTTCTGGACTTTCCAGAGTACCTGATTCGTCACAATGCTACCCGCACATGCCTATCTGCATTATAGGGTGAAGGGCATATGGCCTCCCCCCTGGAACTCACTGGACTTACAATGTGGCCTGTCACTCAGAGCTGTTGACTGGACAGTCAGTACCAGCCGGGAGACACCACCTGCAAGGCTAGGTTATTGACGGCCAGGATGCAGTACATGCTTTAAATCCGAGGTGGGGAACCTTTCTTCTGCCAAGGGCCATGTGGATACTTATAACATCATTCGAGGGCCATACAAAATGATCAACTTAAAAATTAGTGGCTATAGTTGGTCAAACATTTAATTAACTCACCCTTAATGCCCTGGTAGGGCCAGACTGAATGATTTCATGGGCCGGGCGTTCCCCACCCCTGCTTTAAACCAATGGCCAATATATGGCTCCACCTCTCTCACATCCAGAACACAGAGGCCCAGGGACCACGGGGTAGAGATGGGAGTGGCTCTTCTCACTATTTTTCCAAGTAACCTACTGGAGAAATTTTTGTTTTCCATCCCCTCAACTTTGTGTTCAGTGGGTCTGAAGTCCTTGGTGCCCAAAGGAGGAATGCTTACCTCCCCCAGGGAACACAGATATGGTTTCTTAAACTGGAAGGTCTTCCCACTGGTCTTTTGTTGTTATTGTTGTTAATCCTCACAAAAGGATATTTTTTCCATTGATTTTTCGAGAGAGTGGAAGGGAAGGAGGGAGGTGGGGGAGAGAGAGAGAGAAACATTGATGTGAGAGACACATCAATTGGTTGCCTTCTACACACACCCTGACCAGGGTTGGGGATCGAACCCACAACTCAAGTATGTGCCTTTGAGAATCGAACCTCTGACTCTTTGGTGCTGACGCTCTAACCACTGAAAAAAGCTGGTCAGGGCCCCACTGGTCATTTTGAGCTTTGTATGTTACTGAATCAAAAGGCAGAGAGGGGTATCAACTGTACCAGAAAGGCTGGCTAATCTGGATGACCAGAAGGAAAATGGGGGGTGGGCAGGAAGGCTATGTCTGCCTCCAGGATTTACTGGGTGCCTCTCAGATCTCCCAGTACAATTATGACAGTTAACAGGAAGCTTCACAACCTGACAAACCTTAGATCAATAAGAGCCCGAATTGCCTAGGAATAAAGGTTTAGGACACCCACCAGGTGAAGAACCCAATAAGTTAAAGTGCTGGCCACTGGTAAGAGGAACATGGAGGGGGTGGAAGGACGATGCATAATTGCTCACTTAGACCTGTGACCAGATACAGCAGGGGCACTATAGCAGGCTTTTGTTATTTCCTCCTCCTGTCTTATTGAAAGAGCCCCAGTGATGACTAAAGTTTTAAATTTGGCTCAAGGTGAGAATGACTGAAGGATAAAGATATGGTCAATGTGACAACAGGTCCTGTTGGAAATAAACTTTTTTTCCCTTCCATTTAAAAAAAACTGAGGTGAAACTCATCCTATATAATAAAAGGGTAATATGCAAATTGACTGAACGGTGAAATGACCAGTTGCTACAACAGGCACCGACCATCAGGGGGCAGACGCTCAACACAGGAGCTGCTCCCTGGTGGTCAGTGCGCTCCCACAGGGGGAGCACCATTGAGCCAGAAGCCGGGCTCACGGCTCACAGCTGGCAAGCACAGTGGCAGTGGCAGCAGCACTAAGGATGTCCAACTGATGGCTTAGGCCCCTGCCCCGAGGGCGCCCAGACTGCGAGAGGGCACAGGCCAGGCTGAGGGACCGCCCCCCCCCCCCCACCATGCACGATCTCGTGCACCAGGCCTCTAGTATAACATAAAAGAGAACCATTTTAAAGTGAACAATCAGTGGCATTTAGTACCTTCACAAAGTTGTGCAAGCATCACCACAATCAATTTTCAAAACTTTTTCATCACCCCAAATTGAAATTCTGTAGCCATAGGGACATGAGCTTTG
Source organism: Myotis lucifugus (assembly GCF_000147115.1). Classification (NCBI taxonomy): domain Eukaryota; kingdom Metazoa; phylum Chordata; class Mammalia; order Chiroptera; family Vespertilionidae; genus Myotis; species Myotis lucifugus. Next base: position 2,093,128 of record NW_005871245.1, on the reverse strand, counting down.
CATCTAAAGGACAGAGTGCATGGTGGGGACACAAGAAATTGCTCTGCTCGGATACCCTGCTCCCTCTCACCCACTCTCCCCTTGCTCCACTTACTGGAAGGCTGACCCGTGTGGACTGAACTCAGTGAAACCACTCAGAGGCCTTTCCTTCTGGCTTCCAGCTGGGTCTGGCCAAGAAGAGGCCCCAGCAGGATCCAAGGCAGAATACTTGTCCGGTGGGCCCCTGCCTGGCAGGGGCTGCATTCTGCTCCCTAGGGCTGCAGCTCCAGCAGGGCAGCCCCCTCCCATGGTCACAGCTCTCTCCTTCACCCTTCAGGTATAGAGGTGGTAATGGCTTCCCGTAGTGTGAGCTCCCTGGGTACCCCCCTGGTGGGTCCCCTGCCCCTGCCCACACCCCTGTAAAGGATCCCTTAGTTGAAGGCTCTTCAGTATCCTTTGAGCATACCATCCATTTCTTGGTGGGGCACCAACTGATAGAGAAATGGCATGGTCCCTCCCTACAGTCCTTGGCACTGAATACTTCCGATTTCATGGGTCAGATCAGCTCTGTACAGAGGCTCCAGGCTGGGCAAAGGGGACGTTTCCTGGGCAGCCCAGATTCCAACACCCTGACGCAGCCACACTGGTCTTCTTGTTAGAACCTAGGGTGCTGGCTGTGCAGCTCCCAGTCAGAACACTCGGGAACACTCTAAAACAGTGTTCACCTGTTAACCTCAGCTCATTCTTAGGATATCACTTGGGAGAGTCCTCCTCACCACCCCGCCTTTCATTCACAAACACATTGGGTTTCCCTGGTTTATATGAATGTTTGATGAATCTGCTCTCCCCGAGGCTGAAGGCACCGGGGGGCCGGGAGCGCTCTGCTCTGCTCACGGCTGTGTCCCTGAAGCCTGGCATGCAGTCACAACCACAGCAGCAGCTGACGGGGACTAAGTGTTTCTCTGTGCCGGCCGCTGAGCTAAGCCTTTCAGGTCCCCAGGCCACCCTCTGCCCCAAAGTCCCCTGTTCCCAGGAAACAGCCCTCGACTCTATTAAAAACTCATATGGATTTATTAGAATATGAAAAAATTTTGGTTTCTTCTGTACAGGCGGCAGAGCAGCAGCAGCTGTGGTGGCTTTGAACATGGTTGTCACGTCACCCTTGCATGGTGACTCCTGCCCAAAACAGCACTTGCATGGAGGGGGGAGAGATGAGCACCCGCTGCCCAGTCCACTGGGAAGAGGGAGTCTGACTATTGCACGATCCTGGGGGAGTGACCGGGGAGGACAGACACCACTCCCCCTGGGCCTGGCCATGGTAGCAGTGGGGACGGGAGTGTGTGCCTGTGAGCAAAGGCCCCTGGGAGCCTAGGACTCTGCCCCCCACCAGCCCCAGCTGGGTGGGCGATGCTCAGGGGAGTTCTGCTCCCCTGAGGTCTGGGCTCCACAGCCAGCTGGGTGCGGGGAACCTAAGGGAGAGGTTCCTGGGGCCGATGGGAGGGATGAGAGAAAGAACAGGCCAGCAGGACTGAGGGGCAGGCCCAAGAACAAAGGACCAGACGGCCCAGCATCTGTGAGTGGGAGAGGACCATGGTTGGATATGGGGGTTCACTTCTGAAATCAGGGTCTTGGGGCCACAGTTACGGGTCCAGGAGGCAGAGGACCGACTTGGGGAGCGTTGGGCAGACAGGCCCAAATGAGGGGGATTCTCTGGAGGAGGGCCATGCAGGTCAGGAAGGAGGAGGGGAGGCCCCCCAGCTCCCAGCAGCCCCTGCTCTGGTGGGAGAGCCTGTGGTGGGACAGGCATGGCCCAGGGGCTTTGAAAATGTTTTACAAACAGGAATGGCCTCTGTGCAAACAGATCATACATGGAAGTGGGACAAACAAAACAGATAAAAAGGCAGCACTGTCTGGAGCCCCTGATGGCCTCTCTCCTGACACCAGCCGCCGAGCGCTCACTGGTCCCTGCGGGAGCAATCTGGAAAGCTGTTACTCACGGTCCAAGGCGCCCCAGCTCCACACAGAGAAGCTCAGGGGTGCAGCTCTGAGAAAGGGCGTGTCAGGGTCGCTGGCCAGGATGACAAAGCTGGCGGGAGGGTGGGTCAGATATCTGCTCCCCCGCATCTTTCCTCCGTTAATGAAGGGCCTGGCCTAGGCCAAGAGAGGCCTGGTCTCCTTCCCTTCCCAGGTGGGACCCAGGCTGAGCCAGAGGCTCTTTGGTTAGAAACTAAGACTGGTTTGCATGAGGAGGGTGATGGAGGAGGAGGGGGCACCGAGGTCCGGGAAACTCGGAGGCCCTCCTCTGGGGATGGGAGAGAGCCGGACAGGAAGGGGCAGGTCTGCTCACAGCCCAGCAGTTCTGCCGAATGGATGGGGAAGGCAGTTCTGGTGGTGGCGGCGGGGGGTGCTTCCCAGGAGGCAGGGGGAAGCCGTGCTGGGCCCAGCTGCCATGCAGGTCAGGAAGGAGGAGGGGAGGCCCCCCAGCTCCCAGCAGCCCCTGCTCTGGTGGGAGAGTCTTTGGTGGGACAGGCATGGCCCACTGGCCCCAGCGCTACTGCCCCTTGGGGATGAAAGGCTCTCCCTCCCCAGGCTCAGGGTGGGGGCCTGGGTCGCTGAGGCAGCGCTGTATCCTCTGGGAGTTGGGGCTGTCACTGGGCCCAGAGGTGAAGACATCGTCAGTGCCGGGGGAAGAGGGCTCCTTGGTCCGTATCATGATGCCCCCGTCATCCTCCTCCTCATCGGCCACCCTGGGGTCCCGGTTCAGCCCGAGGATCTTGCCCTTCAGCTCCTCATTCACCAGGTCCACAGACTCGGGCGACTGCGGGGAGGCGGGGTCGATGGTGATGACTGGCAAGTCAGCCTTCGGCTCATAGGCCAGCGGGTCTGGGGACCAAGAACAAGGCACAGTTGGCTTCTGCCCCTGAGCCCTGCCCAGCATGCGCCCAACCTCTCCCGTGCCAGCCGCTCCCACAGAGCCCCTGCGAGGGCAGCAATCCTGGTGTCTCGGAATTACTCCTCGTGGGCCTTTATGAACCCTCATCAGATAGTCTATCATCCCCTGTCTGGGACCTCAAAGGCAAGACTGTGTTCCTCTCCTCACACCCGGGGGTCCCATGCATGTTCCCCGTCAGACCAAGAATTAGGGCTCCTTTCCGAGTCACTGACACCCCAGGGACCCAGGCCTAAGAGAAGGTCCGCCCTCGCTTCCTCCACCCGGTGGAGGTCCCAATGGTGCAGACCCCTCCTCCCCCACTGCCAGACACCAGCTCCCGCACAGACCTCACCGTCAGCCCGTGGAGCACCTCTGTCCCTGGGGGAGGAGGGGGGAGGGCAGCAAGGCCATCCCCCGCCTCCACTGATGTAGGAGGAGCTCAAGACTTGGGAGGAGGTCAGTGAAGGAGAAGCCGTCCTCCCCGCTGGCTCTGGGAGGCCCTGAGCGCCCAGCCGCCAGGCCCCTCGCCAGGCACCTGGGCCCTGCCTTACCTGAGCCGATGCGGGCCCGAGACATGGTGGGCGAGTCCAGTTTGTGGGCCGGCACTGTCAGGTAGTTGTTGATCTGACAGAAAGAGCAGACAGGTGTGAGCTCAGGCAACCCCTCTAATGGCCCTGGAGGCTGCTGGCCACAGGCGTGCTTGGGCACCCGCTCCCTCCTGGCAATTCCTCATTAGGCTGTGCCACGCTGGCACTTCAGGGGTTCCTGAGGGCTTGGCCCAGGCTCCCCTCAAGCTATGCCATCTCCTGGGTGGCCCTGAACCTCCTGCGCTGCCCTGCCTTTCCCATGGTGCCACTGTCCCGGTCTAGCTCCAGCCACACCTACCCGCGAGGTACAGATCCATAAAGTCAACTCAGGAGTGGACACCCGGGTCCTGGATGGCCCCCAGGCATCTCAATGCGACATGTTGGAGATGAACTGTTTCTTACCTCCCCTCATAACCTTGTTCCTTTCTTGGCTTCCCCTGTCACAGCCACCACTCCCACCTACCCCAATCAGAAGGCCAGACGTGACCCCTGACTCTTCTTCCTCTTCCTTCAGCCCACCTCAAACTGACGACCAAGTCTTACTAGTTCCCCCTCCTAAATGCCCCTTGACCCCGGCTGGTGTTGCCCAGTGGTTGAACCTTGTCCTATGAACCAAGAGATCCCTGGTTTGATTCCCCATCAGGGCACATGCCCGGGCTGCAACTCGATCCCCAGTAGGGGGCATGCAGGAGGCAGCCGATCGATGTTTCTCTCTCGTTGATGTTTCTGTCCCTCTTCCCCTCTCCCCTCCCCTCTCTCTAAAAGTCAATAAAAACATATTAAAAAATAAATAAATGTCTCTTGAATCTACCCACTCCTTTCCATCTCCCCCTGCCACCATCCTAATCTGGGTTGCCTCCACCCCTCCCCATGTCACTCCCTTACACAGAACCCTTCATGGCTCTCCATGCTTGTAGAATAAAGCCCAAACCGTACTCCATTAACAACCTTCCTTGAAAGCTGAACCCTGTTTCCTTTTTAAAATATTATTTAAAAATTTTTTTTACATTTTTATTGATTTCAGAGAGGAAGGGAGGGGAGAGCTAGAAACATCAATGATGAGAGAGAACCATTGATTGGCTACCTCCTGCACACCCCCTACTAGGGATTGAGCCCGAAACCTGGGCATGTGCCCCTGACTGGAATCGAACCTGGGACCCTTCAGTCCACAGGCCAACACTCTATCCACTGAGCCAAACCAGCTAGGGCTGAACCCCCTGTTTCTAGAATGGGCCACATTCTGTGATTGGGAACTTATGCACATGTTCTTCCTTCTGCCTGGACCTTCCTTTGCCCACACTCCCCCCATCATGGCTCTGATTCCTAAGCTTACCCCACGCCCTCCCTCAAGGCCCCTTGCACTTCCTGTCCTACATGGGCCTCTGATGAGAAGTTTCGTAAGGGAGGGACTGGGCTGACTCACTCGGATTCACAGAGGCTTAGCACTTAAAGGCCACTCAACAAATGTTTCCTAAATGAATGAATGAATGAATGAATGAATGAGATGTGCCTTGCTTTGTGATTTGGGGCACCTGTCTTTTCCCTGGGCCTTAGTTTTCTCACAAGAAAAAGAGGAGTCAAAGCACAGATGCCTGAGGATATGACGAGGGGCCTGGACTCTTCACTGCTCCTGGCGGGGAGGAAGGCTTTCTGGAACCTGCCCTGGGCTCAGCTTTCAGCTTTTGAAACAGGTGGAGAAGGCAAAGAAACAACACCCCCAGATCAGAGTGTTCTATCTGCAAAAGGGCTTAGTGACGAGGATGCAGGAAGAGGAAGAGCCCAGAGAAAGGAAGGAGCCACTCCAGTCCTGGACGCACCCTCTGTTCCAATTGCCGGGCCTTCTGTCTCCGGAGCAGCATCTGGTTCCAGGCCTCCTCGTAGGGGTCTGCCACCAGTGTGTGTCTGTTGTAAGACCGCAGCTGCGGAAGGAACAGCCGTCAGGCAGGGCAGGCCCCGGACATGTGTGGGGCAGGGCTGGAGCCACCGGGGGGGCAGAGGGGCTCCTGTCCTGAAGGGGGGTGGGCGGGAGCAGCCCCTCACCCGCTGCCTGGTCTTCTGCAAGTTGTTCCTCAGGATTTTGCGAATCTCCTCCTCCTTGTCCTTGGAGAGTGCTGGCAGGATGCGCTCAGCAGGCAGGTTCTTGGGGTGGATGTTCCTGGGACAACACGACACAGGTTAGGTCCCCAAGAAAATTCCTGTGACCCTGGAGCCTTCCGGGCTGGGCCAGAAGAAAGCCACTCAGGGGAAGGCCTGGGGGGGTGGGCAGAGCCTCGGGTCCTCAGTGTGACCCTGCAGCTCTCACCAGCCCTGGCAGGATGAGAGGGGCCTTGCTCACCGCCCCAGCCCCAGCGTGGCCTGCTCCAGGTTGGTGTGGAGGGGTTAGTGCGGGTGCAGAACCGGCCAGGTTGGCCACTAGCACTCACTGCATGGAGACGGTGGAGACGGCAGAGGGGATCTTGCCTATGCCACCACTTTCCACCAGCTCAATAGCCTGCTTCATCTCCATCTTGTGGTAGAAAGCGATGAGCTGGGGCTCCTTGGAGCGCTCGCCGGCTATCAGGCACTTCTTCACATACTTCTTGTTAAACCGGTTGAGCCTGGGGGGAGAAGGGAAAAGGTGGATGGAGCCAGCTCCTCGGGGTGGGGTGACACCCAGGCCCTGGGAGACCCTTACCTGCCCCTCCCCACCCCCATACCCACCAGGCCTGCCACCTACTTGTCCTTCCAGTGGTGGTGGCCGTAGTGGCCACAGATGTCCTCGATGCCTGTCAGAAGGTGGTCCAGGAACTGAAACGGGCCCAGGGCCAGGTCAAGCCTCACTACTGGGCTCTTTCCCTACCAAGACTTCTGAGGAGGCCCCCCCACCTTCAAAACTAGTGCTTCTCTGCTCAGATTAGCCCTGTAGTTCCAGAAGCAGCCAGGAGGTGGTGCCCATACCGCACTCATCCTGAACCCCAGTGGCACCTCAAACCCTTTGCCACTGAGCCATGGCTGAACTCCCTTCTCTGAACCCCCCTGGGCCTGAGGCTCCCTCCTCAGGCTCCCAGCCGCTCATACTACACCTCCCTTTGACCTGTGACCTCAAGAGGCTTAAGGACCACCTGGTCCTGGGATAAGGGCCAAGGCATGGACTCAAGGACTAGCTACTCCCCAAACTTTCTCCTGCAACCGAGGGCCCAGCTCCCAGTACCTGCGTGTGGATCTCCTCGTTGATGGAGCGCTTCGTTTCTTGCTTTTTCTTCACAGCCAGAAGGTCTACCAGGGGCCGAATGGTCATACCCTAGGGGGCAGGTGGGTGTCAGGCCTCCGTGCAGCCTCCCAGCTCCCTGGGGTCCCCTGAGGCTGGCATGCCCTCTGCTCCAAGGCCCCCAAGGTCTCAACCTCCATGTGAGCATTTCTATAAAGGCAGGTCCCCAAGGCCTGCTCTTCCTGAAGACAGCCAGAGGTCTGAGAGCCCACCCAGCCACGTGACTCACACTGGTCATCTAGCCCAGACCAGGGGTCGAGGGCCTGGGGATAAGTGTGGGCTCCACCACAGGCGTGTTCTGCAACCCCAAGAAGGCTAATGGGAGGACCACCTGGGCTCGGCCTCCCTGGCAGGACTGTGGCTGAGGGGCACCAAGCAGTGGCAGCAGCAGCTAAGTGAACTGCACGCTGCCTGTGCCAGAGCCGGTTGTTTTACTAGGATTAGCTCCTTAACACCTACAGCAACCATGAGAGGGAGGTTCTTTCACTCTCCCCATTTCACAGATGAGGAAGCTGAAGTTCAGGGGTTAAGTAACTTTCAAAGGTCTCACAGAAGTAGTAGAGCTGGATTCAAACCACCTCAATGCTGCCTTCATTGAAAATGGACTTGATAAGCCATTAGCATATACAACTGCAAAGGCAAGGTGATAAAATATTTTTGAGATGTAAGCAGGGCAAGAGGACAAAAGAGGCAGCCCCGTCTCCTCTTAAATCAGGAAATAAGTGCCACCCCAAGGCTTCCTCTACATTTTCTCCTCCTGGGCAGGCAATGATGCTTGCCAGGATTCATGTCCCAGAAAGACGGAGGGGGTGGCAGGGTCTCGGAGGCCCAGACAGTATTTTCTCACTTGCCCACGGTCACAGGTCAGGTAAGGTGGATTCACACCATCCCAGGCTGGGCTTGCTTGGGGACTAGAAGCAGGGTCGGGGAGGGCTCTCAGCTAAGTCTGGGTCATTCAAATGACAGAAATCACCGCCCAGCAAGCGGGAAGGATTCTTCAGGATCGCCTAGTCCAGTCCCCTCACTTCAACGATGGGGAACTGAGAGCCAGAAATGGGAGGAGGGTCTTTCCCAGGGTCACGCAGACAGCAGCAGAGCTTGGGCGGACTCCAGACCTCCTGCTGCCTGGCTCAGCAACCTTTCCAATTTCCTGTGTTCCCATTTTACAGTTGCAGAAACTGAGACCCTAAGATATTAAGTCACTTTCCTAAAGCCCTATAATGGGCATCATGGGCTTGCTAACTGTACCTACTTCTCTCCCACTGGGTTCCTAAGTTAGGCAGCATTCTCACTCCTTTATACTCCGATTGGTCACTTCACAATGACTCATCACAATTACCCCTTAACCACTGAGGAAACTGAAGCCCAGAAAGGAGGAGTGGCTTGCCCAAGGTTGTGAAGCAAGTTATTGGTGGAGCTGGGACTAGAACCCGTGGCCCCCTCTTGGGTCACATGCTTCCTCTTTCCACTGGCAGAGTCGGGTCCCTGGGCGGGGCTGCTCCACCCTGTCCAGCACCTGCACAAACACGGTGAAGAAGATGACGGTGATGATGGCAGTGAGGAACAGGTCGCACATGGGGAAGTGCTTCTTGTCCAGGAGGTAGCCCAGGGAGAAGGCGATGGCCCCTCGCAGGCCCCCGTAGGCGATGATGAACTGGTCCTTGGGCGTCAGCTTCACGATGCGGAACTTGTTGATGAACCAGGTCAGGCCCAGCACACCTGCCGGGGGGAGGAAGAAGAGGGGTCAGCCGTCTCCAGCCCCTCCTGGCTTCCTCTGTCTGCAGGAAGCCTCCACTGGTAAGCCCCACCCAGTCCACTCATTTCCTGGGCCCCTCAGCCCAGGGCGCTCTGACTCTCTCAATCCAAGAGCTGGGTGGATTTTTAAAGGGCCCCCCAACTGGATGTACTGTAGAGACATCAAAGAGGCCTCCAGTGGCCAAAGGTTGGGAGGAGGATGGGAAAGAGATGAAACAGGGTGAAACCTATTAAATAAATATGATTGGTATATGGGGTCTACTTTTCTCTGGTTTGAGATTTTCCATAATAAAAAATTACACAATGCAGAGGTCTGGGTCCAACCTCAACCCTCAGAGTCTGTGGAGGATGAAGCAGTGGACTAAGGGTTTTAAACAGTGCACCAGGGAACCGTGACGCCCCATCAGGCTCAGGACCACGGGCCTAACTGCGGAGAGGAGTCTGAGATGCAGGGTGAGGAAGCAGCAGTCGCCGAGGGAGGTGTGTCTGGAAAGTCTAAGCACCCGAGGACCCGAGGCCCGGCCCGTGTGCAGCCCCAGTGGCAGCGCAGGTTTGCAGGAGCTGCACGCAGCTTTGCAGGTGCTGAAGTCATCTGCGCCATGGGACAGCACACGGATCCTTCCTCAGATCCAACAGGCCCAGAACCGCAGGATCCCTGAGGCCCCTCCACTCCGACACACCCTGACTGTCTCCCCAGAGATCAGACTTGTTCCCCAAGGGCCCAGCACAGCCTCAGCATTGCAGAGAGGAGGACTGGGGAAGCCCTGCCGTCCAGCTGTGCTGGGAACAGCCAGGCACCAACCCTGGCCCCTACACACGCACACACACAAGCACGCACGCACGCAATCTCTCACACACACACACACACACACACACACACACACCTCCCCTGGCACCGGCCCGGGGACCTCACCCAGCACTCGGGCGATGAGGCAGAAGAGCAGGGTGCTGATGACGAAGGTCCAGTTCCAGTGGTGGGAGCCGGCCACGGTGGAGACGCCGAGGAAGATGAAGATGAGGGTCTCACTGACACTGCTCCACATCTTCAGAAAATACTTGATGGTTGTGTGGGACTTGTGGGAGATGTTGGCCTCCACGTAGGGGCGCATCACCACTCCCGAGGCAATGAGTCTGGGGGTGGGGAAGAGCAGGGTTCAGGGTTCGGAGCCGAGCTGCACCCTCCCAGAGCCCCTCTGCTCCCCGAGCTGACAGCGGTCTGTTGACTGAGCTCCTCTTATGGGCTTTCCACACCTGCTCTCTCAATCCTCCTAACCCTGCATATTCTTGTACTTTGTAAGATGAGGGAAACTAAGTCGCCTGCCCACTGTCACACGGCGGGCGAGTGACAGAGCTAAGACACAAACTAAGGTCTGACCAACTCCAAAGCCTGTGCCTTGTCCCCGATGCCACGCTGCCTCTCTGCCTGCCTAACAGGCATCAGTGACACCTGTCCGTGGTTGGGGTGTATTCCCACACCCGGGCCCCACTGGCCCAGCTTTCTCCCTCTCACCCCGAATCCACAGTCCAGCTCTACCTCTGCACTTCCAAAGTCCTCCCCTACTGGGAACACCTCGGCATCTCCCTGTCTCTGACTTCAAGACCCAGCTGAGGCCTCAGGACCTCCAGGACTCCTCCCTTCAATTGCAGCCTTGAGCCTCCTGACTGGGGCTGCTGAGGGGAACAGCTACAACCAAGGGGCTTCCTTTGAGACAAATAAGGGAAAAAAGTAGCAAGGCTGGACTTCCCAGAACTTTAAAGTCAGTGCTTCCAGGGGTGGTCCCAGGGCCTGGAGCTCCATCTCCTCCCTGGAGTTGGAGGCTGAGCCCTGGGGAACTCCCCTGTGACCCTACGAGCCCAGGGAATCCAAGTGGGGGGCCTCCCCGTGCCACGCCAGACTCACGCCATGATGCCCGACAGGTGGAAGAGCTCAGCGGACAGGTAGGCCATGTAGCTGTAGAGGAAGACGAAGAGCGGCTCGATGACACGGATGTGGGCAGTGAATCGGGAGGTGAAGGCCGCGATGACCCCGTAGACCACGCCCACGAAGACCCCGCCCAGGGACACCACGAAGAAGCTCAGGAAGCCGAGGACGATGTCCACGATGCCCACGCGGTCATAGTTGGCAAACTCCTCAAAGAGGTGATACAGGACCTGCAGAAGGTAAGAGGCTGGTCGGCAGGGGGGCGGGGTCCTGTCCCAGGGCTCCCTGGGGTCGGACCAATGTGACCCCATCCCCTCCATGACGGTGGCCACAAGAAGAGGCCACGTGGTAACAGAGAAACCCTCGTGCCAACAGGTGCTCAGAGGACCTTGCTTGAGTCCTGCTGTGCCCAGCTGGTTATGAGGGGGGCTCTGAGGCCCACCTCTGGGCTGGGCTTGGGCTCTGCTGCTCCCTAGAGGGGTCACGAGGCAGACTGTTCAGTCTCCCGGTGCTCGTTTTCCTCTCCACAAAGTGGGGTAACAGGACCAACCTCACAGGGCTGCGGTGAGGGCTAAGCTAGTTAATAAAGGCAGAATGCCCAGATCCGCGCCAGTGACGGGTGAGCTGCGCCTGGCACTGCTCGGTGGGCCTCTCACTGTGATTTGGGCAGGGCAGGACCCTCCTTCAGCATACAGGACTTCTTAACCTCTGACACTTTCTGAACATACATATGGCCGGGCAGTACCCTGCCTGGACTCTCGGCTGGGCCGTACCCTGCCTGGACTCTCTGCCGGGGGTGGGGTGAGGGGAGGGGAGTGGGCGGATAGAAATCTCTACTCAACAAGCTCCGCAGGTGGTGGTGATGAACAGCCATGTTCAGATGCTGTGAATGAGAGGTTCTCTAAGGCAGCCCCACCTCCTGGACTGGGAAATGAACAGTCGCTGTAACACTTTGGTCAGATGTCCAAGTGGCACTTCACACTGTGGAACCCTTTGCTGGTGGTCACCCTGCTTGGCCCACAACAGCCCTCCGAGGCAGGTGGGCCACGGGTGCCTGCCCCCTCGCTAACGGGGGCTCAGAGTGGCCCGAGCCCGGGGGCAGCAGAACCGGGCCCAGAACTAGTTCCCTAGCAGGTTCAGCTTTGAGGTTCTGGCCTCTCTCAGGTGCTGGCTCCCTGACCTGTTCCTAGACAGGTGCCAGGAGACCAGCTAGGAAGTTTCCAGACAAGGGGGCTGCGAGGATCCCTGAGAGGGGACCCTCCAAAGCTCCTAGTACCTGGGCAGCACCTGGAGGCAGGGAGGGGGTGGGGACTTGCTCTGAGACCGAGCAGCTCAGAGGCAGCCTTCAGGTTTACTGTCTGGGATCGAGGCACTCACGTCACACCCAGAGCTCCAGAAAGGGCCCAAGCCGGGAGTCAGGGCAGGTCAGCAGCAGACGGCAGGTACGTTCTCAGCCCCGGGCTACCTAACCTCCCTCCCAGCCTGGAGCTATTCATGGTCCTCAGGGTATACTGCCGGGGCCAATGGGGTGGGTGGAGAGGACAAGGTCCTCCTTTCCGGCCTGGCATCACTGCCACTGGGACTAGGGAGGCGGTGGAGCATAGTGGTAAGCACCTGGGCTCTGGACTCAGACTATAGATTTGAACCTCGGCCACATCCCTTATCAGAGAATGTGACCTTGGATGAGTTAGGTGACCTCTCAGTGCCTAAGTTTCCTCACTAATAAAATGGGCAGAGCCCAGCCGGCGTGGCTCAGTGGCTGAGCATTGACCTATGAACTAGGAGGTGAAGGTTCGATTCCCAGTCAGGACACACGCCCAGGTTGCGGGCTTGATCCCCAGTGTGGGGCACGCATGAGGCAGCCAATCAATGATTTTCTCTCATCGTTGATGTTGCTCTCTCTTGCTCCCTCTCTGAAAAAAAAAATTTTTTTTTAATATATTTTTTTAATGGGCATAACAACAGTGCCCACCTCATGTTTCTGTGCAGATCAGATGAGGCAATGCATATTCAGACAGGAAGTGCTCAGTGAACACCAGCGGTTACTACCAGCACTGCCACCACTGTGGTGAGGCGTGGCATGGGCCCGAGGTGGCCAGACTGAGGTGTCTACCTGACACAACCACGCCCCACTTGCTCCCTGGTAGTGCCAACCCAACACCCAGACCCAATGGGAGGACTTCATGTTTGGCACCCAGTGGTTTCAGACATTCGTGAGTGGGACTCCTGTAAGAACCCTGCAATCCCTGTTGCAGATGGAGAAACAGGCTCATGTGGTGACTCCGGGCGAGAGGGGTTGTTAAAAGAGGCCAGGACACGGCCTGCCTGCTCACGCCAGGCTGCTGCTCTGCCAGCCTCACGAGGAGCCGAGGAGGGGGCGGGGAAGGAGAGGAAGCCAAGGCTGTCAGCGGCCAACCACCACTGTCTGCCTCTTGTTTGAGGTGCAGCTTCCTGAGGGGCTGGAGGTGGAGGAGAGGGGGTGCATGTGCAAGCATGCAGGGGTGCACACGTGCCCTTGTGTTTTCCTGTGTGCGCAGCTACTGAGGGGTCCATCTGGCAGGGGGGATGTTTTCACAACACGATGTGAGTTGCACATACACGTATCTGTTTCCTGAGGAAACTGGCTGGGAGGAAGGTACGTGCAAGCATACAGAGCTGCTGTGTGCAGACCCTGCGTCGGGGCTGTCCGTTCTCACTAGACCCTGGGAGGGAAGCACTAACTCCTCTGCCACACTGCAGATGTCCAGGTGATGCCCAGAGAGGTACAGTCACTTGCTTAACGTCACACAGTGAGCAAGTGGCCAACCCATTTTACTTAATCACTTTTGGGGGTTCTGGGAGCAAGGTCCCTTTCCACAACGGCTGCCCTAGAACTCTGCACATATGAAACTCTTAACTTAAGGCATAATTATCGACACAAAAGCCGAAACACCCCTCCCAGACTGGTCTATAAAGGTTAAACTGGGCTAGAAAGAGGATGAGCAATTTAATCAAGATCATATCACAATCCAAGTCAGGGATGGCGCACACGACCTGGTAAGGCCAAGAGCTCAGGCCCTGGAGTCAGACGGACTTGGCTTCTAACCTTGGTTCTCTCATATGCTAGCAAGTTATTGAACTTCTTTGGGCCTGATTCCTCCTCTGTAAAGTGAGACTATTAAGCACCTCCTAAGGGTGCCATGAGGGTTAAGTAAAATCACCCATGTCTCATGCTCAGCATGATGCCTGGCCCGCAGTAAGCAGGAATGGACATTTGCTGTTTTATTGCGATTATTAGCAGGTGGATGTGGGTCACTCTGGACTTGGATTGGGGTCTGTGCCCTGTGTGTACATGGGTGTGTTCCCCAACCCCTCACCACAGTGACGGCGTCATTGAGCAGGGACTCCCCAAAGACGAGGATATGTAGCAGCTCGTTGATGTGAATTTCCTCAAAGACAGCCAGCACGGCCACGGGGTCCACGGCCGAGATGATGCTGCCGAAGAGCAGGTTCTCCAGGAGGCCGATGTTGTTGATCTGCTCGCCACCCACCAGGCACACGGCATACATGAGGCCGCCCAGGAAGAAGGCGTTCCACAGCGTGCCCACCACGGCGAAGATCAGGATGGTGCCCAGGTTCTCTGTGAACTGCCGCAGCGGCAGGAAGTAGCCTGCGTCCAGGATGATGGGTGGCAGCAGGAAGAGGAAGAAGACGTCCGACTGTAGGATGGGGGGTGTCTCACCCACACCCTTGATCAGGCCCCCTACCAGCAGCCCCACCACGATCAGCAGGCAGCTCTCCGGGACGATGCTCGAGATTGTGGGAATCACATGGAAACCTGAGGAGGGCGAGAGAACGGGAGGCTGTGGCCTGTGGGGAGCCGGAACAGAAGGTTGGGGACAGGGCTGTGGAGGAGGAAGGAAGCTGGCCAGAGGGGTACAGGCTTGATCTCAGGGGCCGCTTTGTTAACTCTCTAATCTCAACTTCCTCGCTGTAAAACGGAGGTGATAACAGCACAGGGTTCACAGGGTTGCTGTATAAGCCAAGTGACCATGTTTTTAAAGTGCTTTTTTCAAAGGATATACAGATGCTGTCTCTGTCACTGTCATAAAATAGCAGAAAGCCGTGGCTCTGTATGCCTCCAGAAGGCAGAAATTATACATCCATCACTGAAGCTCCAAGTACAAAGGCATTACCTAGGCCTGAACCCAAGCCATCCATCATCCGGGCACAAGTTCAGGGAGGCAGGCTCAAGACCAGGCATAACAATCTGACAATTCTGTCTGAGGGAAGACAGTGAGTTCCCCATCATGAAGGCTTTAAGCTGAAGGCAGACCACAGGTTGGTGGAGAAGTGACACAGGAGATAGAGGGAAGCACAGAAGAATCAAAGCGCATCAGCGCAGGATGGAGCTTGAGGATCGTGCCCTGCAGAATGCATGCAGCGACCTCCAATCCCAGACATGCATGCTTTCCTGCCGAGCCCAGATCGCTGCTTAAGAAGCCAACAGCAATCCATCCGTTTTGCATGTGAGACAAAACCTACTTGCTACCCTGTTCCGAGTCCAACCCCACCTACTTTAAAGAGGGGACAACTGAGGCTCAAAAAGGGGAAAGGGCTTGCCCAAGGTCACAACAGCAAATGAGTAGCAGAATCAGGACAAACTCCAGGGACAGACTCCCCAGCTCCCATTAAACTCTGCAGTTCTGTAAGTCAACCCGTCCCATTTTCTCTCCCTATCAAGGCCTGAACATGCCCCTCAGCCTGAGACACACCAACGATCTCCCCCAGCCAGGTCCTGGTCAGCCAGCAGCAGCGGGCCACTCTGCAGTGGTCCACCCAGGGCTCTAAACCCAGAGCTGGGAGGTAGCAAATGTCCCCTTCTGAGACAGCTTCTCTCAATGCCAGGTTTGGCCCCAAGTTTACTCTGGGTTTTTGGTTTGTTTTTGGGTGGGGAGGTGAAAGAAGGCCTAGATATTTAGCTGCATGTTGGGTACCATAACCCCAGGGTCAGCTTGGTTAAGATGGTTTGGCACTTTGCTCAAGGTAAAAAGTCTTGCTTTCCTCCCTGTAAGCTCTGAGCAGACAGATTCCATATCTATTTATACTTATACTAAAGGCCGGTGCACGAAAATTCATGCACTGTGGGGGGGGGGGGTCCCTCAGCCCGGCCTGCCCCCTCTCACAGTCTGGGAGCCCTCAGGGGATGTCCTACTGATGGCTTAGGCCTGCTCCCGTGGGGAGGAGCCTAAGCCACAGTCTGGCCTCCCTCTATGGGAGGCAACCAGCCAATCAGGGGAAGGCGATGCCCCCATCACGCCTCTGCTGCCGCCACTGCCAGCTGCCACAGCTGCCTGAGCCTCAGCCCTCACAGCCACTGAGGCTTGCCTGAGCCTCGGCCCAGCCCTCGTTGCCTGAGTATCAAGCCCTCCCAGTGGCAACTGCCATCCGTGGCCTGCCTGAGCCTCAGGCCTTCCCAGTGGCAACCGTCATCTGCAGCCTGCCTGAGTCTGGGGCAGCTGCTGTGGTTTTGTCTGCAAGGACGTCTGGAAGGACGTCCGGAAGATGTCCGCTCTAATTAGCATATTACCCTTTTATTAGTATAGATTCCCAGGGCTTGGGACACAGTAGACGCTCAACAAGTATCTACTGACTTGAAAATGCACAAGAGCCCTAACCGGTTTGGCTCAGTGGATAGAGCGTCGGCCTGCGGACTCAAGGGTCCCAGGTTCGATTCCAGTCAAGGGCATGTACCTTGGTTGCAGGCACATCCCCAGTAGGGGGTGTGCAGGAGGCAGCTGATTGATGTTTCTCTCTCATCAATGTTTCTAACTATCATAAAATATATTAAGAAGAAAAAAAAACATCTTGCCTTACAAAAAACAAAAGAAAAATGTCTTAAAAAAATTGCACGAGGCTGGGCCATTACTCATGTGATTCCCAATAGCCTACCTGACCAGGTCTCTGTCTCATTACCCCTGAGGTCCTTGGGAAGGAGGAGAAACATCCCTCCCATGTCCAAAGCCCCTCCTACTCTCAGGTACTGATCTGGAAAGTGTCAGAATAGCTACAGGTCAAGACTCACATTCCAAATACTCTCTAGGCCCAGAACCTGTCACAGTGCAAAGCACCCAGGAAACATTCAAAACATGTTGGGGGAAAAGAACACATCTCCATCCTAGGCCAGGAGAGGACCCCAAAGCCATCATGTCCTGACTTCAAAACAGACCTGACCAAAAGTCACCTCTTTTGCTAAAAAGTTCCCCAGTCTTTGCAGTGTCCACCAGTAAACCCCCAGTGTTCAGCTGGTTGGTACTGGGAAGGGTGAGGTCATATTGACTCCAAGTCTCTTGCTATACAGGTTAAAGTCCAAACACTCAGCACTGCCTCCATCGTTTGGTCTTGCTCATGTCCCATGCTCCCTACTGTAAATTATTACGGTTCAGCCTTGCCAAATTCTTTGTAATTCCCTCAAATAAGCCATGTCCTCTTTTTCCTGCAGATTCCAGCTTGTCTCTTCAGAACAGTTCCTGTACCTCTACCCCCACAATGTGCGGCTGACACTATAAGCTTCTGCCTGCCTCCTCCAGGAAGCATTCCCTGACCACTCCTGTCCATCCTTCTCTGATGTCTCTCATCTTCAATCCACAGTTGTCACTCAGCTTCCTCTCTCTCCCTGGCACCCAGCAAGGACAGACAACCCATGCAAAAGAGGTGGAAACAGGACAATGGCACCACACTCCCAGAGAAGATGGGATGGCATGGAGGCTTAGGGGAGCTGAGCTCCTCCTGCAGGCAGGAGCCAGGAGTCCAGCTCTAGCTCTAGCCAGCAGACCTTGTCAGCACCCACCCCCACCTGCCCTAGAACTGAGCACCAATGGCTGCCTTAGGAGAAGGCAGACTTTAAAGAGACAGCACAGGGCAGGTGGCTGATAGCTTCCACTTCTACCTAGCAGGTCAGATCTTTAAAAGGCCCACAAAACTTTCCTGGCTCTAAGAAGTGCCAGACAGTGCACTGGAGACCCAGAGAGGGGCCACAGCCCCTGGGGGGGGGGGTGGGCATGTGAAACAAGCCAAGAGCAGTAACATGACGAATGTTCCTTACTCCTAAAGGTGCACCACAGCCAGGTTCTGTGCTGGGAGCCTGGCACACAGCATGGCTTTCATGCTCACAGCAGCCCTGAGGGATAGGCATTGTCTCCATTTTGCAGAAGAGAAAGCTGGGGCTCAGCAAGAGTCGGCGGCTTCCCCGGAGTCTAAGGGAAGAGTTCTACTCTAGCTTCAAGCAGCTCAAACTTGTAGCAGAGAGAGCTCATTGATCCTCACTCAAGTGCGTGTGCGCTCTCTGAGCGAGGCCGGAGCTGTGCACCCTATAGGGACACCCAGGTGGCGCAGGGTCAGAACCTTTGTGAGGAGCTCGTGGGGATCACCATGCTTTTCTCAACCTCGGGACCTTGGCGCCACCAGGCCTCCCCGACAGGTGAAGAGACAGAGGCATTCCTACGAGAGAAAACCTGGAGCTCAGGAGGCAGGACATGCCCGGGCCACCCAGGACTAGGGCTCGGGCCTCCTGACTCAGACATAGTGCACCTCCTTCCAAGTAAGGCAGCTCCCAGAGTTCCTGGGGCTGGAGCCAGGTGCTCCCCCAGGTCTTCCTGTGTTGGGCCTGCCCCTTAGGAGGCCCTGCTCCTCAGGAGGAACTCTGGGACCTGACAGGCAAGGGAAGGGGAGGGCCAAACCCAGGCTGAGGAGAAAGGTC
Source organism: Myotis lucifugus (assembly GCF_000147115.1). Classification (NCBI taxonomy): domain Eukaryota; kingdom Metazoa; phylum Chordata; class Mammalia; order Chiroptera; family Vespertilionidae; genus Myotis; species Myotis lucifugus. The sequence continues at coordinate 2,074,969 of NW_005871245.1, read as the reverse complement.
TGGGATCCATGCATGGCTCCTTGCCCACGGGAAAGCATTAAAATTTCCCAGGGGCAAGGCGGTGGATTCTGTCATTAGGTACCAAGCTCAGCTTTGACTGGTCCTCTCTCCAGGCCCTGACTCCACCAGTTGTCCCTATCCTGCAGGCCTGAAGTGTCTCCTCAGAGTGCAGGAAACTTGCTGACACCAGGTGAGATAGCACACACTTGTGGCCGTGGTGATGTCACCAGCATGGAATCAAATCTGAGCTGTGAGAGCTGGAACAGACTGTGGAAAACATACGAATCCTCTATTACGTGGGTAGGGAAACCGAGACTCAAAAAGGTGTTAATGGTCATGTGAACGATTGCACCATGAGAGCCCATGAAGCTCCAAGCCCAGTGATCTCTCACACCACTTGGCTTTTCTGCAGAGGTGCCCGGTGCTGCCAGAGCAAGGACCCGAGGCATGGAATTCAGCATTTCCGAGCCACAGGCAAACCTGCTGACACAGTTCGGCACTGGTCTCCTTTTAGGTGGAGAGACTGGGTGAGGGAAGAGATGTTTCTTTCCTTTCTTTTTTTTTTGGGGGGGGGGCGGGGCAGGGAGGTGTTTTTTATTCTGTCCAGTACAGGTGACATAGGGCAACTGGGGATACTGAGGGAACACACACACTCACACACACTCTCGCTCTTTCTTACACACATTCACCCATAGCTCTCTCTCTTAACGACACACAGTCTCACACAGCCTCACCATGTCTTTTTCACACACCCACACTCACTCTGACACACTCTTACATGCACATGCACTCACCCCCACTCTTGCTCTCTTATACACATACTCTCCCTCTATTACACACAGTCTCACAACCTCTCACACACTCACCCACACTCACTCTTACACACACACACACACTGAACAGACACTTGACCAAACCTCCCTCTGTAGCTTCTCTGCTCTTCACCATGAGAACGTTTTGTTTATTTCTCCCCAGACTGTCCCCCTCTGCTGAGGCTGGTGCAGAAGCAGGCAGGCAAGGCAGCTCCGTGTCACCCCTGGCTGCCAGGGTGACCGGACACCCCTGGTCCCCCTCCCTGTATCTCTCCCCAGGCCTGGGCAGTCAGCGGGGAGTGCTGGGAAGAGGGGCCTCCTCGGCCCACCAGTGCTGGGTCACCAGGGACTGAGGGGCACACAAGGGGCTCTGCCGCCCTAGTTCCCGGCCTGATGACTCTGGGGCTGCAACTCGGCCAGGTCCCAAAGGATTTCTAGTTGCACAACAATTCCATTTCTTTCACTCCCTCTTCAACTGCCCCAGCAACCAGTCTCAGCTACAGTAATGGAAGGTAATGCCTCCCAGAGAAAGCCTGGCACTCTACAGTTCGCAGCGTGAGCTCTGACATTCTTTAACTCATCTGCACCTCACCACAGCTCTGCGAGGTCACAATTGCCATCCCTTACTTTTTTAAAAAATATTTTTAAAATTGATTTTTAGAAAGAGCAAGGGAGAGAAGAAAACATCAATGTGAAAGCAAAACATCGATGGGCTGCCTCCTGCTCACCCCCTACCGGAGATCGAGCCCACACGTGGGCATGCGCTCAGACCAGGAATCGAACTGCCAACCTTTCTGTGCGCATGACTCCGAACCAACTGAGCCACACCGGCCAGAGCTGCCCCTACATTTTCTAGATGAAGAGACTAAGGCACAGAAAGGTTAAACAACTTGCTTAAAATCATGTAGCTGGTAACTGATTCAAACCCAGGAAGAGTCTGTGTTCTTAGCCACCCACCACATTTTCCTGGTTTTACTCTAATTTTGTTTCTAAGAGGAACATGGACGCCCAAGACTACAGAGGCCCAAAGTGGTTCCCAGAGGGCCAGATGGGGTATTTATTTCCATGAGCTCTTCTCCAGGGAAGTCTCACTACTCTTCCCTTCTACTCTGGTGGCCTAGCAAAAACCCCCAGGAAATCCTATTTTTTAAGCCTTCCTCCTCCAGGAAGCCCCCCAAGTTAACCAAGCCAGAAGGGATCCGTCTTCTCTACTAAACTTCTAAGGCAGGAGGTGGGAATGATCGGACTGCTCAGCCCCTGCCTGCCTGATCTGCACTCAGCTCTGGTCTCCACTGGGACTGCAGTGTTCTTTGGGGTAGCAGGGGCTCTGATTCTTCTCAATGTTGATTCCTCCCCCCATCAACATCAGCCATGACGACCAGAGAGAAAGAGAAGCCAGACTCAGCTGCTGCTTCAGCAGGTTCACACCAGACCAACAGAGACGAAGACACGCGGCAGTCGTCCTGCCCTGGGTTCCACGCAGGGTGCAGCCTGACGAGCTGGGTGACCGTGGGCAAGTGACACTATTTCTCCTCACCCCACCTCACCCCACCTGAGCAGCACCTCTTGGCATCCACCCTGTCCTCTGCTCTCCTCCCCAATCACCTAAGCTCTCCATAAACATCTGTGGAATGAATTTCACTCCAGCGGATTCTCCCCACCCCCACAGGAAAGGCAACTGGATTGAGAGTCCCCGTGCAGGGAGGTGGAGAATGACTCACACAGGAGAGGAGGCCAGGGCCAGGGACTCAGACTATCCGTAAACAGTCCCTATGTGTTGACAAGATACAGAGCCCAGCAGGCAACAACAGGTCTGGCGAGGGAGAGGTATCCAGGCAGCCAGCAGGAGTTGCAGCTAAGTGGGGTGGGGCAAGACCTCAGGCTCCAACGACTCTTCTCCTGTCTTGTTTTGGGTCCCTGGCAGTTGCTGAAGGGATCCACACTGGTTGATTTTGATTTTTTCAAAATGGAAATATGCTGCTTTGGTGGTTTTATTTTACTTTTTTATTTATTGATTAAAAATTTTTTTTATTAGAAAGGAGAACCTTTTCCACTTATTTATGCATTTACTAGAGGCCCGGTGCATGAAAATTCATGCACTGGAGGGGGGGGGTCCCTCAGCCCGGCCTGCCCCCTCTCACAGTCCGGGAACCCTCAGGGGTGGGAGGTGACCCAGCGATCAGGGGAAGGCGATGCCCCATCACACCTCTACTGCTGCCACTGCCGGCAGCGCAAGCCTCGGCCGGCCTGGTTACCTGAGCCTTGGGCGGCCCTGGGTGGCTGGGCAGCTGCCATCCGAGGCTTGCCTGCACTTGGGCCAGCCCTGAGGGGCTGGGGGGCCGAGGGACTCTGGAGGCAGGTGCGAGGAGCGGCTGGGCCTGCCTGGGGGCAGGCCTGGTCTTGCCGCACGCCTGCCACCCCAGCAGGGCTGAGGGGACTGGGCGCTGCCATCTTTGAGGGCATGGCAGTCAATTAGCATATTCCCTCCTTATTGGCTGTGGGCACCGCCATCTTTAGCGATGGCGTGAGGGTCAATTAGCATATTCCCTCTTTATTAGATAGGATTATTTGAGTCTCATATGTGCCCTGATCAGGGATCAAACCTGCAACTTTGGTGTATCGGAACGACACTCTAACCAACTGAGCTACCCAACCAGGGATGCTTTGATGATTTTAAATGGAACCGATGGTCACTGACAACTCTTTTCCAACAGTATTAAGTCGAAGGAGAAAACCTCCCAGTGATTCTCCCTTCCCTGCACCCACTGAACAAGCTCTTCTCCTCAACCCCCAAATCTACAGTGTTAATAGAGTGGGATACAAAATTCCAAAATTTTCTACTCTATAGCTTTAAAAGTTTGTATAAATGGTACATTCTACCTACTGTGCTATAACTTCTATAAGGCAGAGCACTTTACTGCAGCATCTCATTTTATTTTCTCAACAATCCTATTATCCCCAACTTAAGTAAAGAGAACGTCAGAGGGATGCCCACTTATTGCTCCAAGGAGCCGGGGCTACAGAGCAGTATTTCAGACCCAGGATGACCCACCCTGCATCCCCCCAGCCCCCGTGGAGCGACCTCACTGCCATAATTGAACAGTCAGTCCCTCCACATGGCATTCCGGTGAAGGCAGGTTTCTTACACTGAGATCTTCCAGCCAGGCCCTAGCTGGTTTGGCTCAGTGGATAGAACTTTGGCCTATGGATTGAAGGGTCCCAGGTTCGATTCCAGTCAGAGGTGCATGCCCGGGTTGCAGGCTCGATCCCCAGTAGGGGGCGTGCAGGAGGCAGCCAGTGATTCCTCTCATCATTGATGTTTCTAGCTCTCTCTCCCTCTCCTTTCCTCTCTGAAATCAATAAAAATATATTTAAAAAAAAAAAAGAGCCCAGGCAGGCCTTGCCTCTGTGGCTGGCAATGAAACCAGAGGGCCTCAGCTTGCACTCTCTCTGCACTTTCACCTGAGCCTGTGGTACCACTGGCAGCAGAAAAACCTAAATCACATCCCTCTAAAGAAGGCCCTTCTTGGCTCCACAGATTTGACCATGCAGAGTGGAGAGGGTGGAAGCACAGAATGCCTGAGCTGGAGAAGAACCTGGGATTACTCTGGTTTCAAGCCTCCATATCCTTCCTTTCCTGGGGCCCAGGTGTGGGGCTCCCCAGCTCAGGCTCTCCCTACCCCTGCCCAGCCCCTCCCTGGCCCTGTCCGTGACTCCTTGCAGACAGTAGCAGGAGCTCCAAGCCCCAGTCTGCCACACGCCTGGGGTAGGGGAAGAAATAAGAGGCTTGATAAGAAAGGTTCCGTTTCAGAAACTTTAGAGCCATGGGAAAGCTGGATTTTACTTTTCTCTCCTTTTGGTGGGGGTAGGGCAGAATCTGCAAAATGCAAATTCTGTAAAATTGAGTATATCAAGTACCTGTTGTTTTTAGTGTCCCTTCCAGGTGAAAGTCACTTAGTTTAGCAGCCTAACAGTGAATTAAATCCATTATATAGAGAGGTTGCAATAGGAAAGCAACACAAAGAGAAATTCTACCATTTCCAGGACAACAGCTCTGCAGAAAGCGAGTCAGGTGTCCCATTTTCAGCTGCTACAGAGGAGGAAGGGAGCTGCAAAGGGAGAGCCAACCTCAGGCAGGGCTGCTGGGCGGGAAGAGAGAACAGCTGCCCAGGGAGGTATGGGGCCCCTGTACTGCTCAATCAGCTATGGAGTCTATTAGGTGCTTCAGTGTCTGGGTGGTGATGAAGAAGGAGTGTCCCGCACCTCTCATCGATAAGAGAAAATGACTCTCAGACAACAGAACTTGGAGTAGGCCCAAGAAAGCAGAGAGCTTCCTGGAGAGGTGGGCATGGGTGACCTTAGGCCGGTGTGTCTGGGTGCGGCATGGGGTGGACCTGCAGCGTGGCAAGGGCACAGGAGCAGAACTCGCATTTCCCCACCTCCCAGCCTGTGCTTCCTACAATGGTCTCTATCTCCCCAGCATCGCTCAGCTGCTCAGCCCCAAACCCTGGAATCATCCTGACTTCTTTCTCTCATTCCCCACGTCCAATCCAGTGGCAAACCTGCTGGCTCCACTCCCTCCCTCTACCTCTACTGGCCGCCCTGCCTTTCCTTGAGCACAAATGCAATCCTACCCTAAGACCTTTGCAGTTGCTGTTCCCTCTGCCTGAAACTCTGCACTACAAGGGTGGACGGCAGATTCTCCTCATTCCTTTCAGGTTCTTGCTCAAACGCCACCTCCTCAGGGAAGTCTTCTCTAGGCCTCTCTACTGGCTTCCCCTGCGGTATCCTTCTTAGAGCACTTACCACTTCCTGACAGGCAGCATGTGCTCACTGATGGTTCCCCTTCCTCAGAACACAAGCTCCGAGAGGGCAGACCATCACGACCACTGTGAACCCCAGCACCCAGAATTGTGCCTGGCACACAGGAGGCTCACAACCAGTATCTCTGCTCAATGGATGATCATCTCCTGCCTCAAGGACCTCACAAGGCTGTTGTGAGGATCACGTGAGATGAGAGCATGGAGCAGACCCTGACCTTGTCGGGTGGGCTAAGGGAGAGCCATGCCAGCTCCTCCAGCAGCTTTCTCCAATTACCCCCAGGGCAGGAACTGGTCACACAGCCCGGCAGAGCCTTGGGCACATGGCCCTCCACTGAGTCTGCTCACACCGTGTGCTTGGTTGGCTGCCTTCCCTGCCACACCACTCCTTAGGGGCAGGGACCCAGCTTTATCCATCTCGACTCTCTAGTACTTAGCACAGAGCATGGCACATGGCGAGGATCAAGACTTGTTCTCCGAGCCTGCTTGACTCAAGGGCAGAATTCCTGTCTGATCTCATCTCCAGTGTTTGGCACTAAATGCCAACTGAACTAGCCTGAACCCAAAGGAAGGGCTGGAGTTAGGGAGGGACTGGAGGCACTGGGGATGCCTTCGGGGAAAGCAGCAGTATGTGGAAAGGAAGGGCAGCGGGGAAAGAGTTGAGGATTTCTTTCTTTCTTTCTTTCTCTCTTTCTTTCTTTCTTTCTTTCTTTCTTTCTTTCTTTCTTTCTTTCTTTCTTTCTTTCTTTCTTTCTTTCTTTCTTTCTTCCTTCCTTCCTTCCTTCCTTCCTTCCTTCCTTCCTTCCTTCCTTTCTTTCTTTCTTTAAATGAATTCATCATTTCTTCTCATGAACTCTTTTTATTTATTGATTTGAGAGAGAGGAAGGGAGAGGGTGAGAAGGAAAGAGGTGGGGGGGGGAGAGAGAGAGAGAGAGAGAGAGAGAGAGAGAGAGAGAGAGAGAGAGACACTGATTTGTTGCTCCACTTACGCATTTACTGATTGTTTCTTATATGTACCCTGACCGGGATTGAACCCACAACCTTGGCATATCGGGACGATTCTCTAACCAACTGAGCTACGTGGCCAGGGCAGGGTAATAGAGGATTTCTACTGGGAGCAAATGGCAATGAAGGCTGGCGAGGAAAGAACTACTTAGGTGATCATAAAGTAGCCATTCCTCTGTTTCTCACTAAAATGCTGACCAGCAAGTAACAGATGAGGAAAAGGAGAGGTCCAAACCTTCACCCAAGGTCACAGGGTAGCCCAGAACCAGGGCTCAAATCTGTGACCACTGACTCCCAGCCCAGTGCTGACCTAGGGCCAGATTATAAAAGGCCTTACGTATCCTTAAGAGGGACGTCTGAGGCAACCTGGTGAGCCAGGCAGAGCCACCAAAGGGCTCTGACCTGGGATCACGTGAAAGTCCTGCCTGCAAGCACCTCAGGGAGGAAGTCAAAGGAGAAGACACAGGCCCCACTCCCACGCTGGCTCAGCACCCTGGGGTGGGGCAGAGCTGTCCACGGCGTGTTATTAAGTCTAGGCTCCAGGGGCAGCTGCCTCTTGAATATTCCAGCAGGATGGGTGAGCCCTCCCCACCCCACCTCCAAATATGCCTCAAGAGACCAGAAAGCTACATTCAGAGAGAGGAAGGGCCTGAGCCTAGCCCAGGCTGGGGATCAGGAGACTTGAGTTCCAGCCTAGACCCTGCCACTAACTCACTAGGTGCTTTGAACAAGCCCTTGCCTTTCTCTGGCCTCAGTTTCCCCATCCTTGAGGTCTGTGGAGAGCCTCTCCAGCTCTGAAATCTGACCTCTGCTATTGGACAAAGCCGGGCTCTGTAACATCCACCATCTCCGTCCAGGCCAACAAGCACAGTGTCTGGGCCCAGAACAGTCTTCCTGCACAGCAAGTTCCCACAGGGCAGAACGGGGCAGTGTAGAGAGGCCTGGTCTGCTACCATGGGAGCTGGCTTCTATCCCAGTTCTTAACCTGAACTTCTCCGTGATCTCTGGCAATCATGATACTGCCCTGAGCCTCACTTCCTTCCTCTCTAGCATGAGGATAAGCAATGCTCATGGTCCAGGGTAGCTGTGAGAAAGATAAAGAAATGGAGGCAGGCACACACACACACACACACACACACACACACACCCCACTCCAAAAAACAAAACAAACACCCAGAGAGCTGCAGTGATCAATGTGACAGCTCTGCTTTGAAAGAACACAATGGGGCCAAGGACACCTAAGTTGGGTTCCACAAGAGCACAGCAGGAAAATCATGACTATAGAGGCTGGGCCCTCTGCTGGAGCCAGTTTCCCTCACTGCCTGGCTCACTCTGGAGCCTCAGCCCAGCCCCACAGCCAGGTCCCAGTGAGAGGAGGGCCCACCAGTCAGGTGGCAGCCTGTACCCAAGGCACCTTCTCTTGGAGGCTGGGCAGCCAGCACCCTGGGGGCTGAGGCAGAGGGACTGGGCCTGGGCTACAGTGAGGGCTGGTCCAGGGGAGGTGGTCCCACATGCAGGCTGGGAGGTCCTGAGTGAGATGGCTGGGAGCGGAAAATCTGGAAAAACAAGCAGGAGTGTTGGCTAAGGGATCTGTCCAAAGTTTCAACTCAAACTCAGCCACTCGTCAGGGGAGGCAGGGAGCCCTGTGGTTACGAGAGAGCCTGGCTCTGCCATCTACTAGCCATGTCTCGTTGGCAGGTACGAGCCCTGAGTCTCCTTTCATTACCTGAAAAGTGAGTTCATAATCATTTCTATCTTAAAGAACTCTCACCTGAAGATTTGATGAGATTACGCGTTTGGAGCAAAGGGCTGCCAAAGAAGGTGCGCGGCAAAGGGCACAGTTCGATCCCTGCACCCCCGACCCCCAGGCTCAGACAGAGCCCGTAAAGTTGCCAGGGAAGCGGCCAGAGTCAGGAGACTGAGGCCCCACTCTTAGGCAGCCCCTCTGAAGCAGAGCTTGGTGCTCTGTCCTGTCATCATTGGTTCTAGACTCAGCCTTGCTGACAGGAGTGTCCAGAGGTGCTGAGGGAGGCTATGGGGAGGCTGAGAGGAGGCAGAAGCCGTCTGAAGCCCCACTGAATTGCCTCCTTGTCCCTGTAAAAGCTGTAAAACTTCCTTCCAGAGGACCTGCGGACCGGTCACAGGAGCTGTAGAAGTAGCTGGGCCAGGCAAACGCAGGTTCCCCGAGGCCTGGGCAGCAGGGCCCTGAGGCTCGCGGGGAGGGTGGGGAGGCCAGAGGTTCCCCCTAGGCAAGTGTCCGAGGCATCCATGTCCAGGGGGTGCCCTGAAAGTCTCCCCCACACGTCTCCTAAAAACAGCCCAGTTGGCTGAGCATCATGAAGGAGGGGAGCAGCTTCTCCCTGCCTCCTCTCCCTGCCCGCTGGGGACAATTTGTCGCCTCAGGCCTCTAGGAGCCAGAAGGTGTACTGAGTAGATGGGAGAGCTAAGCAGCTCAGAGAATGCTGCCCTTTTGAGGACACTGCAGAGAAAAGGTGAGGACACGGTCGGCTGCAGGCCTTGGTCCCGGTGTGGGCAGTCAGGCCTCGCCTGGGCAGAGGAGTACCAAGAAGCCACTGGAAGTGAAAGGAGGCAGGGCCTTCCAAGACCACTCTGGGGGACATTTGAGATCTTGCTCCCCAGCAGATGCCATCAGTTTGGCTCAAATAAACTCTTATAAAAATTTAAAAGAAAAAAAGACCATTCCAATCCCATCCTTCCATTTCACATATGCAAAGAATGAAGCCCAGAGAGGGCAGGAACTTGGTCAAGGTCACACAGCAAGGCAGTGGCTGGGATTCACTGCCAAAGCTGGTCCTCGCCTGGAACACAGCCACCCACATCTACTCCCACCTTTGTGTAAACTGCCTTTTATTGAGTACTTCACGGTGATGCGTCACATACCGTAACTGCATGATTCTCAACGTTCTCTGATGTAGGTATCACCATCCTCATGGTGCAGCTGAGGAAACTGAGGCAGAGAGAGGTGAAGGGACTTCATAACTGTAATTTTGCTACTGTTATGAATCGTAATGTAAATATCTGATATGCAGGACGTATTTTCATTGTTACAAATTGAACATAATTAAAGCATAGTGATTAATCACAAAAACAATATGTAATTATATATGTGTTTTCCGATGGTCTTAGGCGACCCCTGTGAAAGGGTCATTCGACCCCCAAAGGGGTCGCGACCCACAGGTTGAGAACCGCTGCTCTAGAAGTTCTCTGATGTAGGTATCACCATCCTCATGGTGCAGCTGAGGAAACTGAGGCAGAGAGCGGTGAAGGGACTTAACCAAGGCCCTTCAGTTGGTCCTTCTGACTCCAGAGCCACAGCCCCACCGTCCTTCCTCCAGCTTTGAGCCCTGTCTGCTATGCTGGGAACAGGAACCCGGTTCACTTAAGACTGTCACTGGCTGGCTATGTGGCCTCAGGGTGAGCCACCCACTCACCCTAAGCCTCTGGTTTCCTGACTCCTGGCAGACCCATCTTCCCTGGTACCGTGTGTGTGCTGCAGCAGGAGGACCAGGAGCTATCTGGCACCCTGGTGAGAAGGAAGGGAACTCTTTCGAGAACACCTGCAAGGCCCCCCGCTATCACCTGTGTCACTGCCTTGGGGGACACAGTACAGCCCTCCAGCCACACACACCAGCATGGGAGGGAGAATTATCACCAAGCCCTGTGCTTTCTCACTAGCTCAGCAATGCCATGAGATTGGCACTATTTCCATTTTCCAGAGGAGAAATTGAGGCTCGGAGCTTAAAGAACTTGCCCAAATGCCACACAACCAGTAAGCCACAAAACTGGCCCTTGGTCCCAGGAATGCCTGACCCTGGAGGTCAAGCTCTGCCCTCACACCAGGCTGCTCGATGGGAATGGCCGTAACTGCCTCCTGCTGCTGCTCTCATCCTCAGGGCACAGGTCCCAGCGTCTGGCTCAGATGTGCTGTGTGTGAGAGCCTGGCTGAAGGATGGGAGCCCGTAAGTGACCGAGTATGGCTTGCCTGCCGCCAACCCCATAATAGTCCCTGCCCCACAACCAGGAAGGAGTAAAGAAAGCCTCCATCAGTACCTGCTTCCACCTGGGTAGGGCCTTGCACATGGCACATAGGCAGGGAAGTGTGAAGCAGGAGGAGGTACTGGGGAGGCAGCCATGCACGGCAGGACAAAGAAGGGCCTGGGCCTCAGGCTGGAGCCCTGGTTCTAATCAGCTCAGTCGCTCAGCCTCCTCGGGAGACAAGGATGCTGATGATGGGAGCACTCGTTGAGGGCTCCTTAGGCCTCACAACTACCCAGTGAAAGGCACTATCATACCCACATCACAGATGAGGAACCTGAGGCTCAGAGAGACCAGGGCACTTGCCCAACGCCACCTGGCAGGTCGTGGCAAGGCCACGCAGGACTCACGCCCCGGAAGCTGAGAGGTGTTCATCCTCCAGGGCATTTCTCAACCATCGGAGCCACAGAGCAAAGGAGCTGGATAGCTATCTTCTCTATCTTTTTATTTTTTATTTTTATAAGAGTTTATATGAGCCAAACTGATGACATAGGCCAGGGAGCAAGATCCCAAGTGCTCTGGATAACTATTTTCTCAATTCTCCAAAGGATGGAGCTGACTAGAATGGCCTCCAAATGTTCAAAGGAGCCGGCTGTCATCTGCAGAGTGGAAGGAACATGCTCCTGACTGCCTCGCCACACTGCCCTCACCCTGGGCCTTGGGTTTGCTCACCCACATGAGGAAAGAGGACCAAGGAACCTCAGATGGCTCTTTCACTCTGGCTTCATGATTCAAGGTCTCTCATTCCCACCACTTTCTTGTGCGTTAACTTCTGTGGCATCACCATTCATAGCCACTGGAACACGTGTCACTCCACAACCTCGCCCTGAAATCGGATACCTGGGCTCAGAGCCATTCCCCAAACCCTACCCTGGACCAACAGGGCACTCCCAGGCTGGCCCTGCCCGGCCCCCTGATATCACTGCCACGGGCATTATCATAACTGAGCTTTGGCTCCAAGAGAGGTGGGAGCCAGAACAGGGGAGCCATTTCCACCACCGTGTACCTGGCACTGTGTGTGTGCGGTGGCTAAACACAGGGGAGAATGGAGCCCACCTGGGCTGGTACAGTGCAAACCTTATCACGCCAAATTCTTCCGGAGTGAGACACAGGCCTCAGCCCATGGCGACCAGGGTTTAGTTTCCGGATTCTTGACCTCAGCCTCGGCCATGATCTCACCAGGCTGAGGAACGCCTCTCTGTCCTCTTACAGAAGCTGTGAGGGCAAAGGCTAAGGAGATCTGAACCTTGAGCTAAAAGAAGTCTAAGAGACTACTCAGATCCACGCCATCATCTGCCCATGAGGGCAGGAGGCAGGAGTGCTGGTCTGGCTTCTCAGGGAGAGGGAATGAGCTCTGTAGGGCTGGGAGATGGACAGAGGCCCAGGTTTGGGAGTACAGTTAGGACAGGGAAGGTGCTATGGCCTAGGCTGGGGAAGCATGTTCCTCCCCATCCAAGCCCCCAATCCTCTACCCACCTTTCTGCTTCTTCATCCTCTTGGACCAGAGGATGGTGGGCACTGATCACTGCCTGGACGTTCTAGTTACCCCTGTGGCCTCTGCCAGGGAAGGGAGGCGGGGCGGGGAGGGCGGGAAGAGACAGGGCTGGGAAATTTTCTGAGGGCCGCAGTGGGGAGTCCCTGCAGTGAGAGCCAAGCTCTGGCCCAGGGAGACTGGGAACCAGTGGAGATAAGGGAGCCTGGGAAGCTGCAATACTGATGCCCCCTTCGGTTTGGTTCTGGCTCCAACACTTGCTGGCTCTGTGGCCTTCCCTGGCTCATGGTTTCCTGGTGTGTAAGACAATGAGCTGGGTTAGAGGCTTCCTCTAGCTCTGGCAGCCCATGATTTTACATAATAACCAGCATACACGCATCACTTTGCATTCTGCTTTGAGATACTCCATCTCATTGAAACCTCATGGGCATCCCTCTGAGGTGGGTATGGGTTCTCTTTTCTTAAAGATGAGAAAACCAAAGCTCAGGGCATTTAAGCCCAAGAACACACCCAGACAGGGCGCAACAGAGCCAGGACTTGCACCCAGGGCTCCAGGAGCCAGAACTTGTACCCAGGGCTCTGGACTCCACAGAAAGGAAAGCCCAAGATTGGCCCTGCCAGGCCAGCGTGAAAGGCCCCGAGGGACAGGCTCAGGAGCTCATTCCAGTCTGCCCTCTCGAAGCTGCTCCTTCAATGCAGATAAGGGAACGCTTAGATTTAGCCCTAGGCAGTGTAGCTAAGTGGTTAGAGTGCCGGCCAGTGGACCAAAGGGTCGGGGCCTGGTCTGGGCTTCTTTCACATTGATGTTGCTCTCTCTCCCACTCCCTCCCTTCCTTCCACTCTCTCTCTAATAAAATAAAATAAAAAATCAATGGAAAAATATCTTCAGGTAAGGATTAACAAAAATAAATAAAAATAAAAAAACTGATTTAATGAAAAAAGCTGCAAGAGCATAAACAGCATTATTATTAAAATAAAGGTTTATGAAAAAAATTTTCATACAACTATAGGGAGAAGTGCAGGCAGACACGATGAACTGTGAAGAGTGATTAACCTGAGGAGCAGGGGAATGAAAGGGATATGACCTGTGTTTTTTTATATATTTAGTAGTGTTTGACTTTTCTTCCTTTTACAAACAAACAAACAAAAAATCTGGGGGAAATTTTCTGAGCACCTACTCTAAGTCAAAACTCAGCATTAAACACTTTACTATAATTTAATTTTCACAAAAACCCCATGAAGTCTAAGAATGTTCAGAGCAGCTTTGTTCATAATTGTCAAAAAAGGGAACCAACCCAAATGCCTGGCAACACAAGAATGGCCCAACTGTGGCGCATTCACACCAGGCAATGCCGCACCGCAACAGAAAGAACACACCTCTGGTACATGCGGCAACAAAGAGGAACCTCGTGGAGACGCTGATCAAAAGCCAGACAGGAAAGAGCACCTGTTGTCTGATTCCAGCTTTGTGAAGTTCAAGAACAGGTGCAACCAACTGGTGACAGAAATCAGAATACGGGTTACCTTAGGGGAGTGTGGGGCACAGACGAGGAAGGGCAGGAGGAGACATTAGGGGGGTGCACAAATGTCTATCTGGATCTGGGTGGTTGTTAACATAGACATAAACATTTGTAAATAATCACTGAGGTACACACTTTAAGATCATCACTTTAATTGGGTATGTTATTTCTCAATTTAACAAATAGAGGGAGAAAAGTTAAAAAAATAAAAATAAAAAAAACACGCAGGGGAGATTTATCTCCAGGAAAAATGATGCTCACAAGTCAGGTACCCAGCCTAAGAGTGAAGCTGGGATTCAAAGACATGTCTGATGACCTTAAGCCACCAGGTCCTTGACGCCCACCATCCGGCACTGCACAGGCAGCCTTGCCCCTGGGTTCAAATGTAAGACCCACTTGCTCCTCCCTGCGAATCAGTGGTGACTGTGGTTCAGTCACCTGCTCACGCTAACTGGAGCCTGGCTCCCCGAGAGCCTTAGCACATTGACAGCTGCTGGTTAACTGTTAAGGCCAAACAAGAGCAGAGGCCAGGCCCACAACTAAAGCTTTGGGCCCGCAGGGAACTAGGTGGGAAGGAGTGCTCTGTACCAGGAAAGGGTGCCCGGTGCACATCCACTTGCCGTAGTAGGCTCTGGCCCACAGTGATGGAATTTCAGCTGAAGGATAGCGGAGCAGCAGACCTGGACAGTGCTCCGGCCGCTGGGCCACACTGCCTCACACTTTTCCCATTAGGATCCCAGCCCCTGTTGATTCAGAAAAGCCAGACCCTGCCAGTCAACCTTACCCTCTTACCCAGCAGGAACCAGGAGTAGAGGAGCTTTGAGGAACTTGGCTTCCCCAGAGCCACCCACTCTCTGCTTCAAATCCCCAGCCTGTGCTGGCTCTCTTCCTCCCCCTGCAAAGGGAGTCACTCCTGCTGCTTGGCATGTGTCCCCTCTCCTGCTATATCCTCTCCACCCTCCCCCCAACTCCTACACAATCCTTGTCCTAAACCATTTCCTGCAGTTTCCCGTCTGATCAGTTTCTTAGGAAGGATAATTATCCACAGATAGAGGAGGTAGAAAATTCCCGGAGCCAGGAACACCAGGAAAAACTTCCTCTGGTCCATTCTCCACCTGCCAGGACAGCCTTGTCCTAAACACAGGCCAATCATGGTTACGTCCCCACAATCTCTGCAGTTCACGCTCGAATGCATTGAATCAGAGGCTTTCCTGATCTGTCCCAAAGCAGGTTTGGGCCTCGTGGCTACTACATCTAAATGGCAGAGCCAGAACCGAGAGCCGTCTGCCCCCGGGGCCCACTCTGCATTGTGCTGCCTCCTTGTCACTTCAGCTGCTTTGTATTCTGTTTACATGTCTTATCTCCCACGCAAAACTGGCAGCACCACAAGGGTGGGAAGCTCCTCCCACACAGCAGCGCTAACACATAGTAGGTGCTTAGAGGCCAGCTGAAGAGAAGGTGGGACACCCAGGGACAGCCACCTGACCCCTGCAGAAGGAACGGGGGACTGCTCAAGAGGGCAATGTGCAGGAAAGAATGACATTTACACCCTCACAGACTATGAGCTGGGAGACCTGAAGTAACCCCAGCTCTGCCACCGCCCACTGTGGCCTGTGGACACATTTCCCCTTGGGGCTTCCGCTTCCTCCTCTGTGAGATGAGGCGGTTGGGCCAGGCTCCGTCATGGGTCATTGCTCACCAAACATTTCCAAGCCCTTTCGATACCACAGCAGTCATTGAACCTCCCCATCCTGCATATCAGGCACCACATACTAGTAGCTGCAGGAGCCAGAGCCAGGATTCAAGTCCAGGCTTTTTGACTCCACCCCCTTATCTTGTCCACTTCACCTCCTGGACTCCTCGCTCTGTCTCTAGGATCCCTCCCAACAATAAAATCCGATTCTGATTCTAGGCAAGCCCTTTCCCGGAATGAAAACTCCCCAGGCCACGTGGGGCCACAGAATTCAGCCGGAACATGCATATCAGGGTCCTGGTGCTGGGCTGGGCGGTGCCACACCTCCCACATGACAGGTCTGGTGACCGCCTGCCTGCAGATGCTGGGGCTGGGCAAAGGAGGGGGCAGGAGTCCAGCAGAGCCTGGCACCCACTCAACCGTTCCTTTCCTCACGTGCCTTCATCCCTTCCTGCTCTGCTCCTGCTCCCTGTTCACCCCTCCTTGGGAATGGCTCTCTCAGGCCGGAGCTTCTGTCCCACCCTGGCCTGGCCAGGGGTGCCTGTTGGAAGCTTCGCTCTTGATGCTTTCACAGACCCCGGTGAGTAGCTGTGGGCCAGCGACCTGCTTTGCGTGGCTCCCTGTGGCCAGCACAAAGCCAGAGCCAACTCTCCATCTCTGGCTCCCAGGCTGCTCTGCACTTCCCTCCCCAGGTCAGACCACGTCATCCTGCTCAGCGCCTCCGATGGCACCACAGAGCACCTGGAATCCAATCCAATGTCTAACCCAGACCCACACACAGGCCCCTGCGCCCTGGCCCTTGCCTTCCTCTCCGTTCTCACACACCTCCCTCCCTACTCCAGGTTCCTTGAACCCACTCGCCCATCGACTGGCTGCCTCCCAGGGGCTCCTGAAGTCCCCTGGTCTTTGAAAGGCAGCTCCTTCTTGTCATTGCTCAGCTCAAAAGCCATCTCCCCAGAGAGGCCTTCGTTGACCATCCAGAGCAGCGCATCTCTCTCGTGTTTAGTTCCTTCAGGACATCTATTGCTGCCCAACATTGTGGTGTCCACTCTGTATAGTGAGCCCTTGACATCAGGAGTCTCCCTGTCTTGCTCCTGCCTGTGTCCTTAGCACTGAGAACAGTGTCTGACATGGAGGGGGGGGCGGGGGGGCATGCTACACATCAGATTGGGTGGCCAGGCCTCTCTGTGGAGATGGTATTTGACCCAGGGCCGGAATGAGAGAGCTGGTGGTGTACGGGCAGTATTCTAGGCTGGGGAAAGCAAGTGTGGTGGCCGCCTGGAGGAACAGGCCTGGCGAGGCTCGGTGTGTTTGAGGAACCCAAGAAGGCTGGTGTGAGCGGAGCAGGGGAAAGAGCAGCAGGAAGTGAAGTTGAGAGAGGTACAGGCCACACCTCCCCTGGAGTTTACCGCAAGTTCACCCAGAAGCAATGGGAAGGTTTCTAGCAGGGGAGCAACACATTCTAGTTTACATTTCTAAATAATCCCTCTGGCTGCTCTGCAGAGAGCTGATAACAAGCAGAGGCGGGTGGAGCCAGAAGGACCATTCAGTAGACACCTGGAATCACCAGGTCAGAGATGCTCATGACAGACAGGGAGAGCAGAAGAGGAAATGAAACAAAGGGGCAAGCATTCAACCCACAGAGCCACGCTTTCCACCAGCCTGAGAAGCCTTGCCAAGTCTACACCCATCTGGCTGGAGTTCTAGATGCTCCCACCCACCCAATCTTATTTCTTACGGACGCCCAGCCCAGACCCAAGCCTCAGCTGGCTGGGCCTCCTCTCAGGTGCCACACACCCACCGCTCAGAGCAGCCGTGGGCAAACTACGGCCCGCGGGCCGGATCCGGCCCGTTTGAAATGAATAAAACTAAAAAAAAAAAAGACCGTACCCTTTTATGTAATGATGTTTACTTTGAATTTGTATTAGTTCACACAAACACTCCATCCATGCTTTTGTTCCGGCCCTCCAGTCCAGTTTAAGAACCCATTGTGGCCCTCGAGTCAAAAAGTTTGCCCACCCCTGGCTCAGAGCCTCAGCTGGTACTGTGACCCTCGCCTGATCCACCACCTCCCCTCTTATGAGAGTCTTGTGATCACACCTGCACAAAGGCCTCTGCTCCCTGCTCATTCCAGACACCTTTCTCCCCTCCCTGAAGTCCTTCTGGGCTTTGAGGCAAAGACACCGTAATCATCATGCACTTAATTATCCCGTTTTACCTTCCGGAGGTAGCTGCAAGCTGGATAAAGACAGATATCACAACTCACATCCCTCAGGGTTGACATGACACCCGGACGGTGAAGTGCTATGTGGAGCCTTCAGCACGAAGCCAGGCACTCAGTAGGTCTTAATCAACTAGGTCTCCGTCAACGGTAGCGGTAACTGACCACTGACCTATGGCAACACCAAACCCTGCAGCTCACAGCCCCAAGGAGAGGCTCAGCTTCTCCTCCCAGCCAAGCAAGTGAGTAACAATGCATGGGGATGAGGTGCAGGGGGTTTTAGAAGCAAAAGGCAGTGGCTCTGCATTATTCATACCTCTCCCTGCCTTTCTCCAGCTCCTCCCTTCGTGTGAGCGGAGCAAACTTCTGCTTAACCTTCAAGCCTCAGCTTAAAGCTCTGGGAAGCCTTCTCTGATTCGCCCCCCACCCGTCACAGCACATCACAAGTGCCTGTTTGCATGTTGGCCTCCCCCTTCCCCCAGCTCCCCGCCCGCCCTGCACCGTGAGGCTGAGGTTATATTTATTCATCTTTCCCCCTTTAGCACAGCATGTATCAGGCATGAATCAGTGTTTGCTGAGTGTGGGTCTCCTGCTCTCCCAAACTCAGATGCCTCAGCTCACAGGTTCATGGTCTCCCCAGTCCTGGTGACACCAGCCTGACCCCAATCAATGCCCTCTGGCCCCAAGTCATCCTCCACTTCTAGACTCTCATCTCCTCTTCCTTCGATGCTACCAGGATGGTGGCACCTCCCATTTCTGAATGCTCATGATGTGCCTGGACTTTAAAGACATTGCCCCACTGACTGGGGAAACTGAGGTTCAGACAGAGTGATGCAGTGACTAAGTGGCAGAATCTTCTGCCCTTCACACTGGCACATCATAGCTGGGTCTATTTTAAAAACCGTCATCTGTTCTGCAAAAGTGTAGCTTTTATAGCTACGTGTCAGGTTGTCATACAAAATCGTGCTTTGTTCGTTAAATGTTTCAAGTGGCAAGTCTTCCTATTCCAGTTAGGTGGTGACATGCCTGTTAAGTGGGAGAAACAGTACGGGACCTGGAATGGGAAGCCCTGGGACTGGCCACTATGACCCTAGGCAAGTCACCTAACCTCTCTGGGCTGGCTTCTTCATTGATAAAAAAAAGTGAATAGCGGCATCTCCCCAAAAGGTTTCCTGATGCATGCTGGAAAGTGCTCTGCCACCTTAGGGGGGCACTCAATAAAAGGAGAATATTATTCAGCACAGCCCTGGGCACAGCAGGCACCATTGCTGAGTGATTGTTCAGATCCTGAGAAACTCAGCAGTCAGAGAAAACAAGTCAGTATGTCTCTTCCTCCTGGATCCAAAGGGGGCTCCTAAGGGCCCCCATTCACTGTGTTCAGAATGTGCCAAACACTGTACCACGCATCTTACAAGGGCACTCTCCCCAGATCTTCCTGACATCCCTGCCAGGTTACCCCATGCTCCAGATGAACAAATTGAGACTCAAAGAGGGGAAGTGACTTGCCCAAAGTCATGGTGCTATGAAGTGACAGCGCTGAGATTTGAAGCGAAGTCTGTTGAGCTGCAAAGCCTGTGTTCCCAACCACCAGGTTTCCTAAGGGAACGACTCTGGGACACTCCTATGCAATCCCAAGGTCCCCAAGTAGAACCTTCTGTTTGTGCCCGGATGCTGTTTCACTCAAGCTTCTCATCTAAATCCGAGTTCACCCATCACCTTCACAAAGCCACTCCCCATCCTCCCGGGTGAGGTCTTTCTGCCTCCTCTAAACCCCCACAGAATTCCACCTGTACCTCGAATCACAGCCACTTTCTACTGCCTCTGTGTCTATACTGCATTTCTCAAACCAGTTCCTGAACTCCTTAAGAGAGAGCCATTCTTCTGCATCTCTGCTAGTTCCACCAGCCAGGCAGGCCTGGAAGGGTCGGGGGAGGGTGCTTGCTCCCCCCTCCACTAAGCTGTAACTTGAGGCTGGGGCTGTGCTCAGCTAGGTGAGCTGCTCCGCCTCACACGGGCATCCTGCCTACCTGGTACAGCATCCAGAGTCCTGTGGGCCCTGGCCCAGGACCCAGGAGATCTCATTCCCCGGTTTGATGGCAAAGATGCTATAAAAAGCACAGCACCCAGGCTCAACATTATTTCGAGATGGAATACAAAGGCCTGAGGAATTTGATGGGTGAGGGAAGCCTCCAGGCTGGCTCAGAAGTCCCAGGCCTTTCACTTGGTCCTCCTGCAAGGACCTTTGTGGCCAGGCCAAATGGTTTCCCTACCATGAATAGTTCTCTGATAAGATACTCCAGCAGGAAGCTGCCCTTCCTTAGCCTTAAAGGGCTCACTAGAGAGTAACTAATGCTTAGATACAACATCTAGGCCAAAAGACCACAGTCCTTCCCCTTGGTCCAGTTCTTACTGCCCAGAGACCCCTGGGTTAGTTAACAGAACAGAAAAAGCCCTCCCTCTGCCATTGACTTATGTGTGGTTCTGGGTACCTCCTCTCTGGGCCTCAACTGGAAAACGAGCAGACTGGATCAAAACATCTCCATTTCCCCTTTGCGTCCTTGGGCCACGGGCTAAAATAAGGTTCTGTCTACCTCTAATGTTCTAGAATAATATTCTCTACTTTCACTTCCAAAAGCAGGGTGAGAGCAGCAAATGGGGGCTCAGTTTTCCCAGATAACAGTAGAGGCCAATTGGGGCTGCCTAACACGACACCCTCAGAGCCTGTCCCTTCAGTGGCAATCCCTTGCTTCTGCTGCCTCAAAGGTAGCTGTTCCCCCTAACAAAACCTCAGCGGTGTGTTCGGGCCCCAGCCACTTTAGGAAAAAGGGCAGGGGCCTGAGTTATCACTGGGCTCACCACAGAAACCCAGCAAACCCAGGGGCAGAAGGAACCCAGGATCTTCCCTGCCTGAACAGGGGAGGGAGGAGCCTGCTGCAGCTGCTTTGCTCCCCGATCCAGACGTGTTTCTCTACTTTACAGAGTCATTTTCCCTTCTCTTCTCCCAGGACACAGCTTACTCATTCTGACTAGGTTCAGTCCCCTCGCCTAGGAATTGGACAGTTCCCCAGGCAAATTCCACTCATCCCAGGGTTAGTACCACTTTGTCCAAGGAAAGTCCTTTACCCTTCTTCAAATTCCCACCGCACATAAGGCTGAAGCTCTTAGCCTTTGGGGAGCCACAGATCTATCTGAAAATCTGTGGCTACTATGGGTCTTCTCCCTCTGGTAAAAGCATCTATACTAATAAAAGGGTATTATGCTAATTAGACCAGACATCTTCCGGACATCCTTCCGGAAAAAGCCACAGTGGCGGGGGCCGAGGCAGGGGTAGTTAGTGGTGACCAGGCCAGCAGGGGAGGGCAGTTAGGGGCGACCAGGCAGGCAGATAGGTGAGCGGTTAGGAGCCAGCAGTCCCGGATTACGATAGGGATATCGACTGCCGGTTTAGGCCCGATCCCACACCGGCAGTCGGACATCCCCTGAGGGGTCCCAGAATGGAGAGGGTGCAGGCTGGGCTGAGGGACACCCCCCCACCTGCCGCCCCGCAAGAATTTCGTGCACTAGGCCACTAGTACATATATAAATGTCTGTAGGCTACTTTAGGGGATCCATGTACCTTCAACTCGATCATGCACTCAGGAAGAATCTTAGAAACCTATATCCTAGAATAGCAGATCACCCCGTCCATTCTCCCACCTAAGCCGGAATCCCTTCTAAAAGCCCTCCTGAAGGATGTTCCTCTTCTCCACCTGGCCCACTGCTCAAGATCACCTCCTTCACGACCAGCCAGTGTGGATCAGTGGTTGAGCATCGACCTATGAACCAGGAGGTCAGGGTTTAATTCCTGGTCGGAGCACATGCCCGGGTTGTGGGGCTTGATCCCCAGAAGGGGCGTGCAGGAGGCAGCCAATCAATGATTCTCTCTCATCACTGAT
The DNA here is from genome assembly GCF_000147115.1 of Myotis lucifugus. Taxonomy (NCBI): domain Eukaryota; kingdom Metazoa; phylum Chordata; class Mammalia; order Chiroptera; family Vespertilionidae; genus Myotis; species Myotis lucifugus. Next base: position 2,053,415 of record NW_005871245.1, on the reverse strand, counting down.
ATTTTTATCTCTTTTCCCCTCTCCCTTTCTCTCTCTGAAATTAATACAAATATATATATATTATTTTTATTTTTTTTAATTAAATCTTTATTGTTCAGATTATTACATTTGTTCCTCTTTTTTTCCCCCCATAACTCCCCTCCTTCCAGCTCCCACCCCACCCTCCGCCCTCACTCCCCATCCACTGTCCTCATCCATAGGTGCACGATTTTTGTCCAGTCTCTTCCCGCATCTCCCACACCCCTTTTCCCCAAGAATAGTCAGTCCGTTCCCTTTCTTTGTCCCTGATTCTATTATAATCACCAGTTCATTCTGTACATCAGGTTATTTATTCACTTGATTCTTAGATTCACTTGTTGATAGATGCATATTTGTTGTTCATAATTTGTATCTTTACCTTTTTCTTCTTCTTCCTCTTCTTAAAGGATACCTTTCAGCATTTCATATAATACTGGTTTGGTGGTGATGAACTCCTTTAGCTTTTCCTTATCTGTGAAGCTCTTTATCTGACCTTCAATTCTGAATGATAGCTTTGCTGGATAAAGTAATCTTGGTTGTAGGTTCTTGCTATTCATCACTTTGAATATTTCTTGCCACTCCCTTCTGGCCTGCAAAGTTTCTGTTGAGAAATCAGCTGACAGTCGTATGGGTATTCCCTTGTAGGTAACTGAGTTTCTTTCTCTTGCTGCTTTTAAGATTCTCTCTTTGTCTTTTGCTCTTGGCATTTTAATTATGATGTGTCTTGGTGTGGTCCTCTTTGGATTCCTTTTGTTTGGGGTTCTCTGTGCTTCCTGGACCTGTAAGTCTATTTCTTTCACCAGGTGGGGGAAGTTTTCTGTCATTATTTCTTCAAATAGGTTTTCAATATCTTGCTCTCTCTCATCTTCTGGTACCCCTATAATTCTGATGTTGGTACGTTTGAAGCTGTCCCAGAGGCTCCTTACACTATCTTCGTATTTTTGGGCTCTTTTTTCATTTTGCTTTTCCGGTTGGGTGTTTCTCGCTTCTTCGCATTTCAAATCTTTGACTTGATTCTTGTGCTCCTCTGGTCTGCTGTTGGGAGTCTGTATAATATTCTTTATTTCAGTCAGTGTATGCTTACTTTCTAGATGGTCCTTTATCACACCATCGAGGGTCTCATTAAATTTCCTGTACATCTCATCAAGTTTATCGACAGACTCTAGAAGCCTCTTGAGAGACCTCAAAAGTGTGGTTCTGAACTCAATATCCTCCCTTGATAGTTTTGTCCTGTTTCTTTGTCTCCGCATTTTTTATGCTTTCTTGGTACACCCCCTAGTGGTCTTTGTGCGCAGTCTTGTTGTAGTTAAGCCTTGATTGTTGTAGTTAATACTAGAGGGATTTGACCTCCAGGCCGACTGGCTGTGATAATCAGCTGTGTCTGCAGTGAAAGAACTTGAGTCCTCTAGGGAGGTGCTAATCTAGCCTTTGCCTGAGGCTATCCGGCAAATGCCTCTGTGCAGGGCTTGGGCGGGGCGGGGCGGGTCCCACGGGATCAACAGGGTGGAGGAGGGAGCAGTTATGGCTGCTCTCAGTCTGTCCCCAGGGGCTCTGCCTCTCTGTCCCAGCAACCACTGCAAACCTTGGAGGGACCGTAGCCAGACAGTCCTGCTTCTCCCGTTTGACTCTGGGTCCCTAGAGACTCGCCCGGATCTGGAGCTCAGAGTCTGAGGCTCCCTCCGGATTGAAACAGACAACCTCGCCCTCAGCCACCAGCCCGCGCTGCGCGCACTCTGCACCTTAGTATTTTACTTCAGCACTGCGCCTCCTCTGATTCTCGGTTCCTCCTAGTTGTAGAACTTCCACTCAGCCAGCCTTCCTGTGGTTCTGGATGATGTCCATTCCGTCTTTTAGTTGTATTTTTGAAGTGGTTGTTCGAGGCAGCAAACTCCGGCGTTAACCTATGCCGCCATCTTCGTTTCCCTCAAATATATATTTTTTAAAAAGATCACCTCCTTCAGGAAGCCTTCCCTCATCTCTCTTCCTTTCTGATAACCTCAGCATCCCAGACTGAGCGACACAATTTCCCACCTGTGCTTTCTCCCTCCTGTGTTATCTTCCCCAGCAAGAGAGTGGGCTCTCTGAGAGCCCATTTATTTAATCCCATAACCCAGAGCTGGAGTTGGAAATGACCATCATCTTGTATTCGAGGATTCTGTGCTCTGAAGCCAGGGATCATGACAGCAGTGACCCATCCCCCAAAGAATGGGTTGTGTAGATCCCTCTCCAAGGGCCTCACAAGTCTGCCCAGGCCTCCCCAGAACAGAGGCCCCCCTGGGATGACTGCCTTTCCTGTTGGAAAGTCCCAGAGAGCCTTTTAACAGTGGAAACTGACAGCTAGGGAAACTAAGGCCCAGGGTGGCAAAATGACTTACCATATCAATATGTAAGAAAGAGGCAGAGCTAGGACGAGGACCCAGATCCCCAATTCCCAGCCTAGAGCTCTGTCCCTTTACAGATGGTTTATGAAAATTAAACCTGCCCTCATACTCCCACACTCATATATTCATAGAGAATTTCTGAAAAGATACTCAAGAAAGTTAACACTGCCAACCTCTGGGGAGTATGACAGTGGGGGTGGTCAGAGAAGTGAGGAGGGGAACTTTTACTTTATACCTTAATACCCTTCTGTATTTCTGGGGTTTATTTTCGTTTGTTTGGGTTTTTGTATTTTTTTTTTACCATGAACATGTTTTATTTATTCATTATTATAAAAATAAAAACAAATCTGCCACAGAAAGGAGATTCTGGCCCCAGTCCACTCCCAACACACACATAAAAACAAAGAGAAGCCATAAGTCAACCTGTCCAGGTGCAACTATAATAAGGCTGCTTTCTTGTGGGTTTATGGCCACTAGTCTCATTAATTCCCAGGCACAGTGTGGTTGATGGCTTGAGGAATCTTCCCGGGAAAAGCTTAATTCAATTACGGCTCTTGGCAGCCCCCTGAGGAAGCTCTGGTATCTTGCTTTTACTTACACAAATCAAGAGCCGACCAAACAAACCCAGACTTTCCTAGACAGGCCCCACCCAGCCCGGAGAGGATGCCCTTGCAAGACCCTCCATTAGGAGAGCCAGCTGCAGGAGGCTGGGAGGGACGGGGACAGGCAGCGACACACAGAAAGCATGATCTGTCACTTCCCGAGCGCATTCTGCTCCCTGGCCTGGCCTTCAGTCTGGTGACTAGCCTCTCCAGGCTTTGCTCTCCCTCCTCTCTGAGCAGTCAAAGTGGCTTCTGTGTGGCCAAAGGCTTCCTGTGGACCCTAAGTCAATCAGGCATTCATTCATCCCTCAAATATTTTGGAGCCAGACACAGAAAGGCTGTGTCCTGAAGGGGCTTACATTCTCGTAGGAATCTGTACTAAGAATAGCTCTCTCTGTCACACCTGCTTATCTAATTCTCTACCCTCCAAGACTGGCTCAAGTTCCACCTCCTCTGAGAAGCCTTCCCTAACCACCCCTGCCCTCGGGGACTGATTGTTCCTCAGCACGTTGCTTCTGCCAGGAATCCGCCCAGCCCTGCACACAGATCGACCACTTTCTCCTAAGCAGACCGGGAGCTCTTAATGAGCAGAGCTGGGGTTTCACTCTTGTTCCCCGATGGGCTACAAGTTAAATGCCTGATGGATATTTCAGCTGACCTGTCTCTTCCACCCCAGCTTAAACAGACGAATTAATTAGCTGCTCGCAGTCCTGGCTGGCCAGCACAAACACACAGCCTTTAACTTGGCCTGGCACAAGACAAGTGCTATGTAAGTGTCAGCTGTCTATTATTTTGGTGAGTTTGTGGGCCCTGACACACAGCTGTGATGTCACCTCTCCACCTTCAGTGGCCTGGTCTCAAACAGCCTGAGCACTGTGGAATGGCCAGTCCGGCCTGAGGGGTAAGTGTCTCTCCCCTCCCCCCCCCAAAACAAAGATCAGGAAGGGGGCCTGGGAAGGAACAGGACTTTTCATCCTGAGCCCCACTTAGAGCTGCTTAAGGAAACATCTTTTCAGGAAAAAGCTTGCTGGGGTAATTTGGGGAACTCCAGATTTTCAGCAAGTCAGTATCAGAACTCAGGGGTCAGGTCTGGCCTAGCAGACCCTGAGAACTGGCCCCCTCATCATGTTGGATGAGCTTTAGAGGAAAGAAAATGAAGTCACGCCGAAACCGGTTTGGCTCAGTGGATAGAGCGTCGGCCTGAGGACTGAAGGGTCCCAGGTTCGATTCCGGTCAAGGGCGTGTGCCTGGGTTGCGGGCACATCCCCAGTGGGAGATGTGCAGGAGGCAGCTGGTCGATGTTTCTCTCTCATCGATGTTTCTAACTCTCTATCTCTCTCCCTTCCTCTCTGTAAAAAATCAATAAAATATATTTAAAAAAAAAAAAGAAAGAAAATGAAGTCAGCATGATCCCAGGGAAAGGGAGCAGCCACTGATCCAGGCCCAATCCAAAACTTAGTTCAGTTAAAATTAGATTAGCCCATAAGATTAAAAATACCCACATATAATCATGGGCTGCCTTAAAGTGCCAGTTGATGTTTATCAGCATCTAAAGAGATGGTTTGGCCCAGTGCGGTGTGTGCAGACAACCTTGGGGAGACATGTCTGACTCAGACGTTTGCAGGGGGAATGAGTGCTGCAAAATGAGGCCCACACAGGCGATGGATGACTCAGGAATAACCCAGGTCCTGGGTTTGCTGAGTGAGCCTTCTCCCCAGCACAGAAGGAAAGGGGCGGGGGTGGGGAGTGATGGGAAAAGGGAGGGAAGGAGGAAGGCCTGCCAGCTGTGCATAGGCTGGCATTCCCAAAGGGAGCCTGGGGCCCCTCAGCTCCAGGTCCCAGCTCCTCCTGTGTTTCTCACTGCCAGTCACTCTGAGGACTATTTGCTTCACAGCAGGACTTGCAGAGGGTCACAGTTTCCCCCAAACCCAAGAAATGACCCACAGAGAGCATCCAAGACTTGAAATACTAAAACCTTTCCACCTTCCCTGTTCAAAATGGTTTGGGGAATAAAACTTCTGACCTGAATGGGATCAGGGCAGGATGATAAAGAAAACATGGCTCCCAAATCAGACGGATCTCAGCTTAAGCCCCAATGTTTTCTAGCTGTGCAAGGACCCGACACAGCCTCTGAAACAGGAGTTTAATAAGTGCCGGCTAATATAGTGAACAAATATTTAACACAAATATTATAAATTAGAAAACGGGCTCAGAGAGGTTGTGCCTTGCCTAAGGTCACACAGCTAGGCAGCAAAGAGCTAAGACCAGATCTCAGATCTCTTCACCTCCCCCCTCCCTCCCCTCCAGCATGTTTTCGGTGTACTTTTGTTGCTGTTGTTATTTATTTGTTTTTAATGATTTCAGAGAGAAGGGAGAGGGAAAGGATAGAAACATCAAAGATGAGAATCATTGATCGGCTGCCTCCTGCACGCCCCCTACTGGGGATCGAGCCCAAAACCTGGGCATGTGCCCTGATTTGGAATCAAACCCTGATCTTCTGGTTCATGAATCGAGTAACCACTGAGCCACACCGGCCGGGCATGTTTTCTGTTTTAATTCACTTCTCTGCCTCCCCTTTCTCCTCTTAGAGGACCTACAACACTTCAAGGGAAAGGAAAAGCCCTCCATTTCAAAGGTTTGTTGCTCCACAGAGAGAGCTCTGAGTCCAGCCCTCATGCTTCTCCTCCAAGCAATTACAGATGTGTTCAAGGGGGTGGTAAGAACTCAGACCTGTGCTGACCTGAACCCTAGGTCACCCCGCTCCTTCAGCCCTTCCCTCCTGCAGGAAGAACTGGTGTTCCTCCTGACCACCATTCAGGTTGCCAACATGGATGTGTCTGGTCACTTACTCTCCTCAGAGCCCTTTTGGATCGCTGGTTCCCCCTGATCCTCTCAATGAGCCAGTGTCAGTCGGCAGGAAAGAGGACGGTACACCAATATCACCCGCTACTCTAACCCACAGGACCTTCATTGGGATGACCAGAATTAAATACCGGATACGCAAATTACAGTACCCATAAGAATTACTACCAAATTCCACCTGCCTCTGAGGGATAAAGAAAGCCATGCCACCTGGTGCCAACACAGAGCTGTCTCCCAGGGATCTTGCTGAGCCCTGAGGGTGAGCAAAAGCAACCCAGTACCCTTTCTGCCCAGGCAGGAGTTCACAGCAGGTTAGCCACCTGCTGCTGGATAAAGAAAACCACCCTTTAACTGACACCCCTCCTGCCCAAGCAGGGAAGGAGCAGTCAGACTACCGAGAGGGCACCAGCAAAGAGATGGCAAGGTCACTACCAGAGGACAAGGGACAGGCCCAGCCTCAGCTGCACCCATTTGGACTCATAGGGACGGAGAATGGGCCCAACGCCAGCACGGAGAACCCTTACAGCTTTCTCAGGGCAGGGAGAGGGCTCCCACCATTGACATCTGCCTGATCCCTAAAGAGAGTCCTACAACTGCCCAGGGCAGGTGCAGTGAACTGGGCACCTACTCAGTGCAGGGCCGTGTGCATCTGCCAAGGGGAATGTGAGGGGCAGGAGATGTAACTGTACCCCTCGAGAGGCGATGCCAAGACTCAAACAGAAAATAAAGAGCAATTCAGCATCACAGCAGATAACCTCTCTGAGCTGTTTCCTCATCTGCCAAACAGAGCCTTTATCTCATATGATTTTAGTAGGAATTAAATGAGATCACTTTTATAAAGTGTCCGACTCTACTCTGTAGATACTCAATAAATGGTTACTCTTCTTATTAAACACACACACACACACACACACACACACACACCAGAAGAGATGTCACAGGGCAGGCTAGGCCTAATGCCAAAGCTTCGGATAAACAATAAGGGAGATGGGTTCAGGGGCAGAAGTGAAAGCAACTGCTGTGGGCTGGAGTGGGCTGGGAAGACCGCCCAAAGGGGATGAATCGGAACAGGCCCTGAGAGCTGCCACAGCGAGCTGGGCACTGTGCTGGGCATTCCCACATTCAATCTCTACATGGGTCCTCGAAAGCAGAGATGGCATGTCACCTCACTGATGAGGCAAGCCAGGTTCCGAGGAACAAGGTGCCTGGCCCAGGCTTGCTGACCATGTCTCTCTCTGCCACCAGAGCTGGAGGGGTGGGTGGGGCAGGGCCCAGAGGAAAGGTGTGCCTCGTGGGTGCTCAGCTAAGGGAACTCCAAGCAGAATGACCAACTCAGGCCCTCTCACACCAACCCTGGCACTTCTAGGCACACATGTCCTACTTGAAGGCTTCCTCCTGGTCCTCAGTTGACCTCCACTGTCCTGCAGTCACTCAGCTGTTTTCCCGAAGAGCAAAAGGTCACCTTTCTTTTTAGAAAGGTCCCATCCGGGCTTCTTGTAACAGTTTCAAGGTGACCTTTAAGTTGTTCCTCTCTTCTTTTGAGAAGTGGGAGAGGAGCGTGCTAGTCTTATTTTTACAGGAAACCAGTTGCTGGCTCTGATAGCCACACATGTGAAGTGGGCAATAATGACTCCCATTCTCCTCTACTCACAGGCGTGTTCTAAGAGTAAATGTCAGGGTACACCTTGCACAGACCAAAACAAGCTATAAGATGTAAAGGGACAAAGGAAGGCTTTTCTGCCTCTGGTCAGGAGACAACATGAATACCTGCTTTCTGGCCTCCCAGGCCTCTGCCAGGAGTTCCGGGTCAGGGACGTGGACAAACAAATGCAGTGGGTGCCAGTGGTGAGCTGGGTTACAGGGAGGCTCTGCCTTGGCACGAGCACTGGACTGGGAGCCAGGTGAACTGGAGACAAAGCAGAATTCATGCAGGGTCCAAATCACCATGTGTGGTGGGCGTGAGAATGGACCTAAGTAAGGCTTGGGGTCACGCTCCTAGTTCCTGCAGTCATTTAAACACCCTCCCGCCACTAGCCCACCCCACCGAGGAAAAGGCAAGAATGCCTGACTATTGCAGAGAGAAAAAGGCCAGAGAAGGGAAGCGACTTGCCCACTCACCCACTGAATCAGCTAGAGAAGCCAGAGCATCTACTCTAAAACTTCAGCTCCAACCCCGCCCCTCCCACACCCATCTCTGTCTACCTAAAGCTCTGCTCAACGACTAGGGTAGGAATGAGAACTGCACACAGCCCTTTCTATTCTTAAAGAAGGGGCACCTTGCAAGGGAAGCAGATGACAGAATGAGGGCTCCAACATAGCTGCTACCCACACTGGGGCTCTGAGAGAATAGGCAAGACCCCAAAATGAACTCCAGGTTCTTGGGTAGTGCAGAGGGAGCATGGCCTCAGCCCCCAACCCTATCTCCTAAGGCAGTGGGTGCCATCTCCCCTCCCACCAGGACTAGCTCAGGAGTCAGCTTAAGTGAAAGGAAAACAGTCAGCAGGACACACCCCAAACCCTGACACCCTGTGGCAGCCTAGGGTTGAGATTTGTAATCCTCCAGCCTCAAAGGATGTTGTAGGAGGCTGAGGTGGGGATGCCCTGAGGTGATTAAAATACCAACAGGAGCAGCTGCCACTCACCGAGTGCTTCCTGTGGGTACAAAGACAACTGTATGTGCATTAATTTATGTCATCAGCACATCAGTAGCACTATGGCTAGATGTTATTTCCCCATTTTATACAAGAGGAAACTGAGGCACAGAGAGGTAAGTGGAAAAGTGGTGAAGCCCTTATCTAACCTCAATTCTGCAATGCAAAGGGAAAGGGAAAACATGGGCTTCCGCTTTCGGTCACATTTCTCTCTATTTCTTTCCCAGGGTGGCCAGATGCTAGGATGCCTCTGTTTTCAGACACGGAAAAATGCCCTCCAAAGCCAGAAACACAGGCTTTTGGAACTGTGGAGGCCTTCGGAGATCATACCCAACCTCCTCATTTTACAATAGGAAAACTGAGGTCCCCAGGTTCAGTGACTTGCCAGGGTCACCTAAGTCAGTGAAATGGCAGAAATGGTCAGAAAGGGCCACGTAGGTCAATTAACAAGTGGAGACGGGTGACTGGTCCAAGGTCACAGAGAGAGGTGGGATGAGAAGCCAAGTTTCCTAACTTCTAGACGAATGCCCCTGCCATGGCACCATCTCTGTCCTCCTGCTCCCCGGGGTCCCTGGCACAGGTGCTGGTGGGGACAAAGCAGGCCGAGTCTGACCCCATTAGAACCAGAGCTATCAGGCCTGTATGGACAAACTCCTGACTGCCCACAGCAGGATCTCTGTGGTCATGCTGTCATCCCACCAGAAGTCACTGAGACCTGCAATGTGTGTACCCGTCCCCGGTGCCCGAACACCATGGCAGGTGTGGTTGAAAGGAGAGGTGGTTGGAGAGAGGAGGGCAGTTTATAGACAGTGCTTGTGAGGTCTCTTCCTGGTCCCACACAAGTAAATGACACATCATGGTCACTTCAGTTTCTTACAACAAATTAAAACATAGGGTTCATGACTGGATTGATATGGTCAAATTTAGATTCTTGCCAGTTTTGCAGGTGGGCGAGACCTGCAGAAAAAGGACCCAGCTTGTTCAAGGTCAGGTTATTTGTCAGAATCAGTACACATGGCTCCCCTTGCCCAGTCCTTGATTTTTTTTTCCAGGAAACTGGCTGCCATCAGGGTATAGGCGCCAATGGCCCAGGTCCATGAATAGGCCAGGCCCTGCTACTGTCACAGGAAGCAAGCTCCATCCGGGATGTGTCAAAACAGAGCGCCTTCCTGCAGCATGTCCCAGAGTCTGCCTCACACCAGCCTCGCATCGCCACTCAGCTCCTGCTTGTCCTTGGAAAAGCTGCAAGGCTTCCTGCCAAGAGTCACCAACTCCCCAAACCCAAACCACCGGAGTACCAGGCCCTCGTGCCTTCTACAGCTAGCTGGGGCTAAAAAAGCAAAGGCAGCTTTTAAAGTGCCCCCTCCCCCTTCCAGGGACTTCTGAGCTATGCAGGCTCTGGTGAGCTCCATCCATCACCCAGCAGAACAGAGTGCTCAGGCCTAGCAGGGAGACCAACCCTCTGGGAGGGAACAACTTTTCTGTTTCCTCATCTCCCATAAAGAACATTTCAAAGTCTCCTCAGACCAGAACATCCTGAACCCCTCCACCTGTCCCTCTCCCACTTGGTGGAGCAGCAGGTCAATGTGACTGGCCAGCTCAGACACCACCCTGAGACCAAGCCAGGTGCCAACCTGGAAGTGAGCTGCGGCCAGACCAAGCTTCAACCGCCTCCACTCCCCTCCACACCCAAAACAAACTACAGAAATTCCAGGGCCCCCTGTCCCATAAACTGTTTAAAGAATAGCATTTCTAGGCCACAAACTGATTCAGGGGCTCCTCAGCAAGCAGGGCAAGCAAAGCTGATAGATAATATTCCAGGGAAAAAGGAAGGTGAAAATATTGGGATTCCTCATGTTCTACCACACTTCTAGGTCTCCAGCACGCGGACTGACCGTCCCCCTCCCCCCACTATAATCAAACTCCTTAGGTAGGCAAAGTAGAAATATACTCCACCCTGGGAAACCCTCCCATGCAGCATTTAATTGCACTGGTTGCTGTTGACAGAGCAGGCTGTGGCCCTTGCGGGAAGACACTTCTCTTTGCCTTACACACCGCTGGGTGCCTGGCTCCCCTCAGGGTCTGGTCCAGCCAGAGACTTGCCAGGCCTGGTAGTCTTGCTGAAAGCTCCTCGCATCAGGAGCATCTCATGCTCTGATCCTGTCCTTTCCCATGCACAATGCTGGTTCTAATCCTGGGAGGCCTCAGCCCACGGAGGCCACAGAGCTCAAGCTTGAGAAGGACCAAGATGGCAGGATGGAGGCGGCCTACGTTACAGGAGCCCAGGCCTTTATTCCTGCCTCGAGTGGTAAGGATGGTGGCAGCAGACGCACGAGAGCAAACCAGACTTACCTATCTTCATGAGGCAGGCCAGCAGGATCCAGAGGGCGATCTCGAAGGGTCTCTGCACGTGTGAGTAGTCGATGCCCAGGACTGGAAAGGGCTTTCGCGTCTTCGGGCTATGTTCAGTGATGGAATGGTTGACAGGGTGGCTCTCGGGGGTGAAATCCGGTGGGGCGGTGGTGACACCCCCAATTGAGCGTTCTCGTGGCGGCTCTGAGTCTCGGATGATGCTGGCAGTAGGACTGTGCTGGAGGCCATGGCTCCTGAGAACAGGTAGTAGCCCCACCAAGGCTACTACCACGAGCAAGGAAGAGAAGACTCGAGGCAGAGAGGGACCCCAGACGCCAGACCACAGAAGCATCCTCCCTCCCTCAGCCCAGCAGGCCTTGACCCTTAGCAAAGTGAGAGTAAGACCTGGGACATAGGTGGCAAGGGGGTCAGCAGGTGGGAAGAGAGACTGGGGTAGTCTCTAGGGAAAGTTCATGTTTTAGAGAGAGGTCTTTTCGTGTGGAAGCAGTCCTCTGGGGATGGAGGGAGGCTGGGTTCTCGATCTAGAACTCCAAACCGAGCCAGAGGGACAGGGACCCAGGAAGGACCACAGCAGGAGACCGCAAGGTCTGGGCCTCCAGGCCAGGGAAAAGGAGGGTGGGGACTGGACTGCGCCTAGGACAGAGGAAGGGAGAGGATAGGTTGCACCCCAGGCAAGGAAAAGCAAGAGGGGAGGCTGGGACCTGGGCTGAGAAAGTGACTGAGGAGCGCGGACTACGGGAAGAAGCAGGGAACCTGAGCTAAAGGAAGGAGACAGAAGCGGGTGGGACCCAGTCCAGGAAAAGAAGCGAGGGGGCTGGGAGCCCCGGCTGCGAGGAAGGAGCGAAGCCAGAAAGCGGCCGGGAGCTTCCCCACCCAGAGAAGCGCCGGGGTGCAGGCGCGCCGGGCTGAGATTCCAGGGAAATGGAGGGGGGAGGAAGGCGGAGGCAGGCGGCCCGGCGGGAGAGCGCGGCGCGGGCTGGGGGCGGCTCGCGGTGGGCCCCCGGCAACGCGCCCCTCCTTGCGGCCCCGGCGCGGCGCTGCGCTCCGCCCCGGCCCAGCTTCAGCTTCTCGGCGTCTAGATCCAGCTCTGGTTCCTGCGCCGGGTGCAGCCCCGGCGGCGATGGGCTGAAGCCTAGCCGAGCCGGTCACTGCTATTTATAGGCACCAACGAGCACCCAGCGTGAGCGGGCTAGAGGGACCTGTCAGCGTCCGTGCGGCGCAGCGACCCCTTGCCGCCGGCGGAAGGAAGTATTACATTCCGTAGGCAGAGACGGCACATACAAAAAAGTCCTGGATCTATAGAGATTCCATCCAACAGAGGTAAAATGCTTTACTATTTATAAAGCGCTTTCACATCCACACCCCCAGTCTCATAAGGCTTCCCATGAGTCTTGTGAAGGATATCTTATTATCTTATGTATTTAGTTACCACGTGACCTTGAGCAAGTTACTTAACCTCCCTGTTCCACGCTTTTTCATCTGTAAAGTGGTAACGGCAGCAGTACCTCTCAGAGGCTTACGGAGACGACCAAATGCGGTCATCTGTGTAAAGGGTTTAGAATAGAGCCCAGCACGTAGAACTATTATTATGGTTTCAGTTTTGCACATGAGAAAATGGGTGGAAAAGAGTTCCTTAGCTAGTATGTAAATAGTTGTATTCGTTTGCTAGCGCTGCTGTAACAAAATTCCACAAACTAGGTGGCTTAAAAAAAACACCCAGAAATGTATTGTCTCATATTCTGGAGGCTAGAGGTCTGAAATCAAGGTGTTGGCAGAGTTGGGTGTGAGGGAAAATCTATTCCATGCTTCCAGCTTCTGGTGCTTTGCTGACAATCTTTGGTGTTCCTTGACTGTAGCAGCATAACTCCTGTCTTCACATGGCAACCTCCCTGTGTCACTGTCTCTGAGTCCAAATCTCCCCTTTTTATAAGGTTACCAATAAGACTGGATTAGGGGTCCACCCTAATGAACTCATCTTGACTTGATCATCTTCAATAACATGTTTCCAAATAAGACCACATTCATAGGTACTGGTGGTTTGAACTTCAACATCTTTTGGGAACATACAATTCAACCCAAAGCAGTAGTGGAACTGAGATTTCAATGTATAGTGTTGGTTGGAATTGGTAAGATTCAAGAGGTCATCGTTGTACATTGGAATCATTGTAAAAATTTTAAAAACAACCATTGACTGGCCCAGCCAGCATGCCTCAGTGGTTGAGCATCGACTTATGAACCAGGAGGTCACGGTTTGATTTCTGGTCAGGGCACATGAATTGGTTTCGGGCTCGATCCCCAGTAGGGGGTATGGAGGAGACAACTGATCAATGATTCTCTCTCATCACTGATGTTTCTATCTCTCTCTCCCTTCCCCTCTGAAATCAATGAAAAAATTAAGAAATTACTGAAATTCTGGCCCTATTTTTCAGAAAAGTAAATCAAGGCCAAGAAAGTCAAGGTGACTAGCTCCAAAGGCATTCAGTTCAATTTAGCAAATATTTACTGGGCCTCTTGGCAGGGCTTTGTGCTGGGCTCTGGCAACACAGAGATAAGACATGGGAGGAGGGAAGTGGAAGTGATTGGGAGGGGGCACCAAGTGGGCACAATGAGGGCTTCTAGGGTGCCGATAATGTTCTATTTCTTTACTGGGTGGTGGTAACAAAAGTTACACAGATGTAGTTGTTTTGTGATAATTCATCGAACACTCATGATTTGTGTGCTTTTCTTAAGATATGGTATCCTTTCACAAACAGGTATATTAAAATAGTAGAGTGATGTGATAGTGACTGAGGTGTTGACATTAAACTGAATTCTCTGTACCTCACATTCTCCTGGCACAGGTCCAGCCACTTGAGAGATGATAGAAGAGCCTAGAGGAGTCTTCAGAGAAAGCCAAGGACCTCGTGTCACCTGGGAGCAGGTGAAAAGAAAACATCAGTTATACAGGAAATAACCGAAGAAAGAAATAGCTTTTAGGACAAGGATCAGAATAATGACGATAATGCCTCACAATGGTTCAGTCCCTTATAGTTCACAGCCAAATGCCCCAGGTTTATCAATGACCCAAGTCCTGGTACATAGTGAGGGCTCAATAGATAGTAGCTATTATTAATCTTCATTTTATAGATTAAAATCACCAGACTCAGACATGAAGCCATTTGGCCAAGGTCACACAGCTATTAGGTAGCAGATCCTGAACTCAAGTCAGCTTTCTAGTGTCTGAATCCAGAACTACTTCAAAACACCACAGGTCAAAAAAGAGAGGGGAAGGGTGGGGCTAGTAGAGGGACTCTCCACAGGTGACATGAGGTCAGAACCCTGAGACCTCTAATCCTTTCCAGTCTTGACCTTTCCAGTCTTGACCTTTCCAGTCTTGAGGGCGATGTTCACTGTTGTGCTCCCCTCCTCCCTACTCTCTGTCTCTCCCTCTCTGCATTCTCAGTGACTCCTTGGTGGGTAGCAGATCCCATGAGGTTCAGCCCTGAGATCCTCCATAGCCTGGAGAAGGTTGTAACAGCATGACAGAAAATAGGAAAGAGCACTTGGGAGAAATTATCTAGGCAGCCCATGGCCAAGATCCAGCCCGGACCGGGCAGTATAGTATAAAAGTTAAGTAGAGGCGTGGACTCATGTAGATAGCCATATTACCTAGTTCAAATCCCAGCACCATCACTCACTAATTGTATGACCTTCGGTAAATCAATCAAACCCCCTGTTCCAGTTTCTCCCTCCATAATCTGGGGTGCATGACAATTTCATGGGGCTGTTATGAGGATATTAACCAATGCACTTAGAACAGCACCCAGGAACTACCTGATTAGCTATCATGAATGAAATGTATGTCACCTCTATCAATGATGGGCAACCTCTATCATGCATATAATGTATTATTTTGACATTTTTAACACCAATATCTTCACCTCTAATTCCCTTCCGGTTACTGCCAAAAACTTGAGAGAGAATTGTCTAAAATGTTTGCATCATTTCTCTCCTCCCAGTCTCTTCTAATCCAATTAGATTTTCACACCTAAATACTGTACCTACTTTGCTCTTGTCTATATCACTAAGGACCTCTGTAGGGGAGGAAAAGTTCTTCCTCCACCCATCTTAGGTTCTCCATCTGGAGACTGGCCAAGTATACATTAACAAGAGAAAAGCAGAAGTTCAGGAATATGTTCAATGTGTATCCAGAGATGAGTGACTCAAATGTTTAGTTAGAACTTGGGCTTATATAGCATCTTAGAAAAGGAACAATACAGTTTTAGAGAAGTGACAAGACAAAGCAAAAGGAACTGCATTTAGGACTAGCAAATTGTGGGAAGGCAAATATATGGGAAACTATTGGTAGATAAAGGCTATTAGTAAAGTTTGTTCTATAGATTCCTCTGGTGCTGTCTCCAGGCTGATAAGGGTCTAAAGTTGTCTCTGGTGAATAACTTATTTTTTCTGGTAGAGAGAGACACTTCCATCAATTTTTGTCCTACTTTTATACAAATAGAGGGAGGCAGAGAGCTTTTCTCAGATCTGCTTCTTCTCAACTGCTTTCAGCTCAAAATAATCCGTGTGCCAGAGTGGTATATTTTGAGTGGTATATGTTGCTCAACCAAATGGTGATGTCTGCCTCAGCCCTTATTTTTCTTTACCTATCAGCAACCTCAACACATTTAGTCATTCTCTCTTTCTTAGACTGCTGGGCCACACTACCCACTTCCTCCTTCCTGAAACACTTTCCTCAATTAGCTGATCAGATCCCTTTCTCTCCTGGTTTTTCTCTTGTTTTCCCCCCCACTTTACTGGCTGTTCCTGCTCAGTCTCCTGTTGCTGAATCCTCCCCCTTCTCCTCTTCCTCCTCCTCAGCAGCTCTCTCTCTCTCTCTCTCTCTCTCTCTCTCTCTCTCTCTATATATATATATATATATATATGTGTGTGTGTGTGTGTGTGTGTGTGTGTGTGTGTGTGTATAATTTTTGTAAATCTATATATTGATTTCAGAGAGGAAGGGAGAGGGAGAGAGATAGAAACAACAATGATGAGAGAGTATCATTGATCGGCTGCCTCCTGCATGCCCCATACTGGGATCGAGCCCGCAACCTGGGCATATGCTCTGACCAGGAATTGAACCATGACCTCCTGGTTCATAGATCAACACTCAACCACTGAGCCACGCCAACTGGGTGCGGCAACACCTTCTAAATGTTAGGGCCCCAGGTTCAGTTCTCATCTTTTCATGTTCTATATCTATATTAATTTATCTGATGATCTCATCCTTTCTTGTGATTTCAAATAACATCTGTATGCTGACAATGCATAGATTTTTATCTTCTCTGTTCTAAACTTCAGACTACCACATCCAGCTGATCACTCGACACATCCACCTGGTTGTCCAAGAGAAATCTTAGACTCAACATGTCCAAACGGAACTCCAGGCCTTGCCAACTTCCTCAAACCTGCTTCTCCCACTGTCTTTCGAGTCCAGGAAACAGTCACTCCTTCCATTTACTCAGGTCAAAAACCTGAGTCATCTTTGATTCCCTTCCTTCCTTCCTTCCTTCCTTCCTTCCTTCCTTCCTTCCTTCCTTCCTTCCTTCATGTTTCAGGTGCACAACATTATAATTTGACACCTGTACATACTACAAAGTGCTCACTCCCAATACCATCCATCACATCTATCACCATATAATAACCCCCTTCACCCATTTCACCCATCCCTAACCCCCTTCTCCTCTGGCAACCCCCATCTGTTCTCTCTATGCATTTGTTTTGTTTTATTTTGTTTGCTTGCTTATTATTTGTTTTAGTTTCCACATATGAGTGAAATGATATGGTAGCTCTAGTTTTAATTTGTTGAGGAATCTCCATACTGTTCTCCACAGCGGCTGCACTAATTTACAGGCCTACCGGCAGTGTACAAAGGTTCCTTTTTCTCCACATTCTCTCCAACACTTGTTGCATTTGCCTAATAATGAGTGATGTTGAACATCTTTTCATATACCTGTTGGCCATCTGCATGTCTTCTTTAGAAAAATGCTTGTTCAAATTCTCTGCCCATTTTAAAATCAGGTTGCTTGTTTTTTTTATTGTTGAGTTGTATGAATTATTTATATATTTTATATATTAACTCCTTATCAGATGTATGATTAGCAAATATCTTCTCCCATTCGGTAGGTTACCTTTTCATTTTGATAATAATTTCCTTCGTTGTGCAGAAGCTTTTTAGTTTGATGTAGTCCCACTTGTTTGAACTTGCTGTTGTTTCCCTTGACTTTGGATGATTTCTTTTTTTTTTTCATGTTAGTCCTCAGCAATAATGTCAATTCGATCTTTGAAATATATTCAGAATCCAACCACTTCTTACCACCTCCAATGCTACCACTCTGGTCCAAGCCACCACCATTTCTTGCCCAGATTATTATAATATCCTTTAGCAGCCTCCTCTCAACAAAGCAGCCAGAGGGATCGCTCTAAAACCTAATTCAATGCTGTTACCCCCTGCTCAACCCCCTCCAAGGTTCTTATGACACTAGAGGCCCGTTGCACAAAGAGATTCGTGCAATAGGCCTTCCCTTCCCCTGGCTGCTGGCACCGGTTTTCCTCCGGCACCCGGGACTCAGGCCTTTGCTCTGGCCACGGCCGGAGCCTTCAGTCTTCGCTCGGATGCTTCGCCCCTATGTATGCAAATTAACCACCATCTTTGTTGGGTTAATTTGCATACTCTCCTGATTGGCTGGTGAGCATAGTGGAGGGATGGTTAATTTACATGTTTGTCTATTATTAGGTAAGATAAGGCCCCACCCAATCTAGGCCCCACATTGCTCTGCCCTCATCACTGACTCTTTTCCCATTATTCTCTCTGTTTTAGCCACCCTGGCTTCCTTGCTATTTATTTTTTAGACACTCAGAGTTTACTGCTACCTCAGAGCTTTGACCTTGTTGCAATTACCCCTAAGATATCTGCATGGCGCCCTGCTTCCCTTCCTTAGGGTTTTTGTCCAGCTGTTATCTCTCAGTGAGGCCTTCCCTGACCCCCAAACCCATCTTTTAAATGTAATACCTCCCACCCCACCTTTCCTTTTTCTTTCCCTCCTTTCTTTTTCTCTATAACTCTTTTTAAAAATATTTTTATTGATTTCATAGAGGAAGGGAAAGGAAGAGAGAGAACCATCAATGATGAGAGAGAACCATTGATTGGCTGCCTCCTGCCTGCCCCCTACTGGGGATCAAGCCTGCAACTGGGGGCATGTGCCCTTGACTGGAATCGAACTTGGGACCCTTCGGTCCCGCAGGCCAATGCTCTATCCACTGAGTCAAACCAGGCAGGGCCTCTATAGCTCTTTTACTGCCTGACATACTACGTATTTTTATGGCCTGTCTTGCCCTCACTGGAATGTAAGCTCCACAACAGCAGGGACTCAAGGCAGAGAGCACAATGGTTGGAGGACAGATGTAGAGCCAGGCTGCCTGGATTTGAATGCTGTCTCTACCACTGCCTGGCGCTGTGACCCTTGGCAAGGTACTTAACTTGGCTGCACCTCAGTGTCTTCATATATAAGATGGAGGCAATAATAAAACCTATGTTACAAGATTACTCTGAGGATTAAATAAGTTAAGGCATATAAAGTGCTTAGAATTACACCTGCTGTACAGTAAATGCTGCATGTGCTTTCTATTATTATTATCACAGAACTAGAGGCCCAATGCACGAAATTCGTGCAAGAGTAGGCCTTCCTTCCCCCGGCTGCTGGCATCAGCTTCTCTTGGTACCTGGGACCCGGGCTTCCCTCACAGCCCCGGCTTCATCCAAAGGTCATCCGGAAGGATGTCCGGTCTAATTAGCATATTATGTTTTTATTATTATAGACTAGAGGCCCAGTGCACGATATTCATGCACGGGCAGTGGGGGAGGGCTGTCCCTCAGCCCAGCCTGTACCCTCTCCAATCTAGGACCCCTTGGGGGATGTCTGACTGCCGTTTACAGGGATCAGGCTTAAACCGGCAGTTGGACATCCCTCTCACAATCAGGGACTGCCAGCTCCTAACCACTCGCCTGCCTGTCTGCCTGATTGCCCCTAACTGCTCTGCCTGCCAGCCCGATCGCCCCCAACTGCCTTCCCCTGCAGGCCTGGTCACCCCCAGCTGCCCTCCCCTGCCAGCCTGATTGCCCACAACTGCCCTCCCCTGCTGGCTCCCAACTGCCCTCCCCTGCTAGCCATCTTGTGGCAGCCATCTTGTGATGACGTTGCATGTGACGCCACCTAGGCTTTTATTATATAGGATGCTTGGCTCATAGTAAGTCCTACACAATTGTTAGCTTTTATTGTTCTGTATCCTGAACATATATAGCTGCTATATCCTCAGAACTGAGAATAGCACTTGGCACAAAAGTCATTCAAGCGTGATCTGTTAGATGAATGAATTAGGATACATGGATACATAAACAATATATAGTATTTTTGAATGCTTTTTAAATTTATATCAATGCCATTATATCATATATATCCTTCTTCATCTTTTAGTCAGACTTTTAATTCTTTGTTAACTTGATGGGTAGAAAATAGTACCTCATCATTTTTAAAAATAAACGTTTTATTTTGGAATCTCTTTAGATCTATAGAAAAGTTACAGTAGTAGTCAAGACAGTTCCCATATACCCACACCTCACTCAATTTCCGCTATTAACATTTTACATTACCATGGTAGATTTGTCAAAACTAAGAAGCCAATATTGGCTTATTACTATTAGTTAATCTCCAGACTTTATTCAGATTTCACTAATCATTTTTCCATGACACTATGTTGCAATTAGTCCTCATGTCTCCTTAGTCACCTCTGGTCTGGGACAGCTTCTCAGTCTTTCTTGTTCCTATGACCTTGATAGTCTTGAGGAGCACTAGTCAGATATTTAGCAGAATGCCCCTCGATTTGGACTTATTTGACGCCTTCCTCGGGACTAGACAGGAGTTATTGGTTTAGGGGAAGAACAACACAGGTGAAATGCCCTTCTCATCACACCCTTTCAGGGGGCACATGCTACCCACACGACTTATTACTGGTGATGTTATTACCCGTGAACACCCTGTTAATGTGGTGTTTCCAGGTTTCCCCACTGTAAAGTTACTATTTTTCTTCTTTCCCTACTTTATTCTTTGGAAGTGGCATCACTCATTTTAATTTGCATTTCCCTGCTGTTGAAAGTACCTTTTCCGAGAATTGCCTGTTCATATCCTTGCCTATGTTTCAACTTGTTTGCTTGTCTTTAGTACTTACTGATATCTAGGTGTTATTTATATATAAATTACAATTATCTTCTCCCAGGGAGGAATTTAGTACTTCAATTTTGTTTATAGTGCCTTTGCCATGTAGAAGTCTTTTATTTTAATTTAATCATACTTACATATTTTTGCTTTATTCTTTGTGCTTTTTGAACCACCTTTGAGCACCCAGCCATGACTCAGCAATACCCTAATAACCATTGGTTCTAGTGACTATTCACATTACCCTTTTGCCTGAATGCCTTCCCTCCCTTTCCTTTCCAAGCAAACTCCTACTTATCTTTAATGCCATAAACCAAATGGAAACTCCTCTAATTCCCCAGGTAGAATTAGGTGGTTGCTCTCTCCACAGTGCTCCCACATATATTAGCCCTATCTTTTAAAAAAATATTTTTGTAATGATTTCAGAGAGGGAGAGGGAGAGAGAGATAGAAACATCAATGATGAGAGAGAATCATTGATTGGCTGCCTTCTGCATGCCCCACACTGGGTTGAGCCCACAACCCTGTCATGTGCCCTGACCAGGAATCGAACTGTGACCTCCTGATTCATACATAGGTCGACCCTCAGCCATTGAGCCACACCGGCCAGGCTTGACCCTATCTTAATTGCAGCATATATCGCATGCTATTATGTTGCCCTTTGCTTAATTGTTTGTGTCTTTGTCCCACTAGATGTTATTGCTTGAGGAGAGGGACACCATGCAATTCATCTCTGTAAATGAGCACTGGGCATGATGCTGTCACTGTTTATTGGATAAATGAATGAGGCTGCAGTCTGCATCAGCAGTCTCCAGACTGTATGCTCTTGTGCCCCCTTTAAGATTTTTTTTAAAAAAACCCTGCACCCCCTCTGTATTTGTGAAGACTTCAGCAGGAGATAAATGGCACACTCCAGACAGTTCAACAAGATTTTATTTACAAAGGGCTAATTTAGAAGGTGTGGTCAAGGTATAGGAAAATTACAAGGGATCATGCAAGAAGCTGGGATGGGCCCCAGCCAGGCTGTTACTATACAATTTCTCTGCCTTAAGAAGAGTACTAACTTACTGTCCAGGGACAGAGCCAGACTGACTAGACCTTCAGAGTTGGGAGCCAGGGGAATAGAGACCCTGACATCACTTTCTTCCCTCCCTCTGGCTCCCGCCAAGACTCCCTAGTGGCCAAAGCCAAACCAAGGCAAATAGACACATTCAAGTCAGCCAACCAGGGGAGAGTCAGGATGAAGGAAGGTGGAGACTGGATCTGCAGGTCCACATGCAGGATATCTGGCATATTTTTAAATCAACAACTAAAATGTATGCCGTTACAAAGGACATGCTTCCTAGCATATTGTAAATATTAATATTTTAAGTAAAACTGTTCCCTCATCAACTGAATGTAAGTATCATTGTGATTTAATACTCTTTAATTTCAAGAGGATACTGGGACAAGCTCTACTTTAACTGACAGACATGCTACATTATTTTCTTCTTGAATGCTTCCTCTCACAGGCTGTTATCCTAAGATGATATATTTTATTCTTTTTTATTTTTTATTTATTGATTTTAGAGAAAAAGAGGAAGGGAGAGAGAGAGGAGCATGAGAGAGGAACATAGATTTGTAGTTCCACTCTTTTATGCATGTACGAAATTCGTGCAGGGGGCGGTCCCCTCAGCCCAGCCTGCACCGTCTCCAATCAGGGACCCCTTGGGGGATGTCCGACTGCCAGTTTAGGCCAGATCCTGGGGATTGGGCTTAAACCGGCAGTCAGACATCCCTCTCACAATCCGGGACCACTGGCTCCTAACTGCTCACCTACCTGCCTGCCTGATCGCCCCTAACTCCCCCACCACCACCACCACTGACCTGGTCATCCCTTACTGCCCTCCCTGCCGGCCTGGTCGCCCCACGCAGTCTGCTGCTTGGTCATTTGGTCGCCCCTCACTAACCCCCTTGCTGGCCTGGTCGTCCCATGCAGCCTGTTCAGTTGTCCATTCGGTTGCGATGGTCACTTAGGCTTTTATATATATAGATTGGTTGATTCTTGTATGTGCCCTGAATGCGGATCGAACCTGAAACCTTGGTGTATCAAGACGACACTCTAACCAACTGAGCTACCAGGGCCAGGACTATTTTACTCTTGAAAGTCTGTTATTGATTACCCAATTCATACTTAGAAATTTATATATCTAATTGAAATTTAATTTTTTTAATGTAAAAGTTTTTGAAATTTAAAAACTTTAAAAGTTTGATTGACTTTAAAGCTCTATGTCTTTAAAATTTCTTCTGGATTGAAGTATAACCAGTATTATTGTTATATTAGTACACAATTGATCAGAGCAACATAACATATCTTTTAATAAATAATGATTAAACAAAGAGTAAAATAAAATTGGAAAAGCATCTCTTACTGAAATAGGTATTTTGCAATTAGTTTATATACCTATGGATAAACATTGCTTATTGCTGGAATGCAACCGGATTCAGCATCAATTTTAATCTATTTTGTATTTTTAGAAATAGGGTCACTGAGAAACCATGTTCACATAAATCAGTAAATGAGAATGGAGGAAGTTTTGTTTTAATAATGTTAATTATTTGAATTCCTTTTGAGTTACAAGCCATAAATTCACATAGTGAACTATTATTTTTTTTAGTGAACTGTTATTAAAAGTTATTTTTAATGACAACAAAATTAGAACCTTCTTCAACTTTATTGAAAGCAAAGAACTAGCAACTGCCAGCTTGCTAAATGCTTTGTTGTCTAGTCATTAGAGCCCTTCATCTTTGATTGGTGCCCTGAGGTCTTTACCCCTGGGTAATGCTGTGGGTAAAAACTGAGTTGGAGATTTTGTAAAGTGTGAGCAGGGGAGGTGGGAAAGAAGATGGACCTAGACTTCAGCATATATTCTCCAGAGGGTGGATCTTAGGAAAGAGCACATGTAAAGTTTGAAGATCTGGACATCAGTTCTTGGAAGTATCTGTGCCAAATACTCCTGACTTCAAGGTGCTTGAGAAAGAAGTTAGCAAGTTGCCAAACCACAGAATTATTGAGGGGTTGGTTGGTGAGTAGTGCTGGAGGCATTCAGAGTTACTTTCCACCTATGGGGGCCCAGGAAAGGCTTCAGGGATGAGGTGGCATGTGAGTTGCTTTTCAGGTTCTGTAGGATTTTGACAAAAGAGATACTAAAGAGGTCATTCCAGATAAATGAACTGGGTAAACAGAGGGTCAGAGACAAAAAAACCAAAGTGTGTGTTTGAGGAATAACACTTTAGCAGAAGCAGAGGGTAGGTATAGTCAAAGGGAGGGAGAAAAGGCTGGAAACATCTATAATAATAAAAGGGTAGTATGCTAATTAGACCGGACATCCTTCCGGAAGTCATTCCGGACATCCTTCCGGACGAAGCCGGGGCTGGAGTGAAGCCCGGGTCCCTGGTGCCTGCCAGAAGCCAGAGGAGGGAAGCCGCCCAGGTCCCGGGTGCCGGAGGGAAGCCAGTGCCAGCAGCCAGGGAAAGGAAGGCCTATTCTTGCATGAATTTTCAGGCATGGGGCCTCTTAGAAGAATCATAAACTCACAAAGCTAAAATCTACCTCACAGACCAGTTAATCCAACTTCCACTGCTACCATCACCACTCCACCAAAATCCACTCCGTGTTTAAATGCATCTGGTTGTGAGGAGTTCACTCTTTATAGAATACCTCTGTCCAATGTATAATTTAAAATTTTCTGGTAACTACAAAAAATAAACAGTAAAAAGAAACAGATGAAGTTAACGTTTTATTCAATTCAACACATTCAAAGTATTATCCCTTCGACATGTAATTAATATAAAAACTTATGAGAATTTTACATTCTCTTTTTAAAATTATATTGATTGGAGAGAGAGAGGAGAGAGAAACGTTGATTTTTTTTTATTAAATCTTTATTGTTCAGATTACATTTGTTCCTCTTTTTTTCCCCCCATAACTCCCCTCCTCCCAGCTCCCACCCCATCCTCCGCCCTCACTCCCCACCCACTGTCCTCATCCATAGGTGCACGATTTTTGTCCAATCTCTTCCCGCATCTCCCACTCCCCTTCCCCCCCCCCCAAGAATAATTAGTCCACTCCCTTTCTATGTCCCTGATTCATTATAATCACCAGTTCATTCTGTACATCAGATTATTTATTCACTTGATTCTCAGATTCACTTGTTGATAGATGCATGTTTGTTGTTCATAATTTGTATCTTTACCTTTTTCTTCTTCTTCCTCTTCTTAAAGGATACCTTTCAGCATTTTGTATAATACTGGTTTAGTGGTGATGAACTCCTTTAGCTTTTCCTTATCTGTGAAGCTCTTTATCTGACCTTCAATTCTGAATGATAGTTTTGCTGGATAAGTAATCTTGGTTGTAGGTTCTTGGTATTCATCACTTTGAATATTTCTTGCCATTCCCTTCTGGCCTGCAAAGTTTCTGTTGAGAAATCAGCTGACAGTCGTATGGGTATTCCCTTGTAGGTAATTGAGTCTCTTTCTCTTGTTGCTTTTAAGATTCTCTCTTTGTCTTTTGCTCTTGGCATTTTAATTATGATGTGTCTTGGTGTGGTCCTCTTTGGTTTCCTTTTGTTTGGGGTTCTCTGCTCTTCTTGGACCTGTAAGTCCATTTCTTTCACCAGGTGGGGGGAGTTTTCTGTCATTCTTTCTTCAAATAGGTTTTCAATATCTTGCTCTCTCTCTTCTTCTGGCACCCCTATTATTCTGATGTTGGTGCGTTGAAACTGTCCCAGAGGCTCCTTACACTATCTTCGTATTTCGGATTCTTTTTCTTCAAATATATTTTATTGATTTTTTACAGAGAGGAAGGGAGAGAGATAGAGAGTTAGAAACATCGATGAGAGAGAAACATTGACCAGCTGCCTCCTGCACATCTCCCACTGGGGATGTGCCCGCAACCCAGGTACATGCCCTTGACCGGAATCGGACCTGGGACCTTTCAGTCCGCAGGCCGACGCTCTATCCACTGAGCCAAACCGGTTTCGGCCGGATTCTTTTTTCATTTTGCTTTTCCGGTTGGATGTTTTTTGCTTCTTCACATTTCAAATCTTTGACTTGATTCTTGCACTCCTCTGGTCTGCTGTTGGGTGTCTGTATAATATTCTTTATTTCAGTCAGTGAATGCTTAATTTCTAGTTGGCTTTTTATCACAACATCAAGGGTCTCATTAGATTTCTTGAGGCTCTCATCAAGTTTATTGGCAGTTTCTAGCAAATTATTGAAAGCCCTCAAAAGTGCGTTTTTTAGCTCTATATCCTCCATTTCTGTCATGTTTTTTGTCTCCACATTTTTTATGCTTTCTTGGTGCACCCTTGTGGTTTTTGTGTGCAGTCTTGTTGTAGTTAAGCCTTAATTGTTGTCGGCAATACTCCAGGCTAACTGGCTATGAGAGTCAATTGTGTCTGCAGTGGGAGAGCTTCTTTGCTGAATCTCTAGGGCGGTGCTAATCTAGCCTTTGCCTGAGGCTATCCGGCAAATGCCTCTGTGCAGGGCTTGGGCGGGGCAGGTCCCAGGGGATCTACCGGGCGGGCGGATCGAGCAGTTATGGCTGCTCTCAGTTCCATCCCCAGCGGCTCTGCAACCGCTGCAAACCTCGGAGAGAAAGCTGCCTTCCCGCTTCTCCCGTTTGAGTCTGGGTCCCTAGAGACTCACCCGGATCTGGAGCTCAGAGTCTGAAACTCCCTCCCGATTGAAAACAGCAACCACGCCCTCCGCCGCCGGCCCGCTCCACATGCACTCCGAACCTTAGTATTTCACCTCCGCACGGCGCCTCCTCTGAGTCTCAGTATGGATTTCTCTTTCCTTCTAGTTGTAGAATCTCTCCTCAGCCAGCATTCCTGTGGTTCTGGGTGATGTCCGTTCTGTCTTTTAGTTGTATTTTTGAAGTGGTTGTTCGAGGCAGCAAACTCCGGCGTTAACCTATGCCGCCATCTTGGTTCAGCTCTCTGAATCTGCCAGCACCTTGACCTCGGACTTCCCAGCTTTCAGATGAAATGTTGATTTGTTGTTCTACTTATTTATGCATTCATTGGTTGCTCCTAGTATGTGCCCTGACCCTAGATTAGGGGTACTCAGTGCTGGCCTTGCAGGTCAGGGGAAAGTTTCGGGAGGAAGATATAAAGGAATGAACATAATGCTAAAAACAGATTTGGTTATGTTCAGTTTATAGTTATTCTTTAGGCCATATTTATATGTTTGATATACTCTTCTGTATATATGATATATTTCATGATTTAAAAACATAGCTTTCCAGGCCAACCGGCGTAGCTTAGTGGTTTGAGCATCGACCTATGAACCAGGGAGGTTACGGTTCAATTCCT
>NW_005871245.1:2020483-2026482 GCF_000147115.1 Myotis lucifugus | reverse complement strand
TAACCGGTCTCTAGGTGGGGTTCTCTCTCTTCGCCACTTGGTTTCGCGCTGTGTGTGTCGGTGAGTCTGGTGGACGGGGAGCCGAGCTAGCTTGAAATACAGATTCTTATGCTTTTGCATCGGATTGGCTGGCTCCCTGATGTGGTTTCTTGGGAATCTTGAAATCTGGGCCTAACAGTCAGGGCACATTCTGGGGTTGCAGGCTCGATCCCCAGTAGGGGGCGTGCAGTAGGCAGTGTATCATTGATTCTCTCTCATCATTGGTGTTTCTATCTCTCCCTCTCTCATTCTCTCTGAAATCAATAAGTATTATATTTTTAAAAAGTTATATGCCTGGGGCATTATTAGCCACCATGACCTGCCCAAGTAGGAATTTATAATCAGACTAGTAGCCCGGTGGTCCCTCAGCCTGGCCTGTGCCCTCCCGCAGTCCAGGAACCCTCGGGGGATGTACGACTGATGGCTTAGGCCTGCTCCCCATGGGGAGCAGGCCTAAGCTGTCAGTTGGACATCCTTAGCGCTGCCACGGAGGCAGGAGAGGCTCCTGCCACCACTGCTGTGCTCGCCAGCTGTGAGCCCAGCTCAGGGCTTCTGGCTGAGCGGTGCTCCCCCTGTGGGAGCGCACTGACCACCAGGGGGCAGCTCCTGTGTTGAGCATCTGCCCCCTGGTGGTCAGTGCACATCATAGTGGCCAGTTGTTCGACCGTTCAGTCGATTCGTATATTAGCCTTTTATTATATAGGATCACCCTTGTGAGGTTACTTCCCATAGAATTCCTTTTTCCATCCACAACATATATGAAACCCAGGGGAGAGAGGCATCAAAAAAGAAAGGTGTTACTATTCCAAGAGGCCTCTGGTGAGGCTGCATTGCAGGAAGCTTGGGCAAGGGGTGTGGTAGAGTAGCAGGCCCGACTGAAATTGTAGATTGGGACCAGGTTAGGCCTAAGGGACTTTATCCTGTGCCGTAGCCTTTGAAGGCTATTGGGCAAGGGTGTGGCTGATTACACAGTGATTCAGTCAAGGTCGCACAGTTCAGCCACCAGAGGCTCCCTACCCCAGTGAAGCTGCCTTCCACCTGCTCTTCCTTCTTTGCCGGCAGGGCAAGCTCTGGCATGAATCTAAGTCACCAGCACAGAGACGATCACCTCCACTGCCCACCCTGCCACCCACATCCCACCCTGCTTCAGAGGTCTTCAAAGGCTCCGCATTTAGAATCTCAACCTGCCACACCTGGTCAGGGCTGGCACCGCCCACCCAACCCAGAGACCTCAGGGCAGGAAGTGAAAGGGTGGAGCTCATGCAAAAGTCAACATACTCTCGGTTGAGTCATTTCTTCCACCACACCGCCTCTGCTGATTCCTTCCTCCCATAATGAAATGAAAGCAGCCCATTGGTGGGGGGAGAGGGCTTGGAGGCAGAACAAGATGAGGCTTCAAGACTGAACCTAGGATATCATGCACCCAGGAAATTTGTCCATCATCAATCTCTCTTCTGCAGGCCTGCTTGAAATGCAAATGTGTCCAGGTCAGAAGTTGGGGGAAGGGAAAAAGGGGAGAGAAAAAGGAGGTGAAGGATGAATGGTGTACAACTTTCTTGCCAGCAGTCGTAGCAATGAGAGTTCAATGCTAGACTGTATCAGATTCTCACACCTCAATTAAACCAGTTTTTCTCCATCCTGTATCTTTCATCCTTCCATGGGAGAAAGAAAAGACTAACACTATTGAGCAATTTCTTCAACAGCAACTCTGTATTAATCCACCCATTTTATAGATGAGTCGTACACCTATGGATGAGGACATTGGGGGGAGGGGGGTAAGGGCAGAGGGTGGGGTGGGAACCGGGTGGAGGGGAGCTATGGGGGGAAAAAGAGGAACAACTGTAATAATCTGAACAATAAAGATTTAATTTTTAAAAATAAATAAATTAAAAAAATGAAAACAAACAAACAAAAAGCCTAAAAAAAAAATTAAAAATAAATAAATCTGGCTTTAGATGAGAACGTCAAGGCTCAGAGAAAGTAAATGGCATGACAAAGGTTATGCAGCTGGTAAGTGGCAGAGCTGGCAGAGAACAATGCCAGTTCAAATCTTTAGAAGCATGGGCTCAAAAAATGATCTTGCGGGATTTCACCTCTTAGGGGAAGAGGAAATGGTTTATGGTAAAATTCCATTTTGTACTGAGTATCCAGCTCCCATTTCTGACCTCACTCTCTGCCACGGTTAGAGTGGCCACAGCCAGCAGAGACCCTCTCACCTCAGAGCCTTGCCCTTTGTTTCGCCCAGAAGGGTGTCCCCCCATATTACTTCCTCACCTCATTTGGGTCTCTGCCTAAAAATCAGAGAAGCCTTCCCTGATCGCCCCATATCCAAACAGCAGCTTCTAGCACCCCCATCCCCGTACTATGTCTCATTTGTCCTCATAGCACCTACGACATCTTGACATATTCATATACAGTTGACCCTTGAACAACACGGGTTTGACCCCGTGGGTCCACTGAAACATAGATTTAAACTGTACTTATTTTTCTGCTTATTGTTTGTCTCCACCTACTAGACCTTCAACTCCAGGAGGACAAGGACCTGGTCTGTTTGGTTCACTGCTGTAATCCTCGTGTCTGACATATAGTAGCTCCCTAACATGTTCAATGAATAAAAAGGGGAAATTCTACTTTCTTCCAGTAAGATTTACTCTCCTAATCCCCATCAGCTGCTAAATCCCTCTCACCCTTAGAAGCCTCACTCCTTTACTCTCCCTTCAGAGACTTTGTTCCTCATCGTCCCTAGCCCCGGGATTGACACAGCCACCCGTGCAGCTGCTCCAGCCAGAAACCAGAAGTCATCCTCAACTTCTTCTTTCTGCCTGCCTGCCCACCACCCCCTCTTTCCAATTAATCAGCTCCAGTGCACTTCTGCCTCTTAAATTGTCTCCCAAATCTGCCGTGTTTCCCGATCCCTGCTGTGTTCCCTCCACCAGGCAGCCCTCCTTTCTTGCCTGGGTTGCAGCATTAGCCTTGTAACCAGTCTCTGCCTCCAGTTTAGCCCCTGCCATTCACTCTCCACATTGCAATCAGAGTGATTGGTTTAAAGCTCAAATTGTCTGGGTAAACACGCCATGGAGTTTTCAGTGGCCTGATATAAAGTCCAAGATCTTAAGGGGGGAAAAAAAAGCCCTAGGCCAGCGGTTCTCAACCTGTGGGTCACGTCCCTTTTGGAGGATCGAACAACTCTTTCACAGGGGTCGCCTAAGACCATTGGAAAACACATATATAATTACATATTGTTTTTGTGATTAATCACTATAGTTTAATTATGTTCAATTTGTAACAATGAAAATATATTCTGTATATCAGATATTTACATTACGATTCATAACAGTAGCAAAATTACAGTTATGAGGTAGCAACGAAAATAATTTTATGGTTGGGGGTCACCACAACATGAGGAACTGTATTAAAGGGTCGCGGCATTAGGAAGGTTGAGAACCACTGCCCTAGTAGTTTGACTCACCTTTAGGTTCCCAGGTTTGATTCCGGTCAAGGGCATGTACCTTGGTTGCCGGCTCCTCCCTGGCCCGGGCCCTGGTCGGGGCTCATGCAGGAGGCAACCAATTGATGTGTTTCTCTCACATCGATGTTTCTGTTGGTCTTTCCCTCTTTCTTCTACTCTACCTAAACATCAATGGAAAAATATCCTCAGGTGAGGATTAACAAAAAAATAAAAATTTAAAAAAATATAAAGTCCAACATCTTAATGTGGCTTACAAGGCCCTTCCCCATCTGGCCACAGTCTCACTTTTCACCACACCCTGCCCCTGCCTGATTGAACCGTTCCCATGTCTTCAAATGTGCTCATGATGTTTCTTTTGCCTGAGAGCTCTGGCTAACTCTTGCTCATCATTCTGGTCTTAGACTAGATGTCACTTTCTTTAGGAAGCCCTCCAATCACATCCACCCCACCAGGCTGGGTTAGACATCCTTAGTGTATAGAATCAGGACATTCTCTCCACGTGGAAGGATTCCAGCGGTCATCTGGTCTGATTTCCCATCCTTTTCCATTGCATCCCTGATGGGTATCACTGCTTGAAAAGCTTCCATTACTTCTCCAATACCCCTCACCCTTCAAGACCCCTCTCCAGTCCAGACTCATTCAGAAAACCTTCTGGGGGAGTGAAAAAAAGACTGCCTCTGAGTCAGCATGCCTCTAGCTCAAGTCCCACCTTTGCCACTTCCTAGTACAACCTTGGGCATGTCATTTTGCCTCTGTGAGCCTCAGTTCCCTCTATAAAATGGAGATGATAACATCAATAGTCACCTC
Organism: Myotis lucifugus; assembly: GCF_000147115.1. Taxonomy (NCBI): domain Eukaryota; kingdom Metazoa; phylum Chordata; class Mammalia; order Chiroptera; family Vespertilionidae; genus Myotis; species Myotis lucifugus. The sequence goes on along the minus strand of NW_005871245.1, from coordinate 2,022,167 downwards.
AGGGTTGTTACAAGTAAAATTATAGGCGTTAAAGGACAGTGTAAACACTGAAGTGTTATGTAGACATGAGCGTGGTTATTATCTTTTCTGGCACTGGCCACAGCCCACCATTTTGGATTTAATTATACCCTGCCTCCAATGATCTGCTCTTGCTTCTGTGGTAGCCTACTGTTTACAGCCAGCGAGGGAGCCAGCGCATATGACTTCTACAGCTCTTCTGCATCCCCTAGAGTTCAGAAGTCACTGCCGAGCAAATAGAAGATATATATATATATATATATATGTTATTACTGTGATTATAGCCAACCATTTATTGATCACTTATTATGCACTAAGTAATTTATTATTTTTTTCTTTAATTATTTTTTGTCTTTTCACTAAGTACTTAACATATTATTTCTAACTATCAAAACTATCTAAGGTATTATTTTACCTCTACTATGAAAATTGAGGCTCAGAAAAGATAAATGACTTGTCCAAGGTCACAGAGCTATTAGGACCTTGGGGACAGGGGCCTTGAGAATCTAGCACTGTCCCCCATTAATGTTAATGGATTTCCACCTGCTGGCTCTTCTCTGGGTCATCAGCAGAGCTATGACAAAGAGAAAAAAAAATAGAACAGGGTGCTTGGCAGAGGAGGTGGCTGCCATGCCATGGACCAGACACAGACAGGTACAGGAGACTTTTAAAAATATATTTTTTTATTGACTTCAGAGAGGAAGGGAGAGGGAGAGATAGATAGAAACATCAATGATGAGAGAGAATATCTGATCAGCTGCCTCCTGCAGGCCCCACACTGGGGATCAAGCCCACAACCCGGGCATGTGCCCTTGACTGGAATTGAACCTGGGACCCTTCAGTCCACAGGCCAACGCTCTATCCACTGAGCCAAACCAGCTAGTGCCAGGAGATGTTTGACATGTAAATTAAGTACAGCACCACCAAGAGCACAGTCCTATGAATGCAGAGTGAGAGCTAATCAGGAAAAGCCCTGGGATGTCTCGAAGTATCAGCGCTGAGCTGCTGCCCACATCTATGTGAGGAGAGTACATGGGAGTGGGATCTGATGACCAAATCACTCACAATAAGGGAGTGGTCAACTCACAAGTTTCCATTCTCCTTGGTCAAGAAATTCGATCCAGGAGGAGGAGATGTAGGGTTCACAGTTGACCACTAGGTGGCACTATACAAGGAAGGCACACGACCCAATGAGAACCATTCAACATGAATAATTAGAAGGGATTTTAAACCAAGCAAATAATAAATGCCTCCTTTTACAGAAGAGATGTGAGGCCCAGAGAAGTTATCCAAGTTGCCCAGTTTCATGGGTGAGTCAGTACCAGAGACCAGGTCTGTTTCTAAGTTCAGGGCACTTTATCTTTAATACTCATCAAATCACACCTAGATTTCATCTTCTCCTGGTGTGATCTTACTCAAGTCACTGACATTTTCCTGAGCTTAAGTTTTTCTCTCCATAGATTAGAGGATTAGTCTAGGTCTGTGATGCCACTATGGTAGCCACTAGCCACATATGGCTATTTAAATTTAATTAAAACTAATGAAGCCCGGCTATGTGGCTCAGTGGTTGAGCCTCGATCTATGAACCAGGAGGTCATGGGCACATGCCCAGGTTACAGGCTCAGTTCCCAGTAGAGGACATGCAGGAGGCAGCCAATCAATGATT
>NW_005871245.1:2017983-2020382 GCF_000147115.1 Myotis lucifugus | reverse complement strand
TTTTTTTTAAACGAACATTTAAAATTCAGTTCTCATTCACACCAGACACGTTTCAAGTGCTCAACAGATAGTTATGAATAGTGCTATCATATTGGACAATAGAGATATAGAACATTTCCATTATCTCATGTAGTTCAAATAAATAGTATTGGCCAGTCCTTCTGAAAACTTTAGTATTCCACGGATTTTCTGTGAGAGCATTAGAGGGTGTAGGATTAAATGCATAAGGTTTCAGCCTGAGTTTTTTTAACCATATACAAGCAGACAAAAATAAAATGGGGGAAAAGTCCTCCCTTCATAGAGTTGACATTCTAATGGGCTAAAAGTACTAAATCCCAAATCCACAGCTTCTGCAATCAAGGCACCTTAGAACACTGCGTCTTACGATTTAATGTATATGCATATCTAGTTTTAAAAGGTTGCTGATTCAGTAGATCTGGTGAAGCCTCTGAAACTGCATTTCTAACCAGCTCTTTGTTGATACTAATGTTGCTGGTCCCATAGCACAATTTAATTAGCAAGGATTGGGAGAAAAGACAAAATTTGTACGTGTGAGTCAACTAAAATAATGTGTTTATATTGTGGGTCTTCCTGGGAGGCCTGAGTTCAAAATCTCACTCCTGGGTAGCCCTTTCTTCATGATCCTCAAAACTAGGTTAGCAAGGCTCTTGTGGGCCCACTATCATTCCTCATACTCCCCCTAACCTGGGGTTATTCATGCTACATTGCCTTGCCTTTCCTTTTACTTAAATGTTTTTATTGATTTTCAGAGAGAGGAAGGGAGAAGGAAAGAGAGATAGAAACATCAATGATGAGAGAGAGACACAGTGCCCTCAACTGTCCCGGATCTGTCTCTTGCTTTAACAGTGTTTGGACGGAACAGATCCATGGAGGTCTCTTCTTCGAGCCTCCGATCATCCTCCAACGTCTTTTCCAGTCACCACCTTCAGAACCTCCTCAGCCAACCTCAGCCTCCGAGACCAGCCAACACTTTTGTTTTCTTTTTACCTTAACTTCTTATTGCCGAACAACCATGAGCTCCCAGATTTGTCAGAATTATTCCATTGAGGTGGAGGCTGCTGTCAATCACCTGGCCAGCTGGCGTGGGCCACTTATTCCGCAAGTTGGCGGTCGAAGGCGCTGAGCATCTTAAATATGCACAACCAACGCGGCGGCAGCTGCATTCTCTTGGTGACTGCGTTCTCTTCCTGACGTGCTGAAGCCTCCCCAAGATGAGTGGGGCAAAACTCAGGACGCCGTGGAAGCCGCCCTGGCCTTGGAGAGGAACCAGAACCAGGCCCTTTTGTTTTGTTTTACTTTTAATAGATTTTTATTGATTTCAGAGAGGAAGGGAGAGGAAGAGAGCAATAGCCAAACCAGCTAGGGTTGAACCAGGCCCTGTGGAGCTGCATGCCCTGTGTTCCATCCCCGAAGACCCTCATCTCAGCAACTTCCTGGAGAACCACTTCCTGGATGAGGAGGTGAAACTCATCAAAAAGATGGGCGACACCTGACTAACCTCCGCAGGCTGGCCGGCCCCCAGACTGGACTGGGCCAGTATCTCTGCAAAAGGCTCACCTTCAAGCACAACTAGGAGCTTTGGAGTCTAGAGGCCTTTGGGGGGCCCCTCTGCTTCCCCTGGTGTCTGGCTTTTGCCTGAGCTTCTCCCTGAAACCACTAGGCATCCTTTTTAACCACCCTGGATCCCTCTCCCATGCATTGGGCCAAGTGAAAACAAAGCTTTTTGCAGCAAAAACAATAATAAAAATGAGAATCATTGGCTGCGTCCTGCATGCCCCCTACTGGGAATCCAGCCTGAAACACAGGAATGTGTCCTGAGTCTGACCGGGAATGGAACCATGACCTCCTGGTTCATGGGTCAACACTCAACCAGTGAGCCACACCAGGCGGGCAACTTATACTTTCTTTTCTTTTTTTAAAAAATATATTTTTATTGATTTCAGAGAGGAAGAGAGAGAGAGAGAGAGATAGAAATATCAATGATGAGAGAGAATCATTGATCAGCTGCCTCCTGCATGCCCCCTATTGGGGATCGAGCTCAAAACCTGGGCATGTGCCCTTGACTGGAATGAACCTGGGACCTTTCAGTCAGTGCCGGAAGCCGGTCCATCCTTGCTGCTTGACACAGTCGCTGCAGGAAAGAAACATCTGCACAGCATATGTTTCAAGGGACCTGGCATATATAGCATATTGTTCTTAATATGTTTGCTCTCCTTAGCGCCATGAGTTTTAACCAAGGTCACCTCTCCGAGAAAGGTTGTTTCCCCAGGTGGGGATTTTTCCCTGAGGTTAGGGAGGGGATACAACCCCTTAACTAAGTGCCAGGCGGGTAGTTAAACACGTTTAGCTACAAACAATCACGCTTAAGCTACATAATC
>NW_005871245.1:2011960-2017883 GCF_000147115.1 Myotis lucifugus | reverse complement strand
CATCTGGCCATGTTCGTACCCTCTTGGTTGGTTATATTTCCAAATCGGATACATGAATTTCCCTGATTACTCTCTTCACAAACTTCTACATTCAGACTTACAGCAAGCAGGGATCCTCCCGGCGGAAAGAGCACCTGAAGGACCACTAGAATGGGTCCCTGGCCGACGCCAACGGACACACCAACAACTTTTCATCCCTGGAAAACAATGTGAAGCCGAGGAAGCAACGGAAGGATTGAGGTCGAAGAGTTGCAAACCTCCCAACCAAGTCGTCTGATTATAAGCACAGTATGAGTTGTGCCCGATGCTCGTTAACAGCTGCTGTAAGTAGTCCGGCCTACAATAGTGTGATTCATGTAGGACCGCTTTCATCACTTCAAAACCCCTAGGAAATGTATTCAGATTTAGACAAGTAGGCATAAGATTTTTAACATTTCTGGGCTCTCACGGATCCCCGCGCCATGCCGCGGAGGGAGTGTTATTGTAGTATATGACACTGCTGTTGCCTTATTAGTTATAACGTGATAGGTGCTGAATTGTGATTCACAATTTGAAAACACTGTAATCCAAACTGTTGTGTTTTTATTTTTACTGTAGATCATGCATGTGATTGTAAATTTGTACAATGTTACAGTAGAGAAACACACATGCCTTAAAATTTAAAAAGCAGGGCCCAAAGCTTACTAGTTTAAATTAGGATACGTTTCAAGTTTTCATTTTCAATAGCTCTGATTAGAAAAATCAAAGACCGTGGTTTATGAAATTAGCGTGTGACACATTTTCAGGTTACTTGTATGTGTGGAATGGAGATAAGAAACGCCCTAACCTTTGCAATAGAAATTGACAGGATTAAAATCGACTGGTATAAATACAGATGTAACAAGACAATAAACATCAGATTCTAATCAGATCCTAACCAGAACTTGGCTGGAGATCCTGGCTAGAGGTCCTGACTAGGCTGTTGATCAACTGAAGGCTGTCTCCGTGTCATTCCTTCTTCGCCGACTCCGTCCACACCTTTGGGGACCCCTGGACCTGCTGGGGTCAGACCCCAGCAAGTCAGGCCCATGCTCTATCCACTGAGCAAAACCGGCCAGGGCAACTTATACTTTCTTAATAAAAGGCAGCTAGTGCTGCTCCCTCCTCCTTATTCTTCATGCCTTGAACATAGGTATGATACTTGGTGCTGTAGCAGCCATTTTGTTACTGCATGAAAAACTAAAGGATGCTAGAGCAGAAAAAAATAAAATGAACTATGTTGAATAGCTGAACTAATTCCAGCAATCATCTACCTCAGGATTTCTTGTTCTGTGAGAAAACTCAACCTCGCCCTAGCTGGTTTGGCTTAGTGGATAGAGTGTTGGCCTGTGGACTGAAGAATCCCAGGCTCGATTCCAGTTGAGGACACATACCCGGTTGTGGGCTTGATTCCCGGTAGGGAGTGTGCAGAAGGCAGCCGATCAATGATTCTCATCATTGATGTTTCTATCCCTCTCACTCTCTCCATTCCTCTCTGAAATTAATAAAAACATATTAAAAAGAAAAACAAAACAAAAACTCAACTTCATGTGTTAAAGCCACTACTGGTCAGATTATATATTACTTGCAACTAAAAACCGATCTGCTAATTATTGTAGTGGGGCCATCATTTTGTAGACATTTTTGGAATGCTTCTTTTAGAAATCCATAGAATTCTTTGACATAGTTTCTTGAATATTCTCACTAGTGGCAATCTTTACCCCCTAGTTTGGCATGATTAAAAGGAGATGGAGAGCTTTCATTTAGGAAAGAGAAGACACAGTGGGGATATGAGAGCTGTATTCATTATCTGAAGTTTTTTAAAGGCAAAAGAGATCATTATGTTATGACTAGAGGCCCAGTGCACGAAATTCGTGCACTTGTGGGGAGGTCCCTCAGCCCAGCCTGCGCCCTTTCACAGTCTGGGACCCCTCAGGGGATGTCAACCTGCTGGCTTAGACCCGACCGGGGGGTGGGGGTGGGGGGTACTGCCCACCTGCAGCGGAGTTGGGAGAGGCTCCCACCACCACTGCTGGGTTCACCAGCATGAGCCCAGCTTCTGGCTGAGTGGCGCTCCCCCTATGGGAGCGCACTGACCACCAGGGGGCAGCTTTTGCATTGAGCGTCTGCCCCCTGGTGGTCAGTGTGCAGCGACAGGTGGTTCCGCCGGTCGTTTGATTTGCATATTAGGGTTTTATTATATAGGACTAGAGGCCCAATGCACGAAATTCTTGCAAGGGGCTCCACCCCCACCCCTGTGGCGGCTGCCTCTGACCCTGCCGCCACCTCAGCCGCCTCTGCCTTGGCCCCTGCTGCTGTGGCTTTGTCTGGAAGGTCATCCAGAAGGATGTCCAGTCTAATTAGCATATTAGACTTCTATTATTATAGATTATTATAGATTACCTCTCACCAGATTGGCTCAGATCTCTACAGTTTACACAAGTATTGCCTCATTTAATACACAAATCTAACTTGCCACAGAAAAAAGAGTTGAGACAAATAAGTGTAAGATCTTTATTATTAAGACCTGGCTAATGATCAGGGTACAAACATGAAAATATGTTGCCCTGTGAAACAGAGAACTTGTTTTCCTGGGAAGGGCTGAGCAGAGAACTGAGGATCCTGAGCAGGGAATAGATTAGGACCCACTTGATTCTAAGTTTCAGACTCAAGTTTGGGAAATGACATTGGCTAATTCTTTCTTAGTCTAGCAAAGTCAGGGATTAGAGAAGGAACAAAAGATCAGTAAGATAAATGAGAGTAAGAGAATGATTCCAAGTGGAGGGAACAGCTTGAACACAGATGCTGTGTGTTTAAGATGATTTGGATACACTCGATGGACCGGTTGAACTCGACAGTGTGGGCCCCTGGCGATTTGTGACTTTGGACAAGTCACCAAACTGTTCTAGGCCATAGTTTTCTCCTTGGTAACATGAAGGGACTAATTGAATTCAGTGGGTCTCAACCTTCTCTCACAGTGGCCTGGCCCATACTCCCGAAGGCTTTGCAACCACAAGTTCTAAAAGAAGTAAAAGGAAGTAGTACCTATTTATGTTTTGTTTTGTTTGTTTTAACAATGAGATTCTTGTGTGATAATAATTACCACAGTACAGGTATGAACCTTTAACCTTTATTTATTCATTATTTTGTTGTTGTTGTTAATCCTCACTTGAGGATATTTTTTTCCCCATTGATTTTTAGAGAGAGTGGAAGGAAGAGAGGGAGAGAGAGAAACATTGATGTGAAAGAGACACATTGATTGGTTGCCGCCTGCAGGCACCCTGACCAGGGCTGAGGATCTAACCTGCAACCCAGGTACATGCCCTTGACTGGGAATTGAACCTGTGACCCTTCAGTGCACGGGCCGACACTCTAACCACTGAGAAACACCAGCCAGGGCTTTATTTATTTATTTAACAATTTATTTTATTTTTAAAAAATTTAATTTATTTATTTTAGAGATAGAGGGGAAAGGAAAGAGAGAGAGAGAGAGAAACTTCAATTTGCTGTTCCACTTATTTGTGCATTCATTGGTTGATTCTTGTATGTGCCCTGCCCTGGGATTGAACACAAAATGTTGGCATATCAGAATGATGCTCTAACCAACTGAGCTACCCGGCCAAGGTTGGGCCTTTAACTTTCAGACAGGCCTGTGTCAAGATCAACTTTTGTCCCTTCATTTAAGCTTAAAAGTTTTAAAACCATTTAATTGCAAAATATTTCAAACACTCAGGAAAGTACAGATAATAATAGTGATGTTTAATATTTTGCTATAGTTACCTCGAACCTCTTTTTAAAAAAATTCTTTATTGTTTAAAGTATTACATGAGTCTCCTTTTTCCCCCCCATTGACCTCTCCCCTACCACCCCTCCCCCCATCTAACCTCTTGTTTTAAGAAATAAAATGTTAGCCGTGGCTGGTGTGGCTCAGTTGGTTGGAGCATCATCTGGTAAACCAGAAGGTCAAGGGTTTGAGATTCCCAGTCAGGGCACATGCCTAGGTGTGGATTCAATCCCCAGTTGGGCAACTGATTGATTTTCTTTTTTTCCTCTCTCTTTCTCTCTCTCTCTGAAATAAATTTTTAGCCCATCAGTAGATGAGTGGATAAAAAAGCTATGGTACATTTACACAATGGAATACTATGCAATAGTAAAAAAGAAGGATCTCTTGCTGCCGGGGTCCAGCCCCCGGGGGTCCAGGGGTTCCCAAAGGTGTGGACGGAGCCGGCGAAGAATGCTTTACACGGAGACAGCGTTCAGAACTCTCTAGCTCTCTTTAGTCTCTGTGGATCTTCCTGTGCCTGGCTGAGGCCACAGAGAAAAGATCCCAAGGCAAACTGAGCCTTTATTTTTATAGTCAGAGGTAAACAAGGTAGTGGTTACCAAAGTTACACTGTTCTTGTGAGTTTCACTTGTTTTTGTTCTTGTTGTGAGTTTCACTTGTTTTTGTTCTTGCTGCACTTCCCTCAGCCCATTAGCTTCCCAGGTAAGATCTAGGGAGCGTCATAAGGTCAAGCCTAATTATGTTTAAGAGGACTGTGCCCTCTAAGCTGGGACTTGTTTGTGACTTTGCCAACAGGTCAGTTCGAGGTTTAACCCTATAGCGGTTCCCCACATCTTGCCCTTTGAGACAGCATGGAGGGACCTGGAGAGTATTATGCTAAGCAAAATAAGCCAGTCAGAGAAAGATAAGTATCACATGATCTCACTCATATGTGGAATCTAATGAACAAAATAAACTGATGAACAAAATAGATCCAGACATAGAAGCATAGAACAGACTGGAATCTCAGAGGGAAAGTGTGTGTGTGGCGGCAGGGTGGGGGGTGGGGGTGGGGCGCTGGGAAGAGATCAACCAGAGAACTTGTATGCATATACTATACATAACCCATGGGCAGAGACAATAGGGTGGTAAAGGCCTCGGGGGAGACGGGCAGGGGTGGGCAAGAAGAGGTCAATGGGGGAAGAAGGGGGACATATAGAATACTTTCACCAATTAAGATTTAATTTTTAAAAATAAATTAAATAAAATTTTTAAACAAAATAAAGTGTTACAAATATGCCTAAAACTCCATTCCTCACTTCTTCTTTCTTCCTTTTTCTCAGATGTAACCAAAATTAGACAGCAATTCTCCCAAAAATTCTGTACAGCATTACAAATATGCCTAAAACCCCATTCCTCACTTCTTCTTCTTCCTTTTTCTCAGATGTAACCAAAATTAGACAGCAATTCTCCCAAAAATTCTGTCTCTCCTATTTAAGGTTTTGTATTTTTGCTACGTAAGTATTGATAATATATGGTATTTTTGTGTTAAGTTTTGCATAAATATCATACCAAATGTATCACCTTTCAACTTCCTTTTTTCACTCATTATTATACCTTTAAAATGTATCCTGCCTGCTAGCATGGCTCAGTGGTTGAGCGTCGACCCATGAACCTGGAGGTCACAGTTTGATTCCTGGTCAGGGCACATGCCCGGGTTCTGGCTCGATCCCCAGTATGGGGTATGCAGGAGGCAGCCGATCAATGATTCTCTCTCATCACTGATGTTTATATCTCTCTCTCCTTCTCCCTTCCTCCCTGACATCAATTTTTAAAATGTCTTTATCTTTATAGTATGTAAATCATTTAATTGGTTGTGTAGTATTTCATTGAACAAACAAACCACAATTCATCCGTCCATTTTCCTATGGGACAGTGAGGTTGTTTTGACCCTATTTTCCTATTTGAACACGGTTGGAAGTAGTATCCTCGTCCATGGCTCCCTCTGCACACCTGCAACAATTCGTCTAAGATATTAGAAGTAGAATAGAATTTCTGGGTTGTAAAATATGAGCACCTTCAATTTTAGGTTGAATATGTTTTTCGTTTTGCCCATAGTCCAACCAGGAGATTAAAAGGGTG
>NW_005871245.1:1968084-2011860 GCF_000147115.1 Myotis lucifugus | reverse complement strand
TCCCCCCCCCCCCCCCGAACACACACACCTTATTTGAATAATCTTTGCTTCCAAAAACCAAATCAGAGAATATTGAAATCGGTCACTTAATTCAATATCTACAAATACAATAATTGCTTCTAGAGTGTCCTGGACAGGTGACTGTATGTCCTATACGTGAATATTACCAAAGACAGAGAGCTCACAACATACCAAAGTAACCCAGCTCTGTTGGTTAGAAAGTTCTCTCTTAAATTGATCTGAAAATACCTATGACTGGGAGGGGTGTCTGATTCTGAACGTAACCCTCCTGTGAGTCTCTGTGAGAATAAAACTTAACTCATAAGGTGGTTGTGAGGATCAAATTAGTGTGTGAACATATATATATGTGCAGAGATACATGTATGTACATATATATACACATATACTGTATGTCATATATGCATAATTTATTCATATATGTAGAAAAGAGAAAGAGAGTTCATGAGAGAATAAGTAAGTTCCTGGTAGAAAAATAGTCATAAATAGGGTGGGTAGGGGCTGGAAGGAGGGAGGTAAAGGTGGGGGGGGGGAATGAGAGATATCTGTAATACTATCAACAATAAAAAATATGTTTAAAGAGAAAATATTCATAAAGAGTAGCTACAGCTATTATTAATATTCTTCTTCTTCTTGTCATCCACTCCCTTACAACTAAAGTTCATCTGACAACAAATACTTACTGAGTGTCTGCTCTATGCCAAAGACTGTGCTGGGAGTCACAAAAATTTCACCCACACTTCTCTGTTGGTATTTCTAAAATCCTCTGTGACAACGCGAGCATAGAACAAGGGTTTAAAATGGGGGTTGTGGCCCTGGTCAGTTGCTCAGTGGTTAGAGCATCAGACTGAAGGGTCTCGGGTTCAATTCCCTGTCAGGGGCACATACCTGGGTTGCAGGTTCAATTCCCATCCAGCACTTGCAGGAGGCAGCCAATCAACGTCTCTCTCTCACATTGATGTTTCTCTCTGTGTCTCTTCCACTCTTTCTAAAAATCAATGGGAAAAAATATAATCGGGTGAGGATTAACAAAAAAGAAAAAATGGGGGTTGTGTTTTTTTGTTGTTTTTTTTTGGGGGGGGGAGGAGTTGTGTTTTTATCCCAACTATACCACTTCCTACCTATGTGATTTGTGAGAGTATTACTTAATTCAGTAAGAAGCACTTATCTCTAGTGCTAATCCTATATAATAAAATGGTAATATGCAAATTGACCCTAATGGCAGAATGACCAGAATGAATGCTAGACCAGTCACTATGAGGTGCACTGATCACCTCTTGGTCTCTTTCCCTGGCTGGCAGGCTCTGATCACCTGATGGCCACCTGCGGCAGGGGCGGGGCCAGCAAGCGGGTGGGAACAGCCAACCTCTAGGTCCCTTCCCTGACCATTAGGCACTGATCACCTGATGGCAAATGGGGAACCAGGGGTGGGTGGGTGGAGGAGGGGGGGCGGGGCCGGCTGTGGGCAGCTGAGGAAGATGGCCCTGATCGCAGGCAGGCCTAGGGACCATACCTGTGCACGAATTTCATGCGCCGGGCCTCTAGTCTATATATATAAAAGCCTAAGCGACTGTCCGACCATTCAACTGTCCAACCAATAGCTATGATGTGCAATGACCACCAGGGGCAGACGCTCAACACAGGAGCTGCCAAGCGAGAATGCCCTCTCGCACTCCGGGACCCCTTGGGGGATGTCGGACTGCTGGTTTCGGCTGATCCCCGCAGGCCAGGCTGAGGGACCCCACCTGCCAGAGGGACCCTGCTCACTCCACAGACACCCTTCGAGCCTGGGCAGCCGGGGAGGGACCGCAGGAGGTTGGCTCCAGGGCGTGTCCAACCCATCTCGCCCAGTCCTGCCCGCTGGCCACCTTCTAATTAATTTCCTTTCAATGTGCACGAATCCATGCACCAGGCCTCTAGTATTCAATAAATGTTAACTAGTACTCAGTTTAATTGACCCAGTGACCATAACCAGGATTTCAGTTTGAACATGGAGACCTATAGATAGATGATCTCAAAGTTTCCTTCTCATCCTAAAATTTATGATTTGTTATATTCAGTGGGACTATGTGGGGGAGAGAGTAGGAGGAATGACTTACAACATTTTCAGGAGAAACGCATTTCACAAAGCTAATTTCACAAGGGTAGGTTCTAACTGCTCCAAATAGGGAGAAATCACCCTTTGGGGGGTATAGACTAATACATAATCTTTGTTATTTACTTTTTTAAAAATATGTTTTTATTGACTTTAGAGAGAGAGGAGGAGTTACTTTTTTAAAAATATGTTTTTATTGACTTTAGAGAGAGAGGAGGAGGGAGGGGAGAAACATCAATTAGCTGCTTTTTGCATAAACCGTGACCTCCTGGTTCATAGGTCAAGCATGTGCCCTGACTGGGAATTAAACCGTGACCTCCTGGTTCATAGGTCAACGCTCAACCACTGAGCCATGCTGGCTGGGCTGAATCTTCTTTCTAGTGGTGGAATAAGGTAAATATTGTTCTGGAATGCCACTCACATTGAATTTATGGTTTGTCCAAAAGAATTTATGGGTAGTAGGTGGTTTTGTTGTTAGAAGATCACCAGTCATACAGCGAAGCCAACAATACCATTCAGAGGGCACCATGCTTTCATCCACATCCTAGAACATGGGTGGGCAACCCCTGGCACACGTGCCAAACATGGCACGCCAGTAACTTTTGCTGGCACACGAAACCCTCTCCTATAATCTTCCATTTACAATTTTTTTTCTTAATATCGACTTTTTTATTTTTCAGATAAATTCAGTGTAGGTGCATCTTAGATAAATAAATAATTTTACATAACAAGTTATCTTAAAGACCATAGACATGGATTGACGACAGAGGGGAAGAGCAATTTCAATAGTGTCGAAAACGAACTATTGAGGACTTGGAATGCCATTCCAGAAAATTTTTTCTGTTTAAAAAACTTTGCAACAGCGTCAGTTTTTATCCACATACGCTTGTGAATCTTTGTTCTCAGTGATGAATTTTGTCACTATTTAAGTCTCTTAATAGGAGTAGCCTGACGGATGAAAGTAGTAGCTCGTGCATATCTCTGAAGGTCACAAAATATAAACCTGATATAAAATCTCTGTCATCAATGATGCAGCAGCAAAAGTCCCACTGATAATATCAGAGTCATAAAGTTTTCTGTTGAACTATCAGTGTACATGTATACATTAAACAATAAATGTATTTTTCATCATCATATACTGTGTTTTTGTCGCTCGAATGAATTCTATTATTTCTTCAAGGTTCTTCACATACGTACACCTTAAGAGATATCAAGTAGGCGTAACATGTTCTCAAAAAATTAGGGTTGGCACGCAGAAGAATTTTGAGTCAGAGATTTTGCTGGTTTTGGCACACACTCACAAAAAGGTTGCCCACCCCTGTCCTAGAATGTTTTTGCCATTTATTTCAGTAGTATACATAACACATCCATGATGGCCAAAAAACTTCAGGTTGTCTTCATAGTATTTGTCTTCCTCCACTAATGTACCAACCCTCACATCTTTTTATTTTAAAAATATGGTTTTATGATTTTAGAGAGAGTAAGGGAGAAGCATAGAGCGAGAGAAACATCAATGAGAGAGAAACATTGATCTGCTCTATGTTGCCTCCTGCACGCCCCCTATTGGGGATTGAGCCTGCAACCCGGGCATGTGCCCTGACCAGGAATCGACCCAGAGACCTCTTGGTTCATGGGTTGACACCTCAACCACTGAGCCAAACCTGGGCCCAATCTTCACATCATTTGCCCTGAAGATGTTAGGGACAGAAGTAGAATATTGGAGGCTAGCTATTAGTTATAAGAAATAAAATAAGAAATATTAGCCCTAACCAGTTTGGGCTCAGTGGATAGAGCGTCGGCCTGTGGACTAAAGGGGTCCCAGGTTCGATTCCGGTCAAGGGCATGTACCTTGGTCGCAGGCACATCCCCAGAAAGGGGGTGTGCAGGAGGCAGCTGATCGATGTTTCTCTCTCCCCCAATGGTTTCTAACTCTCTATCCCTCTCCCTTCCTTTCTGTAAAAAATCAATAAAATAATAAAATGAAAATGTTAAAAGAAAGAAATATTAATCATGCTCTGTTAACCATGATTGTTTTGTTCTGATTAAAGAAAGGACATTCTTTTTTTTTTTTTTAATTGATTTTTTACAGAGAGGAAGGGAGAGAGATAGAGAGTTAGAAACATCGACCAGCTGCTTCCTGCACATCTCCCTCTGGGGATGTGCCCACAACCCAGGTACGTGACCCTGGCCAGAATCGAACCTGGGACCTTTCAGTCCGCAAGCCGACGCCCTATCCACTGAGCCAAACTGGTTTTGGCTAAAGAAAGGACATTCTAACCTGGCTGAGTTGTATACTCCCAAGACCTGGGAGTCAATCTTGCCCTAGGAATCAACCTTGGAATTCGGTCCATCCCTATTCATAATCTTTTTATGCCTATTATCATAAAAAGATTAACAGCCTCATTGCCCAAACAATGGAGTCCCGCCCCCAGCTCCCACCAGCCCACCTTGCCTATGCCTGTAATCCGTACTTCCTCATGCAGTCTTTGTCCTACCCAATATAAGCAGCTGGCTTATGGGGGGCTGCAGAGCAGATTTTTGTGGATGACCTGCTGCTCTCCCATATTGCTGGCAGTATGACAGTATTGGAATAAACGCTCATATATGATTCAACCCTGACTCTACTTAATTGGCTCAAGTAGTGACAGGCAGCCGGACGCATTGGTTGTTGGTCACAAAGAGAATTCATAGATAGCCTCGGAGGCTGCCGTGGCCTTGGACCTGCTGCAGCCTGAGCTTCAGAACTTGCAGGAACTCCACCTTGTCCCGAAGGCCAGGCTCCCGGCTGCGCCATTTGAAATGCACTGGAAGTGAACACTCAGCTGAACGGAGCCTGATTCATACTGAATGTAAGTAGAAGAAAAATAACAACAAGCAATGATAAACATGAGACAAACACTATTAATACTAAATATGTACAGTCATGGGCCACATACCAACATTTTGGTCAACAATGGACCCCAAACATGACGGCGGTCCCATAATATTATAATGGAGCTGAAAAATTCCTATTGCCTAATGAGATCGTAGCCGGCAGTAAATTTGTAGCACAATGCATTACTCATGAGTCTGTGGTGATGCTGGCTAAACAAACCTACTGCACTGCCTGTAATATAAAAGTATAGCACGTATAGTTATGTATGTATAGTACATAATACTTGAGAATGATAATAATAAGCAACTGTCACAGGTTTATGTATTTTCTATACTTTTTATTATTATTTAAGAGTGTACTCTTCCTATTTATAAAAAAAATGTATGCTGCAAAACAGTATGTCATGTTGCTCTGGTAGTAACAGCCTCATACATCTTATGTTTACCATGTCTCTCTCTCTCTCTTTCTTTTTTTAAAATTTAAATTCTTTATTGTTTAAAATATTACATAAGTCTCCTTCCCCCCGCCCCATTGACCTCTCCATGGCTGCTCCCACCCCCAGTACATGCTGTCACCCCCTTACTGTCTGTATCCATTGGTTATGCTCATATTCTCTCTCTCTCTCTCTCTCTCTCTCTCTCTCTCTCTCTCTCTCTCGTTGATTTCAGAGAGGAAGGGAGAGGGAGAGAGAGAAACATCAATGATGAGAGAGAATCATGGATCAGCTGCCTCCTGCATGCCCCACACTAGGGATCAAGCCCGAAACTTGGGCATGTGCTCTGACCTGGAATTGAACCGTGACCTCCTGGTTCATAGGTCACTGCTCAACCACTGAGCCACGCTAGCCGGGCATGCTTACCGTGTCTCTTGATTGAATTATTTGCTCTTTTGCTTGATTTAATCTTGTGTTGTTTTGTACAGTAACATGCTATACAGGCTTGTAGCCTAGGAGCAATAGGATATACCACACAGCCTAGGTGTGTAGGCTATACCAACTAGGTTTGTGATGTTTGAACAACGGCAAAATCAGTGTCGACACCTTTCTCAATACGTATTCCTATCGTTAAATGTCGCATGACTGAGGGTGGGTGCTGCTTGGTTCTCACTGGAGGGACAGGTAGTGCTCAAGAACTTGGACCCTGGAGTTAGGCAGATCTGGGTTTGAATCTCTGCTTGGTTCCTTATCAGCTATGTGACCCTAAGCAAGTTGCTTTTAACCTCTCTATGCCTCAGCTACATTGTCTGCAAAACATGGAGAGTACTAGTACCTATTTAAGGGACTGTACTCAATACAGTGCTGACATAGTAAATGCTCAATAAAAGCAAAGTGTTATTACCCCACAAAATGGCACCCCCTGGTGAGTGAGTGACAAGCTTCCATTCTCAGATGACACCGCCTTTTCTGACTGGAGGCTCCTCATGGGTGGGGCCTGGTCTCTGCCTTCAGAAGTTAAGCAGAATGCCCTCCTCGTCACCTTGGGAACTTCCTTAGAAAAGGAGAGAAAAAGGCTCTACCGCATCTCTTCATCAAAGGTGGGAACAGCAGTGCCCCACCTGTCTCAAATGTATCTCATCTCTCGCATCAGCCTGAGGGTTCCCGGAGCGTGTGTGCGGCTGGCTCCCCTCCAGGCCACTCCGTGTAGAACGGATTCCCTTTTATTCTCTTCCTTCAGACCCTGGAGACAGAGTGACAACTGTCAACCTCCCAGAGCTGGAAGGAATATGCCGAGCCTGGCTCTGGGGAACCCTGAGGCCCTAGCCTGAGGGTCCTGCAATTCTAGGGGCTCTGAGGAAGGCAGGAGGCTCTTAGATTGTGTCGGACTCTGGGGAGCAAAGGGTTAGCGCGAGGTTTCTCCCAGAAGCGACGGGAGGGAGCGTTTTACGTGGATGTAGGGTGGGAGGTGCGTCTGCGTAACTAATGGCAACTGGGTGGGGTGGGGTGGGGTGGGGATGGCACCCAGTGGCAGTTCTACGATAGAGGAAAAACTACGACTCCCAGGATGCTCCGGGGCTTAGTCCGGCTTTCCCGCCCGCCCACTGGCTGCGGGTCCGGCGAGCGGCAAAGTGGATTGGTCGCGACCGTGCGGGGCTCCTCCACTAGCAGGTTAGTGGGCGCCACCGGCCGCAGACGTTGACCGGGCGCGAGGGGGGTGGGGGGGAGCCCGGCTCGCCATTCCGGGAACGGCCGGGCGCTCTCTCCGTAGCGTAGCGGCCGGCTGCGAGGCGCGGGGCGGGGCGGAGACTGCGCGGCGCAGGCGCGGTGCCGGGCTTCTCCCGGGTCCCCAGACAGCTGGAGGAGATAAACAGAGCAGGCGGAGGGAGGGGAGTGCGTGTGAGAGCGCGCGAGGGAGTGTGAGTGTGTGTGAGCGCGGGTGTGAGACGGTGCGCAGGGGCGGGTGGAGGCGCTGTCCGGCCCCAGCCAGGCGCCGGGCGGAGAGCATAGTAAGGGGCTAGAGCTGCTGGGCCGTCCAGACCTCTCCCCGGATCAGCGCCCACCCGCTCCCGGGAAAAAAAAGGGCCGGACCCCCAGACCTACTATGGCTCCTAAAGCGCCCCCCCCCCCGTCCCTCAAGAAGGCACCCCATTTTCGGGGAGCCTCCGCCCACTTTACCTCACCGGGCGCCCCAGACGAGGATTGGGTCCGCTGCGCGGCACTCGGACCCCTCGCTTGGGGGCCGGCCCCAGCGCTGCCGGCCCGGGGGCCTGATCTCGCCCGCCGCGGGGCTCCGGGGGTCCCGAGAAGGGTTCAGGCTCGCCGGCGCGGAGGGCAGAGTGGGCCGGGGCGGGGTGGGCACGGAGGGCCGGCCGGGACGTCGGGGAAGGCTCGGAGTCCGGAGAGGCTCTGCCGCGGGAGAGGGGGAAGGCGTCCCATCACGGGACTTTTTGCGGAGTTTTTGTTTGACAACTGATCTGGCGCGGATTCTCCGGGAGGACGGGGCAGGTGGAAGTGCCGAGAGGGCACCATTTACCTGGTCTATTCTCTTAGTTCCTTTCCTTTCCTTTCTTTTCTTTTCTTTCTGTTCGTGTTCGTTCTCTCTCTCTCTCTCTCTCTCTCTCTCTCTCTCTCTCTCTCTCTCTCTTTATCTATCTCTCTCTCTCTCTCGTCGTGTGTTCGGGTCCAGGCTTCTGGCAGCCGCAGATGCCTTCAGTGACCCATCCTGGCACCGAACTGAACTCTGCCAAGGCTTTCCCACCAGGCGACTCTCGCCGGTACAAAGGGCCTTCACTTGGGACGGGGCGGGCTATTCACTAGTCACTTAAAAGAGTAAATAGAAAGTGTGGGTAGAAGAGAGGCTGCGCATCTGCAGGGTCCGATTCTTGTTCCTGAAACCTGCAGTGGACGCCCCTTTGCCTGCCAGGTGGCATCGGCTTAGTGCCCTCGCCTCCTCTGCGGGTGTACCAGGGTCTCTACAGAAAGGTTTGGGGACTTAGGATTAATGCCTAGCAGCCTCATTTGACTTTCACCCCAAGTCCTTTTCTTCAGTGACTTCCTTTAGCTTCCCGAGGTAGTGGCGGAGCAGCTTCAAAGTTTCCCAGTGAGTGCAGAAGCCTGGCAGGTTGGCGGTAGCTTCCCCATTCTTCCCAGGTGAAGTGACAGTTAAGAGTTTCCTTTTAACAAAGCCTGAAACAGATTTGAGAAGAAAACTATTCTGAGGGCATGTCTTGACTTAGAGACATTATGAAATCCCCACGTAGGGCACAGGTACTCCCAGTGGCCTGCGCTGGGCTTTTCTGTGCCTTGCATTCCTGAGTGGTCAGTCTCTGTTCACTAGGAGAAGGAACTACTTAAGGCTATTTCTGGTTTGCGTTCTGCCTTATTCTTCCTTGTAATTTTTATGCACTTACTTATTTTACTCCTCACCTAAGGATATGTTTTTTCTTGATCCTAGAGAGAGAGGGAGGGAGGGAGGGAGGGAGGGAGAGAGAGAGAGAGAGAGAGAGAGAGAGAGAGAGAGAGAGAGAAAGAAAGAAGAGAAACATGGATGTGAGAGAGAAACATTGATTAATTGCCTCCTGTACCCGCCCTGACCCAGGATGGAACCTGCAACCTGGGTATGTGCCCTGACTGGGAATCAAACCTGCAATTCTCCAGTGCACAGATCTATACTCTAACCCAGTGGTTGGCAAACTGCAGCTTGGCAAACCACGGCTCGCGAGCCACGAGCCACACCAGCCAGGGCTGTAATTTCTATATTTTTTAGGGATTTAATTGAATCTTGGCTGTTGATAGATCCTCTATGACAGACTAAAGGTAACTGTTAGGGTTCCTTTGGGCTGAGTCTGAGACTAACAGTGGATTTCTTCATTACAGATTATGGTGTTTCATTGGCAGGCAGGAATTACCTCTTCTGCCATAGTTTGTGATCATGCTGCTTTAATAATTCTGGGGTCCAGCTATCCTTCCTTCCTTTTGACCCATTTGGGGGCACTTACGTTCAAGTCACATCTCAATTTGTAGTAGCAGTGCTTTGGGTCAACACTGCAGAATAATTGAACAATTCATATTTCTGCCCGGGACTCCTTCCCTTGGGATCACTGACAGAAAGAAAATATGTGTAGATTATGGTGATGGTATTAACATTTCCGATTTGCCAGTTTTGAGTTTTAGAGTGGTCACACAGCTGACAGTTTTTCTAGCGGAAGAAAGTCAGTATTGACTCCTGGGACATCCTGTGAAGGGTATTTTCACACACCTGAACTTCAGGATCTTAAAGGATATAACTGAAGGTCCCCACTAAACATCTGTGGATCTGGAGGGGCCAACTACTGAGAAGATGCAGAACTGTGACTTTAATTATTTTTATTTTCTTCTCTCCTTTCTGAATTAGGAATGTGGCTCACAGGTGGCATCCTGGGTTTCAGAGAGGAAGTAATAGACAGCATATAAATGGTGATATTACCTTTTCTTTGGTTTAATGATACATCCCGTTTTTATCTTTCTTCATCCTCCCCTTTCCAGATTCTCCACTGCATCTTTGGGCTGCCATTGCAGATGGCTCACATAACTCCTAGGCTGTGCTTTCTTCTCAGGCAGCTCTTCAAAACCCAAGCCCTGCCAGTTGCCATCAGAAACCAGTCCCTTGGTGTTATGTTTAATTCTGATTTACTTTGAGAGAGATATACTAGTTGACATACATCCTAAAAAGTGATTGCTATTTGTTTGGTTCTGTCCTAAGTAGTGTTCTTACTTTAACTAATTTAACCCTCATGACTGCCCTGTGAGGTGAAAATCATTTTCTGCATTATACATATGAAGATACAGGTTCAGCCCTAGCCAGTTTGGCTCAGTGGATAGAGCATCGGCTTGTGGACCGAAGGGCCCCAGGTTTGATTCCAGTCAAGGGCACGTACCTTGGTTGCAGGCTCCTCCCCGGCCCAGGGCCTGGTCAGGGCTCTTGCAGGAGGCTTTGATATTTCTCTGTCTTTCCCTCTCTCTTCCACTCTCTCTCAAAATGTCCTCGGGTGAGTACTAACAACAAAAAAACAACACAAAAAAAGATACAGCTTCAGAGATTTTAAATAACTTGTTAAATAACTTGCTTAAGGTCACACAGCTAGTAAGGGGAAGGCTCAGAATTCAAACCCAGATCTGTCACTTCTAGGCCTGTGACACATGAGGAAGAGCTGAAAGGACCAATGCTAGAGTCTGGGAAACATGATACCTGCCTTCAGATACTTGAAGATCTGTCACGTGGAAAGGGAACTGGACTTTCTCTGTGTGATTCTGGAAGGCAGAACTAGGATCAAAGGATGGAAATTCCAAGAGGGGAGGCAGCTTGATAGGAGAGAATTTGGCTTTCCAAAAGTAAAATGGGCTGCCTTATGAGGGAGTGAGTTACCCACTATTGGAGGTATTCAAGGAGAGGCTTTGCCACTTCTTATCATGGATATAGTAGAGAAGTTCATATTTATGTAGGTAATTGGACTAAGTGATCTTTTAGTTCTCTGAATTCTGTTCTGTGAAAATTATGTCAAAGTCCCATTCTTTTGATCTGTAAAAAACCAATACTTTGTGCCAGGCACTTGCTAGACACTTTTTCTATAAATCTCATTTAATCCTCAGGTATTGTTATCCCCACTTTACAAATGAGGAAACAGATTCCAGAAAATTAAAAAAATATATACTGGCGGTTACATAGCAAGTAGTAGTAGGCTGGTTTTGTTTTGTTTTGTTTTGTTTTAAACAGGGCTGATATTTGAGCCTATGTCTGCACTTTCTTAGATGTGTGGCCTAGGGTCAATCCTATGTCCTCTCTGAGCTAGTTTTCTTTGTGAAATGAGACTTGTGACAGCACCCACTTTACAATGGGCTTATGAGGACTAAGTGATGTAATATATGCTTTTCACTAGACCTCACTGGTTGCCCTCAAGACTCTAGTCTTGGGAGTAAAGGGATACTTTGGTTTCTTCAGGGTGAATTCAGACCTGACTGAAACCCTGAGAACTCTGGGGTTCATTCTTTGTGTTATTAGTAATAGCTGCCGACTCCTCGAAGGGCTTTGTGGCATTAGTGACTAATACTTTAAAAACTTGAGGCCTGAATAAGAAGATTCAAGCCCTAGCCGGTTTGGTTCAGTGGACAGAGCGTCGGCCTGCGGACTGAAGGGCCCCGGGTTCGATTCTGGTCAAGGGCAGGTGCCTGGGTTGGGGCTTGGTCCCCAGTAGGAGGCCTGCAGGAGGCAGCCAATCAGTGATTCTCTCTCATCATTGATGTTTCTATCTCTCTCTCCCTTTCCCTTCTTCTCTGAAATCAATAAAAATATATTTTTTTTTAAAAAAAGAGGAGGATTCAGTCAACAGGTTGGAGTATAGAAGTTAGTGCCAGAGGCCTTGTAGAAAGAAATCTCACCCTACTCTAGAGTCAGAATCAGGGATCACTGTTTGCATTTTTAATTTAAAGTCTTACTTTAGGATGAGCAAGGTCACAATTGTTACAGCTGTGATAGAACTAGATGCCAAGAATAATAACCCTTAATCTCCCTGTAGCCATCTGGGGAGGTATTAAACCCATTTCTTGGGGTTCGGGGGCACAGAACAGGATCAGACCTATATAGAGGCTCTTTGGAGGCAGTGTTAGGATCAGGACCATGGTAGAATTTCGTCCTTGTTTATAACCTCCAGATTCTATTTTCAGATAGCATAGGACTGTGCTTATACTAGAACTTTTTATTTTTGAAAAATATTTTATTGATTTCAGACAGGAAGGGAGAGGGAGAGAGAAACATCAATGTTGAGAGAGAATCACTGATAGGCTGCCTCCTGCATGCCCCCTACTGAGGATCTAGCAACCTGGGCATGATGTGCCCTTGACTGGAATCGAACCTGGGACCCTGCAGTCCACAGGCTGACGCTCTATCTACTGAGCCACACCAGCTAGGGCTATCCCAGAATCTTTTAGAGAGCCTTTCAGGCATTTCTGGTCAGGTAACTTCATAAGTTGAGGCCTGTTCGGGTGCTGATGACTTACCTGTTCCCTCTTGAGTCAGACATCTGTATGTAACACAGCTATAACTGAAATAGAAGGAAGCATTTCCACATTGATTGGCTTAATGTCCCTTGACCTTTCTGCTAGGAGTAAAGTTAGAGGGTGAAACTTCAAAGGCTTCCTTATGAGAAATACTTTGAGTCATAGCAGGGTAAAGAAGGCAAAATCCAAGACTGGATGCTCATAAAAACAGTGAGAGAAGACAGCATTATCAAAATATGCTCCCTTTTCTCTTTCTGTTCTCTTCTACTATCAGAAGGTAATTGTGGCCCTAGAAGGCAGGAGAATTAGCTGTGATCACTGAAAAGCAAACTTCTGAAAACATCAAGGAAATTAATTTCACAAAGCTCACATGGCAAAACAGAACCTGTTCAGGCAGAGAAGACATCAAGGTTAGTTTTCATCCAGAGTCTCCCACAAAATGAAAGATTTCTTAGGATGGACTTCCACCTAAAAAGCTTCTGTCAGCCCCATATGGACACCTCATTTGAGCCTGGAGCCTCAAAGATGTCCAAGAACTTTTCCAAACACGCTTTGCTGATAGGCCTGTCCTACAGAGCACACCTTTTTTAGATGCTGTCCTTGTGCCAACTTAGTCCATGACCCTGAAATGCACTCTCTCTTTTTTTAATTTAAATTCTTTATTGTTTAAAGTATTACATATATCTTTTTCCCCCATTGACCTCTCACTGGCTGCTCCCACCCCCCAACACATGCCCTCACCCGCTTACTGTCGGTGTCCATTAGTTATGTTTATATGCATGCATAGAAGCCCTTTGGTTCATCTCTTACTCCCCCTCCCCTGCCTTCCCTCTGAGGTTGGATGGTCTATTCGATGCTTCTCTGTCTCTGGATCTGTTTTGTTCATCAGTTTATATTGTTCATTATATTCCACAAATGAGTGAGATCATGTGATATTTATCTTTCTCCGACTGGCTTATTTCACTTAGCATAATGCTCTCCAGAGCCATCCATGCTGTTGCAAATGGTAAGAATTCCTTTTTTACAGCAGCGTAGTATTCCATTGTGCAGATGTACCACAGTTTTTTAATCCACTCATCTGCTGATGGGCACTTAAGCTGTTTCCAAATCTTAGCTACTGTAAATTGTGCTGCTGTGAACATAGGGGTGCATATATCCTTTCTGATTGGTGTTTATCTGAAATGCTCTCTTTATTGTGTTTGAGACCAGCAGAGTCAAGGTGATTGTGATTCCTTAGCTTAACCCTAACGAATGGTAGGAGGCAAAATTTCTTTTATGCAAGACTACTTGGACATGGCCTGATTACAGGTGGGAATAGTAACTTTTTTTAATGGCCAACAGTATGGGTCCTGCAATTAAACTGTCCAGTTTGACTCTTCATTTAATGACTCTAACTTTGGGCAAATGACCTTCTCTATGCCTCAGATCCTTCATCTGTACAATGAGGATAATAATAGTACCTGTCTCATAGGGTTGTTATGAGTAGTAGTCAGATGACACTTGTAAAATGCTTAGACTGTTCAATAAATATTTACCAGGCTCAGTGGCAGGTATTTTACATGTATGGCTCTTCCATTTCTTATCACTCTGCAAAGGTAGGCATTACTATCTCTGTTTTACAGATTAGGAAACCCAGGTTTAGAAATGCTGTCACATAGAAAGTAGGTAGCAGAACTGGAATTGGAAC
Organism: Myotis lucifugus; assembly: GCF_000147115.1. Lineage (NCBI taxonomy): Eukaryota > Metazoa > Chordata > Mammalia > Chiroptera > Vespertilionidae > Myotis > Myotis lucifugus. The sequence goes on along the minus strand of NW_005871245.1, from coordinate 1,997,717 downwards.
CTTAGGTGTCTCAGACTCCACAGCCCAACTCATTTTATTTTATTTTGCTAGTTCCAATGAGCTTTAGGCATCGGAAGTGCATTTATCTTTCTTTACCATAGGAATGCTCCAACAGGAAAACTACCACAAATAGTGAAAGGAAACGTGCATACATCTTTTGCATAATTCATAATGTTGAAAAGGGGTCAGTTGTCACTCCTGCTTAGGGCAATTCCCTGCTGTGGGAGGCAGCATGCCCAGAGGAAAGATGGGAGTTCAAGCTCCACTCCCTACTACTACCTAGCAGTGTGTCTTTAGAATCAGGAGAGTGGCATTGAAAGGGGTTTTGTAGCTCATCTCCTAGTCTACCTCCCATTTTACAGATGGGAAAATGGGCTAGCAAAGTGAAATGCCTCACTGCGGGTCATACAGCCAGTGAGAGGTAAAGCCTGGCCTGGAGCACAGACTGTAGATGCCAGGCCAGTACTTCTTCCTCAGCACCACATAACATTGTGCTTCAGTTCTCCCTAGTTCAATGGGGATGGTAATAGCTTCCTCACAGGATTGTTGTAGAGTTCAAATTAAAAGCATGACCCAAAGTACTCTGATAGGTATAAAACACTACATGTATGTAAGGTAGTCGTGCTATTATTCAGTAAGTATTTATTGGCACCCATTAAGCCCATATCACTCCTTGGAGACCTAAAAGGATCAATAGATGAATCAGATGAAGAGCTGGCCCTCAGGATGCTTTTAGTGTTTTAAGAAAGAAGCCACATAAATAACTACAGTTCAAGGTAGAAGTCACACAAAGAAAGGAAAGGGTAAAGACTAAATTTTCTTTTCATAAGTTGTGATTTTGAAGTAGAGAAAAGAAGAAAGGGTTTGGGGACTTCTTTATAATTGAGATATAATTCACATGTCATAAAATCTTGCCTTTTAATGTATATAATTCTGCAGTTGATGTTTTTTTAAAATATTTTATTGATTTTTTACAGAGAGGAAGGGAGAGGGATAGAGAGTCAGAAACATCGATGAGAAACACTGATCAGCTGCCTCCTGCACACCTCCCACTAGGGATGTGCCCGCAACCAAGGCACATGCCCCTGACCGGAATCGTACCTGGGACCTTTCAGTCCGCAGGCTGACGCTCCAGCCACTGAGCCAAACCAGTCAGGGCAATTCTGCAGTTTTTAATATATTTACAAAGTGGTGCAACCATCACCACTATCTAATTCCAGAACATTTTCATCACCTGCTCCCCATTACTCCCACCTTCTCCCTCAACTCTAGACAGCCACTGATCTTTCTGTCTCTGTAGCTTTATGTAAACTATTCTTGATATTTAATATAAATGGATTCATACAATATGTATCTTTTTGTGACTGGCTTCTTTCACTTAACAATGTTTTCAAGTTGTAACATGAGTCAGAACTTCATTCCTTTAAATGGCTGAATAATATTCCATTACATAGATCAACCACATTTTATTTGTCCATTGATGGATATGGACTCTTGGGTTATTTCTACTTTGGGGCTATTATAAACAATGCTGCTGTGAACATTCATACGCAAGTCTTCATGTGGACATGTTTTCATTTCTTTTGGGTATATATTTAGGAGTGGAATTTCTGGTTCATGTGGTAACTAACTTTATGTTTAACTTTTAAAAAAAATTGATATCAGAGAGGAAGGGAGAGAGATACAGAATCATCAATGATGAGAGAGAATCATTGATCGGCTGCTTCCTGCATGCCCCACACTGGGAATCGAGCCGCAACCCGGGCATGTTCCCTGACCGGGTATTGAACCGTGACTTCCTAGTTCATAGGTTGATGCTCAACCACTGAGCTACACCGGCCAGACTATGTTTAACTTTTTGAGAGGAAGTTGTTATTTTCCCTGAGAGAGAGAGAGAGAGAAACATTGATTTGTTGTTCTACTTATTTATGAATTCATTGGTTGCTTCATTGGTTGCTGCTTGTATGTCCTCTGACCAGGGATGAACTCACAAATCTTGTCGTATCCAGTCGTTGCTCTGACCATCTAAGCTACTGGCCAGGGCTAAGAGGAGGCTTTCTTTCTTTTTAAAGAATAGTTTAGAGAGAGGTAAGGAGAGAGAAAAACATCGATGTGAGAGTGCAGCATCAATAGACTGCCTCCTGCATGCCCCCTACTGGGGATTGAGCCTGAAACCTAGGAATCAAATCAGCAACCTCCTGGTGCACGGGATGATACCAAGCAGCTGAGCCACACCAGCCAGGTCAAGAGAAGTCTTCCTTCCTTCCTTCCTTCCTTCCTTCCTTCCTTCCTTCCTTCCTATTATTATTATTATTTTTTTTGCGTGGAATTACATCTCTGTGTTGCTAAAGTCCCATTTCACTTAATCCAGTCCTGGAAGATGTGCAGCTGGGAATTTAGTAGAGCTAGAAGCAAAGCCAGCATCCAAATCTCCATGCCAGCCCGACCAATGGAGGGTCTTTTATATACAGTGGGGCCTTGACTTACGAGTGTCCCGACTAAGGAGTTTTTCGAGATACCAGCCGATTTTTTGCTTTGAGTTGCCAGCTAAAATTCGGGTTATGAGCCAGCTTCAGATACCCCACCGCTAGTTGGCACAGCGAACGTCACAGTGAACGCCACAACATCAGCCCAGCATCACGTGTCTCACTCGTTCACAATTGATTTGACATACGAGTAATTTGAGTTACGAGTTCCGTCACGGAACGAATTAAACTCGTAAGTTAAGGCCCCACTGTATATTTAAAAGAAAAAGTCTCCCTTCCATGGTGGAGCTGGGTCTGGTTTAGCATTAGGCTAGTTGCAGTCCATTAGTCCATTGTGTTGGGTCCACAGGTATGAGGGATTGCTCAGTTGCAGGTTTGATCCCTGGCCCTGGTCGGGACGTGTGCGGAGGTAACCAATTGATGCGTCCCTTTCACATTGACGTTTCTCTTAGAGCAGCGGTTCTCAACCTGTGGGTCGCGACCCCTTTGGGGGTCGAACGACCCTTTCACAGGGGTCGCCTAAGACCATCAGAAAACACATATATAATTACATATTGTTTTTGTGATTAATCACTATGCTTTAATTATGTTCAATTTGTAACAATGAAAATACATCCTGCATATCAGATATTTACATGATGATTCATAACAGTAGCAAAATTACAGTTATGAAGTAGCAACGAAAATAATTTTATGGTTGGGGGTCACCACAACATGAGGAACTGTATTAAGGGTCGCGGCATTAGGAAGGTTGAGAATCACTGTCTTAGAGGAAGCTTTCTTAAACAATTTTTTTCTTAACGGAAATAATACTGTCACTCACACTTAGTAAATTATCCAGTTGTGTCATGTAATTCTCACAACAGCACTAACATAGGTACTATTATCTTCATGTAACAGGTGAAGTGTTTCTTGAACACTTGCCACATGTCAGGTATTGTACTGTTTTACAATGTATCATCTCATTAATGTTTCCAATAATCCTGAGATAGATATTAGTACATATACCTACATGGCAGGTTAAAAAAACAAAAACAAGAAAAAAACCAACCCAGGAACTTAAAGCAAAATAGTTTTGCCCAAGATCACACACCCTAGTGTGTAGTAGAGCCATATTCCAACTCATGTTTTTTTCAGTCCAAAGCTGGTTCCTAACAGCTATTTTTATATTATTATAAAAGCAGCAAGTGTTTACAATACTTGGAAAATACATAGGAACAGAGAGAAAAAGACACCTGTTGTCCTACCAGAGAGCAAACATTTTGGTGCATATCCTGGTTAAGTCTGTTTCTCTTTCTGCCACATTATCCAGAGCCCGAACAAGGACATGGCACACGTGAAATAGGTGGTTCCTGATGTGTGTTTGGGATATTAGCATTCAATCCCTGGTTCCAGATGAGTACTTTCTCCAGGTGTACTTTTTTCTAAGGCTGGTTGACCTCAGGCTATGTTACTGGTACCCTTTGTTATGAAGTAGATTAATTCCTCCAAATTGAATTGTTAATTGAATTTGATTTATTTATTTTTGTTGTTAATCCTCACCTCAGGATATTTTTTCCACTGATTTTTTAAAAAATATTTTTTATTGATTTCAGAGAAGAAAGGAGAGGGAGGGAGGGAGGGAGAGAGGGGGGGGAGAGAGAGGGGGAGAGAGAGAGAGAAAAGAAAGAAACATCAATGATGAGAGAGAATCATTGATTGGCTGCCTCCTGCTGGGGATCGAGTCTGCCACCCGGGCATGTGCCCTGACTGGGAATTGAACCGTGACCTGGTTATAGGTCGATGCTCAACCACTGAGCCATGCTAGCCGGGCTCCATTGAGTTTTAGAAAAATTGGAAGGAGGGACAGGGAGGAGAAGAAAGAGAGAGAGAAACATCAATTGGTTGCCCCCCCTAACTGGGGCCGGGGGATCAAACCTGCAACCCAGGTACATACCCTTGACTGGGAATTGAACCCGAGACACTTCAGTGTGTGCCCAGTGCTCTAACCACTGAGCAACAGGCCAGTGTGAATTTTATTTTCTTCTTAGCTCCCTTTATAATAGCAGAGATATGTCGATGGAAGACAGCTTCGCAATAGCCTAAGTTACTAGTAAAAGTTTGTGGAAGGGATGACGTTAACTGGTGACATGCAAGACATTTTAGAGCTCCAGGAATAGAATACCTTTTGGGAGGTGTAACATCTGCATCGCAGCTCATATTTTCTTTATAATATTATGTCATATGTTTTCCTCTGTGCCTTAAGGTATTTTTATATTTTTCATATTTCCAGCTCCTAGCAACTGGCTTCCTTCTTTTTCCTTTTCCTTGAGTATCAACTAGAGCTGTCCTGCAATAGCCTAAGTTACAGCAGATATCATTCTTAAACCTTTGTACTCTAGCTAGAGAAAGTTGTTATTGAACTTTCATGTTCTGAAAACAAATTAACCCTCAATATTATTAGAGCTTTAAGTGTTTAAATAAGAGTATATTAAGTTAACTGTGCTTTCCTTAGAATGAAGACTACATATCAAAAGTTGCTTGTGATCTGTTGAAGTTCTCATTTTTTCATTAGTAATTTCCAAATTTTTTCTTGCTCTACTGTCAGATGTTTAGTTTGTTTCCCCCTAATCATTTTTGTACTTTCTTCTAAGATGTATGAGTAAAAAGCATAAGCAAGATGTAATGTCATTCCATGTTGTTCCTTTTGAATTTACTTTCCTAGTTATTAATTTTGGTCACTCAGTTAAGTTAGCCTTTTTCAGTCCCTCTGTGGAGCTCTGATTACAATAGCCTTGGTACCATTGATATTCAATTAATAACAACCGTATTGTGTGCTCTTGAAGACAAGGGTCTGTGTTTGGCTTGTTCTTTATTTTCAAAGTCTAGCACAGTACTTGGTACAGTGGGCATTGACAATTTTATTTTAATCCTTAATGTCACTTATTTCAGTCTTTTTGCCTCTTAGCAGCACTAACATTATGTACTTTGCTGGTCTAGAGATTGAAATCCCCTTGTAGTCCTTTTTAGTGTTTAATCATATATATACACATATGTATATATGTATGTATCTGTATATACTAGTGGCCCAGTGCACAGATTCGTGCACATTGAAAGGAAATTAATTAGAAGAAATATTTTAATATCGCTATTTGCCCTTTCTCTATAATAGAAGTATCAACCAAATTCACAATCAATGACAGATCAAAACACGTGTGCGATTGGTGCCAGTGAGAGTTTTATATGTATCTCACATGCGCTAGTCAACGTTTATAATTAAATTGCCAGTGTGCATCATATGTACCAGCTGGTCAGTTGGTTGGTCGGACGGATGTACAGTCGGTCACTTAGCCTTTCATATATGTGTATATATATATATATACTAGTGACCCAGTGCACGGATTCGTGCACATTCAAAAGAAATTAATTAAAACGTGGCCGGTGGGGCAGGACTGGGCAAGATGGGCAGGACACGCCCTGGAGCCAACCTCCCACGGTCCCTCCCCCCCATCTGCGGAGTGAGCGGGGTTTCCTCTGGCAAGTGGGTCCCTCGGCCTGGCCTGCAGGGATTGGGCCAAAACTGGCTCTCCGACATCCCCCAAGGGGTCCTGGAGTGCAAGGGTGCACTCTGCAAAGTTGCTGTCTTACAGGGTGTGGAATGCAAACGCAAGTGTGCAGTAAATCAGATTCAGGGCCGACAGTGCCCCAGCAACAACATAACTCACAGCTGAAGGTGGAATCGCATGGCCCTGCGAGGAATCCGGCTCCCTCCTCTCTAGTTTCAGGGTGCATCACCCGAGAACCACCGCTGCCAAGTCACTGCAGCTCGGCAGCTCCTGTGTTGAGCGTCTGCTCCCTGGTGGTCAGTGCATGTCATAGTGACCGGTCAGACGGTTGGACACTTAGTATATTAGTCTTTTATATATATAGATGTATAGATATGTATGTGTGTGTGTATATACATATAAAACTTTTGTCAATTCCAAATCATTCATTCATATCATTCCATATCTATGAGTTAGTTCTTTACTCTGCAGAATTGACTGTTTCAGAGCCCTCCTTAAAATAATGCTTTTAGCCCTAACCGGTTTGGCTCAGTGGATAGAGCGTCAGCCTGCGGACTCAGGGGTCCCAGGTTCGATTCCAGTCAAGGGCATGTACCTTGGTTGCGGGCACATCCCCAGTGGGGAGTGTGCAGGAGGCAGCTGATCGATGTTTCTCTCTCATCGATGTTTCTAGCTCTCTGTCCCTCTCCCTTCCTCTCTGTGAAAAATCAATAAAATATATTTTTAAAAAATAATAATAAAATAAAATAAAAATAATGCTTTTAAAATTTGACCATGATTAAATCTTCTCATATTCAGATAACCATTTATTGATCTGATTATTTATATTTGAGATGCTTATTTATTATTTTTAAATATTTTTATTGATTTCAGAGTGGAAGGAAGAGGGAAAGAGAGATAGAAACATCAGTGATGAGAGAGAATCATTCATCAGTTGCCTCCTGCAGGCCACCTACTGGAGATCGAGCCTGCAACTCCAGCATGTGCCCTGACTGGAATCAAACGGTGACCTCCTAGTTCATAGGTCGATGCTCAACCACTGAACCACGCTGGCCGGGCTATTTGGACTGAAGTATGGCGCTAGTTATGTTTTTGGTAGATTTGAGGGTATTTCGTCCTCATGTTAATCTTTTAAATAATCCCTGCTTAGAAGTATTTCCACTTGTGCCTATCTGCCTATAAGCATTTCTGGAAAGGCACTGAATTCCTGTTTTCTTGAGAGGGGAGGGCTGTGACCCAGAATGAGCTATCTGCCGATATGCTATCATTTCATCTTATGAGGGAACAGAAATGCCAACTGAGTTATTAAATTTGATGTTTGGTGTTAGAAACCTCTGCATACTAGTCTGACAGTGTTTTAAAATCCCAGTTTCCATTTTACTATTTACCTATGTTATAGTGATTTCTTGCTTGTCTGGTTTCTCTGATTTTTCCTTTTAGTATTTCCAAGCCACACACCAATCTTATGTAAAGCCCCTTGCCTTTGACTCTGTGCTGTGTTAGTATAGGTTCTATGTCTTTTATCTCAGTACTGCTCCATGTCTAGCACAGTGCTTGATACTTGGTAAATTCTCAGTTAATGCTTTAAGAAAATTAGTGAATGAGTAGTGACAATTTAATTGGCTCTTTTGGTGGATTCTCATAGTGATCGTTACTCTAGGACAGTGGTCGGCAAACTCGTTAGTCAACAGAGCCAAATATCAACAGTACAACGATTGAAATTTCTTTTGAGAGCCAAATTTTTTAAACTTAAACTATATAGGTAGGTACATTGTTATTAACCTAATTAAGGTACTCCTAAGCTGGCCTTTGCTAAAAACGTCCTCAATCTGATTGAGGTACGTTCGCTGAGGTTGACCCCTTCCAACTCTCCCATCCACATTCGTCTTGTATACTTGTTTCGTCTATCTCCTTTCGTTCTTCCTCTCTATATGTCCAAACTATCTCAACATACCTTTCTCAATCCTCGACACTACATCTTCTTTCACTCCACAACGTTCCCTAAAATTAAGTTAATAAGCTTTACTTAAAGTTTTAAGTCAATTTCGCACTGTACATGCACACCCGCACGTGGTATTTTGTGGAAGAGCCACACTCAAGGGGCCAAAGAGCTGCATGTGGCTCGCGAGCCGCGGTTTGCTGACCACTGCTCTAGGAAATTAATAGTATGCATACAATTCTGAGTTAGAGTTCCAGCTCCAGTTTATTAGCTGTGTAGCATTGTGAAAATCATTTCATGTCTATTACTTTATTTCATCATCTGTAAAATGATAGTAATAGCATCTACCATACAGTGAAAGCTCTTTTTTGAGCCAGTCTTTCTATATGGCCATAGCACTAGTTCTCTCTCCTCAGAAGGGTCCTCCCCTAGTTAGTTCTTTGTGACTTCTTGTCATTCATGTTTCAGCTTAAATGTCATCTTCTCAGAGAGCCTCTCTGCATTGGGCAGGATTTGTAGTTGTAAGCCACAGAAACCAACTCTGGCTGATAATTGAAAGGATATTAGGGAAACTTACAAAATATCATGGAAGGCCACAAAGCCAGGCCTGAAGAATGGGCTAGAACAAGGGAAACTGGGTAGCAGCCAAGACCCACAGCCAAAATTATTCACAGAACCAGTCCATGAAGTCACTTCCACCCCTTATATAGCTAATATCACTATCACCAGCTGACTGGACCTTCATGGCCATTGTAGCTGCCCCTTGCTGCCAGCATGGACTCTCCGTGTCCTCTGACTCTTTGATACCAGATCCCAACTAAGGTCTGGGGCTGATGTGCCAGGTTGGCAAAACCAGGGTTGTGTTTACACACTCTAGTTTCAAGGGAGCCTCAGAAAGAGAATCTTAAGTCTCCACCATTTTTACTTCATAGTGGGGAGTGCTCTGCCTCTAACCAGACTCATTAGATGGGGAATTAGCAAAATATAGGAAGGGGTTCAAATGCTGAGCAACCAGAAAACACACACGTGCACCTCATCATCTTTGACTTCGAGTCTAAAAGTAGCCCATCAATCTCTCATATCAACTTGTGTTTTTTTGTTTGTTTTTTTCCATCATAGCACTTATTTTATTTGTATTATTTTTATTTTATATATCCCCTCCTGCTAGAATGCAAGTACCATGAGAGTAAGGAACTTGCCTGTTTTAGTCACTGCTGTATTCCCTGGGCCTGGAATAGTAGCTGGCATATAACAGACGCTTCTTGTGCTCATTTCTTGAATGAATGCATAAATATAAAGCACTTGGCACAATTTCTAGCATATAGCAAGTGCATAATATTAATTACTGCATTATTTTACATACAAACAACTGTAAACTTACATTTGCCACGCCCTGTATTTCCTTTTTAAAAGATAACTGTCATCACAAAAAGAGCCCTAACTGGTTTGGTTCAGTGGATAGAGCATCGGCCTGCGGACTGAAGGGTCCCAGGTTCGATTCCGGTCAAGGGCATGTACCTTGGTTGCGGGCACATCCCCAGTGGGGGGTGTGCAGAAGGCAGCTGATGGATATTTCTCTCTCATTGATATTTCTAACTCTCTATCCCTCTCCCTTCCTCTCTGTAAAAAACCAATAAAAATATATATTAAAAAAAGATAACTGTCATCACAAAAAGAGAGGCAAAGGATGGTATATGACTACTGATGGGATGTAATAGGAAGTACACAGCATCAGCTATGAGTAGTCTTGTAAAAAAACTGAACCTGCATTCTACCATCCTAGTTTACAGGAAATATAGGGGACAGAGAAACATGTTAAAGGACTTCACAAAGGCGCAATCAGGTGGATCCAGAATGTGGGAAATTCTCTAGACCAAGTGACATGATTTCTCTAGCAAATAAATGACAGAAAAAATGAAGAGGAGGAAGAATTGTCATGGATTAAAAGGGACAACAACACTCAATGTGTGGACATTATTTGAGTCCTAATTCAATCACAATGACAGTAAAAAGACATTTTTGAGCAAGTGGAGAAATATGAGCATGGACTGGATATTTAATGTTACTGAGGAATTATTAATTTTTTTAGATGTGATAGTGGCATTATGCTTACTTTCATAAAATTGTCCTTGTTTCTCAGAGATATAAACTGAACTGTCTATGGATGAAATAATATGTTTGAGAATTACTTTAGGGGAGACTTGGATGGAGTATAGGTAAAACCTGATCAGCTAGATGTTCATAATTACCAAAGCTGGTGATGGGCATTTGGTAACTCATTATTATACTTGTTACTAGTGCCCCAGTGCACAAATTCGTGCACATTGAAAGGAAATTAATTAGAAGAAATATTTTAATATCACTATTTGCCCTTTCTCGGTAATAGAAGTGTCAACCAAATTCATGATCAACAATGACAGATGGAAACACGTGTGCGATTGGCGCCAGCGAGAGCTTTATATGTATCACACATGTGCGAGTCAGCTTAGCCTTTTATAGATATAGAATAAACTTGCTTAATTAGACCTGCTTTCTGATGTACCTAAACTTTTTCCAGCCCAGTGAAGCACCCCAATTTCTCTTTCAGGTAATTATCAGCAACACAGCAATAAATATCAACACGAAGCAGATTATTATTATAGATCACACAGGGAGAACAAAGGGTAAAATGTTTAACTGCAGCAGTGTTTGACTATACTCTGCACAGAGAAAACCTGAAGTCATTTTCAAGGACCACCATTTCTTCTTTTCAGTCAGGTCAAGTTTCTAAGCTTTCTAAATCTCCATTTTCCGGCTAATGAAAAGACAATAGGATTCCACTGAGTCTCCTGTCTACCTACTCCAGGACTTCTATGAGGACCAAATGAGATGAGGCACGGGAAAACACTTCAGACATTTGGTTACAGTGTAAAATGTTTCTGCCTGGCTATAAAGCAAGTCGTGTTCCTGGGCTGAAGAAACTCCAAGGAGGCTAGTCACTAGGGAAAGGAAGCCGGGCGTTGCTACATGACGTCATTGCCTGGACGGACACAGCATATTAGCCTTTTATATATATAGATTCTAGTTTGTTTATGTTTGAAATTTTCCATAAGAAAAAGTTTACGAGAGAGATGATAATGAAAAAAAATAACTGATAGTATTATTTATTGAAAGAGCATCATGTTATTATGTAAACATTTGATGTGATGTAAGCATTTTTCTTTCATAGGTAGCATTTCTAATGCTGCATAATATAATATGGCGTACACTATTTAACCCCTCTATCATTAGAAACTTGTAAAAGCAAATTTTTTTGTTTGTTTTTACAAAATTTGTGATGCATATGCTTGGGTATAGAACTTTCTTGGGGGAGGGTTATGGAACTTTTAGATTACATTTTGTGTTTTCTTATGGTACATTATCAGAAATTAGATTACTAGGTCTTTCTAGCCATCAAAATTATAAAACAGGAATAGATTGCTTCAAGAAGTTCTAAGATTGAAAGCATACCTATCAGGATATTGAAGAGGGATTTCTTTATCAGATTGGATATTGGACATGGTCCCATTACATCTCCTGTCCACTCTTTGATTCTGTGAATCTATTAGAGGGCTTTATGATCTGTCTGTGATACTGATTTGGTTTTGGTGAGAACCAAGCTGAAGGTCAGAGATTTGAAGCATTAATTAAAAGTTTCAGCCCAGCCAGTGTGGCTAGGTGGTTGAGCATTGACTTGAACCAAGATTGGATTCCTGGTCTTGACACATGCTCAGGTTGCAGGCAGATCCTCAGTAAGGGGAGTGCAGGAGGGAGCCGATCGATGTTTCTCTCACTTTGATGTTTCTTCTATCTCTATTCCTCTCCCTTCCTCTCTCTCAAATACAAAAATAAAATAAAACTGGAAAAGGATAACACTTAAAAAAAGTTTCAGACTGATTGCCACAGATGCATTCTGAGCAAGTGAAACTTGACGTCTTTCTTGCTGTGTACCTTGGTCTTATTTTCAGGATATGCTTCTATCTTCCTTTATACTCATATCCAACCCCCCATTTTCTGGTGAAGTATACATGACTTATTCGGTGTTTGTTCCATTACTTACTGTGGCTGTGAGCCATTGTTCCCCCTCCCCTATGCCCTTGTCCTCCAGAGCAGCGGTGGTCCGTGAGGTCCGAAAGGTTGCCGACCACTGCTCCGGAGGATCTTGAGCACTGTGTCATAAATCACAGGCAATAGCCAGTTCACTGGGTAGGCTTGGGGGCTGTTTTAGGGGTGAAATCGGGACTCTGAAGCTGCCTTATTCCATCCCCCAAGGTTTGATGATTTTTTTCCTCCCCAGGTAATTAAATGTATGTCCTGCGGACCTGGGCTTTGCTGGAATGCTCAAGGGTTCTGAAGATCTTTATCTAGCTTCCTTCTGTTGAATCCATTAAGAGAAGATGGCAAAAGTCAACATAACTAGAGACCTCATTAATAGGCAGATCAAGGTAAGCCACCCAAACCTCTAAACCAGAGCATGAGGTCCTTTCTTCCCCACAGGTTCAGTTTTTAGCCAAAGAAACTGAGGGTTAGAGTTGGTGACTTGCCTAAAGTCACATAGCTAATTAGTGACCGACTCTGGACTAGAACCAATAAAATTCATGGACTCCCCTGTCCAAGTGCTTGTACCTGGGTCGCTGAGATTAATACAGATTAGTGAGAGAGGGAAACCATCAGTATGGTGTGCATGTGTGTGCACATTTGTGTGTTTATGTGTGTGTGTGCGTGCTTGGGCACATGCATATGTATGTGTGGGAGTTGCAGCAGGAGTAAACGTAGCTTCTTTGTGCTGCTCCAGTTGCTAATTTTTTAAAATATATTTTTATTGATTTCAGAGAGGAAGGTAGAGGGAGAATCATTGATTGGCTGCCTCCTGCGCGCCCCCCACTGGGGATCGAGCCCGCAGCCTGGGCACGTGCCTTTGACTATCATTGAACATGGGACCCTTCAGTTTGCAGGCCGACACTCTATCCACTGAGCCAAACCAGCCAGGGCTCCAGTTGCTAAATTGAACATATAAGAACCTGGGAGAGTCTTAGTCCCAGTTCAGCTTAGACTCTTTCTTCTCTTCGAGGGTCTCCTGTACCAAACAAAGCCTGCACCTGTCCTTTGCAGGATGTACATAGAAGACACTCCAGTACTGTGAGATGAGTGGATGATTAGGGAGTCAAGTTCATTTAGAGAGGTAGCCCAGACTTTGTCAGGGAAACCCTCAGTAAAGGAGCACAGGGGTTTAATGCACACCAAACCATGATGTGCTTCTCTAGTAAGAACCCTAAGCTGGGCCTGGCCAGCATGGCTCAGTGGTTGAGTATTGACCTATGAACCTGGAAATCATGGGTTGATTCCCAGTCAGGGCACATGCCCAGGTTGCAGGGCTCTATCCCTAGTAGGGGGCGGTGCAGAAGGCAGCTGATCAACGATTCTCTCTCATTGATGTTTCTATCTCTTTCTTCTTCTCCCATCCTCTCTGAAATCAATAAAAATATCTTCTCTCTATATAAAAGGCTAATATGCAAAGTGTCCCCTTGGGAGTTCGGCTGGAAGACCAGGAGTTCGATCGCTCGCTATGACGTGTGCTGACCACCAGGGGGTGGTGCAGAACAAAGAAAGGCCCCGGCCGGCAGCCAAAAGGCCCCAATTGGCCCTGATCACTGGCCAGGCCTTGGGACCCTACCTGTGCACAAATTTCGTGCACTGGGCCTCTAGTGTGTGTGTGTGTGTGTGTGTGTGTGTGTGTGTGTGTGTGTATAAACCCTAAGCTGGGGTCAGGAGCTAAATCTCACCACCACCCTAATTAGCTGCCTTAGAAGACTTTAGTCATTTTACCTCCTGTGACTCACTTTCTGTTGTTAAATGATAGTAACATCTGTCTGCCTGCAGGCTGATCTTGAGAATGGAATCCAAAAGAACATGAGAATGTTCTTTGAAAATGTTGTAAATGCTAAAAAAAAATTTTTAATTAAAAATCTTTTAAAATATAAGTGACCACTTTAAAATATAAGTGGCCACCATCCAGAAAGATCGAGTGTATGCCTCTGTGGGAGCCATGTACTTTGTGCACGTTAGTCTGTGCTTCATATAGTATTTTCCTCTGCATCCCTGAATCTTTTTGGAACTTTGTCCATTTGACTTTCATGATTTCATTAGACTGGTGGCCCTCAAGGGCAAGGACCATTTCCTAGAGGCACGGAAACATAGAGTTGGAGGCACCATGCAAGTTTTTCCTTCACATATCTCACACAGTATGTGTCCTAAAGTTGATGCCCACCTACTCCAACCTAATATGGAAACATTTCCTTTTTTTTGTAATCCAACAAGCACAATTTAATACTTACATACTCTGTTCTATTCTCTAATCCCTGCCCAAGTGTGGTGCAAGCTCCCACAAGCTGATTTCTTGTTATCTTTTTTAACTCCTGTAGTTCCCAGCACAAGTGCTGGATATAGTAGGCACATAATAAATCATGTTGAATTAAATCAATGAAGCTATGTTTTGTTTCTGTCCCCCAGGAGCGGGGTGCCCTGAGCTTTGAGCGGCACTACCATGTCACTGATCCCTTTATCAGACGACTGGGCCTAGAAGCAGAGCTGCAGGTAAGAGATCCAGTTTGCTTCCCTAGATGCAGATGGCTGGCTCTCCTTTGCCTGCAGAGAATCCTTTCAGCATTATTCAAGTCATAAACAAGTTTTTCTGTGCAGGTCATACCTAAAGTTTACCTTTGCTTATCAGCAGTATATTAGGTAGGTAAATCTGAATCAAGATTAGTTATTTACATAGTCACGCAGAAATTATTTTTGGGTCATATTTTTTGCTTTGTGCTTGAAAAGATTTTTGAATTACATGCCACTGTTATTACTGTTGGCTTAGAACAATAATGATTCTTACCTTTATACAGGAATTTAGAGTTTACAAAATGTTTTCATACACACGCACACACACATGCTTTCTCAAAGAAGTGCTGTGGGAAAGTAGTTAGGGAATAGGTATTTAAAAGAAGGGTTTAGAAAGACCAAGCACCTTGTCTATTGTTATCCTGTCCAGGCCATGGAGAGCCAGGCTTTCAGACCAGAAGTTCCACTTTTTCATTGTCTGACAGATACTCCATAATGTTAGTTGCATTCCTTTTCTTCCTCAAGATCATATTTTGAATCCAACTTTTAACGGTCCTATCCAACTTAGTGTTATCTGCAGGTTGAGTAAGAATTCTCTTTGGTTCCTTCGGGTTAGTGTTTGTAAGTGATCATGTTGGTCTTAGAAAAAGACTAGAAAGAATTTATTGAATGTTAACAGTGTTATCTCAAGGTAGTGAGATTATAGATCAGGGGTGGGGAATGTCCGGCCCTCAGGACTTATAAGGCCCACAAAATCATTGGTCAAGGCATTAGGGGTGAGTTAATTAAATGTCTGACCAACTATAGCAGGCTAATTTTTTTAAAATATATTTTTATTGATTCCAGAGAGGAAGGGAGAGGGAGAGAGAGATAGAAACATCAATGATGAGAGTGAATTATTGATTGGCTGCCTCCTGCCTACTGGGGATGGAGCCCACAACCCGGGAATGCACCCTTGACTGGAATGGAACCTGGGACCCTTCAGTCTGCAGGCTGATGCTCTATCCACTGAGTCAAACCATCTAGGGCAGCAGGCTAATTTTTAAGTTGATAATTTTGTATGACCCTCAGCCCTCGAATGACATTATAAATATCCAAATGGCCCTTGGCAGAAAAAAGATTTTCCACTCCTGCTATCGATTATTGTGATTGCTTTCTTTTAATTATAAACTTTTATCCATTACAAAATATAACTATTAATAGTAATATGGAAAACATAAGTAAAAATTACTTTTTAGTCCTCACTCCATAATACAATTACTATTAGTATTTCATATACTCTGTTTTATCTCCTGTATAGTTTTATATAATTGTAATCCTACTTTACATTGAACTTAAAAATATATATTTTTATTGATTTTTAGAGAGAGGAAGGGAGGGGGGAGAGAAAGAGAAACATCAATGTGAGAATGCAATCAGCTGCCTCCTGCACTCACCCTACCAGGGATGGAGCCCACGATCCAGGCATGTGCCCTGCCTGGGAATCGAACCAGCAACCTTTTGGTGCATGAGACAGTACCCAGCCAACTGAGCCACACCGGCTAGGGCTACATTGAGTTTTTTCAAGTTAACATATAATAATTATTTTTCTCCATGTTACCAAGTAGTTTTCATAACTTTTACTTAATATTTTTTTCTGATTATAGAGGTAATAAACATCATAGTAGAAAATATGGAATAGACAGAAAAATGTAAAGAAGAAAACAAAATCACTTTTAATTCTGTTGTGTAGAGATAAACTTTGTTAATGTTTGGTGTACTGTCTTTGTTACGAAGCAGAATACTTGTTAAGAGATGGACATTGGAGCTTCATCCATTTAATTTCAAGACCTATCTTCTCCACAGCTATATAGCATTGCGCAAGTTACCCCTAGTTTCCTGATTGGTAAAACAGAATTATTGTGATGATTAAATTAGAAGATTAGTGTGAAGCACTTAACATAGTGCCTGGATCTTGGCAAGCTAATTCAATAGAATAATAATTATGATTCTTAAATCTTCCTGTTTTTTTCCATGCTTTTATGTAATTTTTTCCCTACAAATGGATCTTGTATCATTTACACAGTTTGATAAACCCTTTTATACTTTTATTGTTTTCCCATATCTCTAAAAATTATCTGAAAACATAATTTTTGATATATTTTATTATTTATCCTTTTTTTTTTAAGTTTCTCTCTATGTTTCCTTCAGAATAAAGCTCAGAGTACATCCCTGTAGTGCAGTTGGAGGTGGAGCATGGAAGATTTTACCTTCAAGGGGACATTTGGCAATGCCTAGAAACAGTTTTGGTTATCAAAACTAGAAGGGTACTGCTGGCATACAGTAGGTAGAGGCTCAGGATGCTGCTAAACATCCTACAATATACAGGATAACAAAGAAAGTGCCACAAAGAATTATGCAGCCCCATCCAGCCCAGCTGGTGTGGCTCAGTGGTTGAGTGTCGACTTATGAACCAGGAGCTCATGGTTAGATTCCTGGTCAGGGCACATGCCCGGGTTGCAGGCTTGATCCCCAGTAGGGGGCATGTAGGAGACAGCTGGTCAATAATTCTCATCATTGATGTTTCTATCTCTCTCTTCCTCTCCCTTCCTCTCTGAAATAAATAAAAAAATATTTTTTAAAAAAAAGAATTATACAACCCCAAATGCCAATAATGGCGCGGTTGAGAGACCTGCTATGGTTGATGCTGAATTGACAGTGACCCCTAGCTGGCTTGGCTTCTCCTTTTAACTGTGCCTCTGTCCAACCCATATTATCTTTACCATCTCTTCCTGGTTTGATAACTTTGTCCAGAATAGACTTGGAAACTTCTGTGACTACAAAACAGGATCTAATCTATTGTTTTCCAAGGTCTGCAACTCAAAAACAATTATGTTAAGGTGAACTGTTTCAATTTGCACTTGCCTAAAGGCCACCTTGCCCAGGACTTGTAGTAGAAGCACATGGTATGAAGGAATGTACACAGGTTTAGATATTAAAAAGACCCAGTTTAAATCCCAGCTTTCCCTCTTATGAGACCTAGAGAATTGAGAAAAGTTTCAAAGAAGAAGACTGAGAGAAAAAATAAGTTAGAGAATCAGGGGTTGTAAGTTTGGAAGCCAGTTGGGTAGCTTTGTGGAGATATCAGGTAGGCAGTACTTATTGGGAGATAGCTCTGGATTATAGGGAGAAATCTGGAGACTTCATTTGTCCATGGAGCATTAGAGAATAGGGTCCAAGGCCTAGCTCTGAGGCACTCCAACTTTCAGAAGTTAATTACAAGCTAAGGAGATAGAAAAGGTAACTAGAAAGAGTAGTCAGTGAGGTAGAAAGGGAAGAAAACCAGGAAAGTGTAAAGGCCAAGTAGTGAAAGTATTTCAACAAAGAAGGAGTGTTCAGTTGTACTCAGTGCTTCTAAAGGTTGAGTAGGATGGGGACAAAACAATGACTGTGGTCTTGACTAGAGCAGTTTTGTTTTTTTTTAATATTTTTATTGATTTTAGAGAGGGAGAGTGAGAGAGAGAGTGAGAGAGAGAGAAACATCAATGATAAGAGAGAATCATTGATTGGCTGCCTCCTGCACATCCCCTACTGGAGATCAAGCCCACATCCCAGGCATGTGGCCTTACTGGAAATTGGACCTTGACCTCCTGGTTCACAGGTCAACGCTCAACCACTGAGCCATGCTGGCCAGGCAAGAGCAGTTTTATTGGAGTGGTGGGAATAGATGCTAGATTGGAGAGTTGAGGAGTGAATTGGAAGTGAAGAAACAGCAACAAGTGTAGACAACTATCTTTTTTCTTTTTCTTATTTTAGAGAGTAATGGGAATTTGTTTTTGTTTATTTATTTAGGACAAACTTTTTCCCTGGATGAAAGGAATAATAGAATATAAGCAGTAAAAAGAATAATCTTTAAAAGTTATATTTTCTTGCCCCTCTACATCTACTTTTTACCTTTCTTCAGCTCACTGCCTGGACAGCTGACTTGCACAGGAATATTAATGTTCTCTCTTGTCCTCTGTCTTTTGGTTTGCTTTAACCAATGGGGAGTCATTTCAGGAGTTGGAGGAAGAATGACATCTTCTTTATTCCCCTTGCTTCCACCCTTCAAAGTCATTTTGTTTTGTTTTTGTTTTGTTTCTCCTCCCTCCCCCAGCTTTATTGAGTTATATAGACAACTTTGAACAACTTTGTTTACAAAAGAAAGCAGAGGAATGGGGCAGTAGGTGAAGGGGTCAACAGGATTCCCTTAAAGAAAGGATTTGTAAGAATGGGAAGAAATGCTAGAGCATTTTTATATGTTGATGAGAGAGGAAGGAATTGCTGATATAAGAGAAGGACAGAATAACTGAAGGACCAAAGTCTTGGGGAAGGCTGATGGGTATTGGATTCAGAATTTAAGTAGGGGGGCCTTGGCCTCCCCCCCCCCCAATATATTTTTATTGATTTCAGAGAAGAAGGGAGAGGGAGAGAGAAAGAGAAACAACAATGACTGCCCCCTGCATGCTTCCTACTGGGGATCGAGCCTGCAACCCAGGCATGTGCCCCAACCAGGAATCAAGCTGTGACCTCCTGGTTCATAGGTCAGTGCTCAACCACTGAGCAACACTGGCCAGTTTCAACTTTGTTCTAAAAGTAAAAACTCTACAAAAAGGTCCAGAGCAGGATTACTCATACCCTTTCTCTATCCTTCATCATATACCTTCCACCCCCTAGTGGTAACCAACTTCATTAGTTTCCACTTATCCATTCTGTGCTTGTGTTTGTGTTTGCAAAAATATGCAGATACACATATATAAATTCTTTTTAAAAAATATATTTTATTGATTTTTTTACAGAGAAGAAGGGAGAGAGATAGAGAATTAGAAACATCAATGAGAGAAAAACATTGATCAGCTGCCTCCTGCACACCTCCTACTGGGGATGTGCCCGCAACCAAGGTACATGCTCTTGACCGGAATCGAACCTGGGACCTTTCAGTCCACAGGCCGATGCTCTATCCACTGAGCCAAACCAGTCAGGGCCACATATATAAATTCTTATTTTCAATTTTGTTACACCAAAATTGACAAAAATTATATTAAAATAGCCTTTAAGCATGTGGAAAAGATACTCAATTTCATTCACAAGAGAAATGTAACTTCAAACTATGTGGAGATGCCATTTTTCATCTGTCAGAATGGTGAAATATTCAAAAGCTTGACCACACAGTGTGTTGGTAAGTTGTGGAGAAACAGGCACTCTCATGCATTGCTACTGGAAAGGCAAAATGATGCAATTCCCATGGACGGAAACTTGGCAATATCTATCAAGACCACATATACATTTACTCTTTGGCCAATACTGCCTCTTCTGAGTTTTTACCCTGAAGGTACACATCTCCAACAGTAATAAAATACATGTGCACAAGGTTATTCATTATGGTATTGCTATAATTGCAAACTATTAGAAACAACTCTTAAGAATCCATACATGGGAAATTTGTTGAATAAATCTTGGTTCATCTACATATAAAGTGCTATGCAGCTATGAAAAAGAATTTTATTAATTGATATGAGTGATTTCCTAGCTATATTAGTAAGTGAAAAAAGTATATACGTATATCTATCATGCCTCAATGATTCTGCATCCTCAACAAGTCCTCCAAGCCCAGTCAACCCCTCTATTCTCTCCTTACAAGCTACTTCATGTCTTTACTTCCTTCCCTGTCTCCTAAGAATCAATGACTCATTACTACAATCATTCTCTTGCAACATTAATCTGACAAAACTCCAACCACAGATGATCTTTTAGCTTTCCTGTATCTTTAACTTTCCCTTTCTCTATTGATTCCCCTTGGGATTAAATATGCTCAAGCTTCTCTAATATAAGAAAGTCCTTCTTTGATGCCACAGCCACATCTAGCTATAGCCTTCTGTTTCTCTTCCCCTTCGTAGCCAGACTGAAAGAGTAGTCTATACTCAGTATTTTTACTTCCTCACTTCCCAGTACTGTCATGTGCTGCTTAACGACAGGGATACATTCTGAGAAATGCACTGTTAGATGATTTTGTCATTGTGCAACATCTTGAGTGTGCTTACACAAACCTAGATGGTAGAGCCTACTACACACCTAGGCTATATGTTATGTCATATATGTGGCTCATCATTGACTGAAAATATCGAATGTGGCACACAATGAATTCCTCAACCTTCTTCTATTTATCTAACCACACACCACAAAAGTGGCTCTTGCCAAGGTTACCACTGTAGCTTTCTTGCCCTAAATCAATGGACACTTCTTAGTCCTCATCTAGCTTGATCCGACAGTATTTGGTAGTACCGGACACTTCTCAACAAAACTTTTGTCATCTGGGTTCTGAGGCATCACCCTCTGTTTTCCTTCCTACTCCTCTCGTGTCTTTCTTGATGCCCTTTGCATACTCCTTGTCCATCAGGCCCTTATGTTGGTCTTCTTTATGGCTCTGTCCTAGGCTTTGTTCCCACTCGGCTGTGAGGAAAGGAGTCTCACTTTACAAGTGAGGAGAATAAAACTGAGCATATGAATGGTAAAAGATTAATATTTATATCAGGCCTGTCTGGCTCCATAGTTCATATTCTTTTGACTCCGACTCCAACCATGTGTTGTTGTTTTTTTACCAGCCACCTTTTATTAGGTGTTACATTACAGTATGAAAGGATTCAGAGGTGCTGGGCAAAGGTCATGGTCAGGAATGTGGAGTCCACACTGGGCCCTCTTCAGCGGTACTTGCGTCATTGCTCATGTTTTAGTTCCTTATAAGAACGGCAGTAGTTGAAAAACACATAAGCTGCCAGCACCATAGAAACGCCAGCAATGCCCCCTTTCTTCACATTGATGTACTTGTAATACCTGTGGTAACCTTTAGGGGTGAAATCCTGCATCAGTCTCCAGCGTGGCAGCTCCCCTATTTTGACTTCCATCAGTCTCTTCTTCAATGGCATGAATGACGCCATCTTGGAGTCCGGGGTGTCCACTCTGTGGAGCCGTGCAAGGACTCTGTGTCTACTCTTTTAAAGGACTTAACAAATAGTTCTTGGCTTGGCGAATTTATTCTCTTGCCTTATTTGTTTTCTTTAAACAAGTTGCAAACATTATATATCTTACCTTCACAATCTGGCTTAATTGCTTTTGTTTTAATATAATTCGAATGTAAATTCACTAGAAACAAGTCATATCAAACCATGGTAATGGGATATACCTTAGATACAGTGGTCTGAGAAAGCCACTCTGATGAAGTGATGTTTGAAATGAAATTTGAATATTGAGAAGGAGCAAGTAACAAAGATCAGAAGGAAAAGCATGGCCCTAGCCAGTTTTGCTCAGTGGATAGAGCATAGGCCCTTGGACTGAAGGGTCCCGTATTCGATTCTCGTCAAGGGCACGTGCCTCAGTTGCAGGCTTGATCCCAACCCTGGTGTGCGGGAGGCAACCAATCTATGTGTATCTCTCATATCAATGTTTCTCTCTCTCTGTCTCTCCCCCTCCCTTCCACTCTCTCTTAAAATCAATGGAAAAATATCGGTGAGTTTTGCCTGTGTTGCACATATCTAGTTTGTTTCTTTTTATTGATGAGTAGTGATACACTGTATGGATGTACTACATTGTGTTTATCCATTCTCCAGTTGATAACCATTTGGGCTATTTCCAGTTTGGGGCTTTTAAAAATAAATCGTGTATAGATATTCTTAAACCAGTTTTTGTATGGATAAATGTTTTCATTTTTCTCAAGTAAATGCCTACAAATGGAATTACTGGGTCATAGGGTAGATAGATACAAGCTTAACTTTATCTGAAACTACCAAACAGTTCTCCAAGGTGATGGTCGCAATGAGTTGTTCAGGGTCAGCTGGGAAGATGTGGCCCCCAGGTCCAAGTAATTGACAGCCAGTTGAAAAAAATGAGAGGGCTGAGGACAGAAATGATTCTGACCTAGAAAGCGTGACCAAAGCTATGGGTGGGGTTGCAACCAAGTGCCACAGGAAAGTGAGAGGCCTCAGGTCAGCAAGTGCTCTGACAAGTGTGGGCAGAGTAAATGTGTCTGCAATGTTTGTAAGTGCAGAACCTGGAAAGAAGTGAGGTTCAACCCAGATGAGACTCTGTATAGAGCAAAAGGTAAAAGGAAAGGAGAAGGCCAAGGAAAGGCCTTTTCTGACGGATAGGCGGGGGATTAGATTTGTTCATATCTCTTCATTTTCCCATTAGTCCCACTGACTCATGTGTTCATTTATGCAACAGATATGTGCCAAGGACTATAACTGGCCTTGGAGATGCAATAAACACAGTACACAAAAGCCTGCTCCTTAGGGCTCAGTCTGGTGATGCAAACCACCATGTCAACACAGAGCCATAATATAGTGTGACAGTAGGAGCCCACAGGAAGCGTATGCCTCCCTCCCAAATTCACACGACAGGAAAGGCATCTTCAAGGAAGTGCCTATAAAGTGAAATCTGAAGAATGAGTTGGAGTTTGTTAGGATGCTTTGGGCCACAAGTAACAACCCAACTCAAATGGCTTTAAACAGTTATGAATTGATTGGCTTACTTAAGTGGAAGTCCAGGAGTAGACTAGGCATCTGGGTTAGTTGTTCTGGTCACTCTGGCTCCATTTTTCCATGATTCCCTGGGCTGGGCTTTCCTCCTTCAGTTTCACTCTCTGGCTGGCTTCCCTGGTGGTGGCAATTCCAGGTGTCACATCAGTACTCCCATCATCCAGAGGAAGAAGGCATCTCTTTCATAGACTCTCTCCTGAGAATGAGAAAACTCCTTTCCCAGAAGCTCCCAGCAACTGTCCCCCTTGCATCTGATTGGGGTCACAGGGTCATTTCTGAGCCAATTCCTATGCCCAAGTGAATGCCACCTCCAATTTGGCTTAGGCGTAAGTTTCTGAACCTATCACTGGAGAGAACAATGGATTTACCCTTCCTGAAACACATGGTCTAACTTGGACAGGGAGATGATTAGATGAAAATCTAGGTACTATTAGGAATGAAGGAGGCTGAGGGAACAGAAAGAACAGTGTGTAGGAATGCCTAGTGATTTGTTTTCTCCTTTTCCCATGTAAGACTTGTTTCTGCCACCTCATACCTTCTGCTTTTCATGGATTCTGTTTTCTGGTAATTCTTGCTTTGCCATGATTTCTCTCTGTGCATGCTTTCAACCTCAGCATCGGTTAACTGCCTCACTCTCGGTGTTTCTTATCTCAAATCTCCAAGCTCAAGGAACTAGCCCAATGTACCTTACTATACCAGGCTCCTTCTACTGGAAGTTAACTCAGAAGAGCAGGGACTGTGATTTGTACACTGATCTGCCCCCAGCATCTGAACAGTACCTGGTATGCAGTGAGTGCTCAATAAATTAAACATATGCCAAATGAATGAAAGATCATCCTTGGGTCAGATGCTTCTCTGGGAAAATTGTCTGTGGTCGAGGGGCTATCCCTCGAAGGGACTGTTGACATGTTCCTTTTAGTGGTAGGAGCAGAAATTTGTTTGGATCTCACTTCTGTTACTGTTATCTGAACTTCAGTTTAATTTTCTGCAAAATGGGACCAATGAAACCTGAACTTTATGACTCAGGGGTGTTCAATGTCAAGTAAAATCATGACAATGAATGTACTTTATATATTGTAAGATGCCAGGCAATTTAATTCAGTCCTGGTCACTCACACGCACCTGGAAAACATTGATGATGGAAAGATTAGTTTACCTGTTCAGTTCTACTTTTTGGTGTTGAGTTCCCCAGGAGAACCTCTAACTGGCTCTCTTCTTTCCCTTTCCATTTGCTTACCCAGGGTCACTCAGGATGTGTCAACTGTCTGGAGTGGAACGAGAAAGGAGAGTAAGTATGAGCTAGAGCACGGGGGAAGGGGGTGCTAAAGAAAGGGAGTGGGGCAGCTGGGAGATCCTCTTCCTAGATCTAAGGAAAAGAATGGACCCAAGTGAAAAGACTGCTGCTCTCTGCTACGTAGTTTAGTTTAGTCCATCACTGTCAATACACAGTTAAACAATGAAGCCAGATAAGATGGAAGGTTGGATGGCCATCCAAACCCTGTTTTTTTAATAAGTCAATGCAGAGTTTAAGGAATAATGGCAAATTCTCAGGACAAATAGAGAATCAGCCAATGTTTACAAGATAGCCTTAAAATCTGTGACATATACTGTGATTTAAGTTCTGTGTGGCCTAATACCTTATCACCTGGGAATGTGGGATAGGGGAAAATTGCCCACGAACTTGAGGAGAGGTCAGAACCCCTCACTCTGCTTGCAGCTTGCTGGCCTCTGGTTCCGATGACCAGCACACGATTGTGTGGGACCCGCTGCACCACAAGAAGCTGCTCTCCATGCATACGGGACATACTGCAAATATCTTCTCTGTCAAGGTGAGCAGGATAAGCCACAGAGCCAGTGAACATGGTGACTGAGCTCTGCACATGGTTGTGTTTGCATGTGTGTTTCCCATGTACCCCCTGGGGTCACATACACCTTTGATCTGAGCATCTAATGGTGATTCCTGAAACCCCATCTCTTTTCCATATCCTGCTTCCTCTCTTAGAGCCAAGAGGCCAGCTCTAAATGAATTTATGTTTATGTGAGTGGTGATGGTGGGAGATACGGTTCTGAGCATGAATTTAGATACCAGGAAGACTGTGTGACTCCCTTATCAGCCTTTGGAAGCTATGTGAAGTAGGCAAATCACCTGACCTCTCTGAGCCTGTTTGCTCATCTGTAAAAAGGTAGTAGCTAAGGAAAATCCCTCAGATTCATGAATAAATGAGTGAATAAATAGTTTAATTTTAAAAAGGAAGTAGCAGTTCACAGGGTTGATGTTACCTGGCACAGGTGGTTTTAACTGTTCGAGCTTTCATAGGAAATGGGTCTGCTGCTTTTGTGGTGGAGAGGAGTTGAGCTGAGGAGAGGTGGGAAAGGGCCTTACAGATGCCCTCAGACCTCTGAAGACCTATTATGTGGAAGTGGCATGAAACTTGTCCCTTTTAATCCCAGATAACAGACCTAGGACAACAGCTATAAGTCCACAGAAGCAAATGCATGCCTGATGAAGGAAAGAATTGTCTAATGCTTAGAGCAATTTGGGAAAGGTAGAATGGGCCCTCTGAGGATGTAGCAAATGTATTGGCACTGAGGTATTCTGCTTGTTGGGAACTTTATCTGCCAGGTTTAACGTTGGAGGAAATGACCTTTAAGAACCTTTCCAGCTGCCCTAGCTGGTTTGGCTCAGCGGATAGAGTGTTGGACTGCGGACCAAAGGGTCCCAGGTTCGATTCCGGTCAAGGGCACATGCCTGGGTTGCAGGCTCGATCCCCAGTTGGGGATGTGCAGGAGGCAGCCAATCAATGATTCTCTCTCATCATTGACGTTTCTATCTCTCTCCCTCTCCCTTCCTCTCTGAAATCAATAAAAATATATTTAAAAAAAAAAAAAAGAACCTTTCCAGCTCTGAAATTCTGTCATGGATGTATGTGAGAGTGAGGCTGTCCTTTCCCAGTTAATATCAAGAAGAATTACAACATACCTGAAGAAGGCAAATTCAAGAGCTCAAAACCTACTTATTTCCCTAAACCCTGCCTCTTTCCCAAGCTGTGATTCTCATCTCTGGCCCAGGGACCAATCCTAGATGAATTTCTGCTATTTTAGAGACAGAACAATGCTGATTCACCTCTCTCATGGCAAACAGACTGCTTTCTGCCCCTGAAAAGTTTTAGGACCAGTTTGAGTCTGTGGGGTCAGGTCTGGGAAAGGACCTAAGTTTTGCATCATAGAGCACAAAATGTTAAGTTCAGAGACCAGAATTTGACAATGGCCTTGATACTCACTAATAGTAAGACTTTGAGCAAGGCAGTTATATTCACAGACCTTCAGCCTCCTCTTCTGTTAAAAAAAAAGAGTGTGGAAAAGGATCCTTCTGTCTTCTGTTAGTAAAACACTAGATATACTTACAGGAGTGGGCATAGTTGTTCGTATGGAAAACAGTACAATAATTAATAAATAATAATACAAGAATAAACTTCATATACTCACAACTGTAAACCTACTTTTGCCTACCCCTGTATTTAACCCACGACTTCCCCCTGGTGGCTGCTGCAGTGTGTGACAAGTGTGGCAGTGGTCACAAGTTCTTCCCAAGGGTTCACCTGTTATTTCTTTGTGCATGGATTATGTGCTGCCTCTAGACAGGATTAAAGACTACTAGTTGTGCCCTAGCTGGTTTGGCTAAGTGGATAGAGCATCGGCTTGCGGACTGAAGGGTCCTGGGTTCAATTCCAGTCAAGGGTACATGCCTAGGTTTCGGGCTCGATCCCCAGTTGGGGATGTGCCAGAGGCAGCTGATCAATGCTTCTCTCTCATCATTGATGTTTCTATCTCTTTCTTTCTCTCCTGTCCTCTCTGAAATCAATAAAAATATATATATTTTTAAAACTACTAGTTGTCCCTAAAAATTATTAAATTCCATCTATTTCATCTAGCTCTTATCCTAGTGAGCCATTAGAGTAGTATGTGTGGGAAGAGTGAATTGTTGCTTTTGCATGAACATTTAAGTCAAGTGCAGTGGTTCTCAACATGTGGGTCGCAACCCCTTTGGCAGTCGAACGACCCTTTCACAGGGGTCGCCTAAGACCATCCTGCATATCAGATATTTACATTACGATTCATAACAATAGCAACATTACAGTTATGAAGTAGCAACGAAAATAATTTTATGGTTGGGTCACAACATGAGGAACTGTATTTAAAGGGCCAGAAGATTGAGAACCGCTGGTCAAGTGGTTTAGTTGTTTGAATGCAGAGTGTCGT
This sequence comes from Myotis lucifugus, assembly GCF_000147115.1. Taxonomy (NCBI): domain Eukaryota; kingdom Metazoa; phylum Chordata; class Mammalia; order Chiroptera; family Vespertilionidae; genus Myotis; species Myotis lucifugus. The sequence goes on along the minus strand of NW_005871245.1, from coordinate 1,970,308 downwards.
CGTCCCCCCCGCCCCGCCCCAACACCATTCAGCCTCGTGGGTTTTGAGAAACTTCAATTCAGAAAAAAAGATAATCCAATCTTTTGAACTCAAGAAAGAAGAGAAGAACTCAACACCACATCCACATATTTCTTTTCCTCAACACTGGTGATAGGACAGCATACTTTTTTTTAAAAACAATATTTTTATTGATTTCAGAGAGGAAGGTAGAGGGAGAAAGAGATAGAAACATCAATGATAAGAGAAAGTCATTGATTAGCTGCATCCTGAAGATCCCAAACTGGGGATCAAGCCCACAACACCGGCATATGCCCTGACTGGGAATCGAACTCTGACCTCCTGGTTCATAGGTCGACGCTCAACCACTGAGCCACGCCAGCTGGGCAGGACAGCATACTTTCTAAAAATTATTATTCAGACCTGGCCAGTGTGGCTCAGTTGGTTGGAGTGTCATCCCGTACACTGAAAGGTCTCAGGGTTCTATTCCAGGTCAGGGCACATACCTAGGTTGTGGGTTTAATCCCTAGTCAGGGCACACACGGGAGGCAACCAACCCATATTTCTCTCTCATGTTGATGTTTCTCTCTCAACTTCCTTCTCTCCCTCTCTCCAAAATCAATAAGTATACTTCAGGTGAGGATTGTTTTAGAAATTACTATTATACAAATTATGTGGCTGTTTTGTTATTATTATGTCTAGTATTGTTTTCAAGCTCATCAGAATGGTGGGGGTTCTCTTTTTTTTTTTAAGAGAGCAGGAGGGAGAGAGAGAAACATCAATCAGCTGCCACCCTATCGGGGATCAAAACCACAACCAAGGTATGTGCCCGGACCAGGAATTGAACCCACCACCTTTTGGTGTACGGGATGATGCTCCAACCAACTGAGCCACGCTGGCCAGGGCTCTTGCCGCAATGAGATGTATTCTCCTGGTGCTCAGCCCTTTCCCAAGGTCTGGCATTTGAGCCGTTTCCAGCATTTGTCATTATAATGAGTTCCACTCTGAGCATTTCTGCATAGGTCTCTTTTTCCTTTTGGAATCATTTCTCAGAACTAGGATTTTGGAACAAAAGATAGAACTAGTTTTTATCTTTCCTACCTATTGCCAGATTGTTCTCCAGAAATACTAGAACCAATTTTAAACACGCACTCCCTTAAAACACTGGAAGTCCTTTTCATTTTAAGACTAGTTTATACTTAACCCGCAGGCTATTCAATAGGGGTCATGAGGCTGTATGGCATATGGGAGTCAGACAGTGCTGCTGAATGTTTGCCAAACCTCAGTTTTTAATGGGGTTATTTTATTTTAACAATCAGTAAGATAAAGTACCTGCCCTGTTGTCTAGCACATGGTGGTAACAGCTATGATTATCATGGACTCAGCTCTTACCTGTGGAAGAATCAGGAAAATGTTTCCTTAGGTAGTCTAGTCAGGACTAGGATGACTCTGGCAAAGTAAAGGTGCATCCCCGATTTTGACCTTTAGGCTTGAGGACGGATGCTCGAGGTCCACAGTTTTCCTGGTGGGTTGTCTTGGATGGGCTCATTTTCTTACCTGATATGGAAAGAGAAAGAGGGCACTAACTATGGCCAGCCCTACCTCCACCACCTGCAATCTCTTCTTCAATCTCTCCGGAGCAGTTCCTGCCTCACGCTGGGGACCGCATCTTGATCACGGGGGCAGCCGACTCCAAGGTGCATGTCCATGACCTGACAGTAAAGGAGACGATCCACATGTTTGGAGACCACACAAACCGGGTGAAGCGCATCGCCACGGCTCCCATGTGGCCCAACACATTCTGGAGTGCTGCCGAGGATGGGCTTATCCGGTAAGGGCCTGAGGCCTTGATGGGGCCAGTGCCTCTCTGTGCATGTTGGCTCCTCCCTCCCACCCGTCCATACCACTTCCTTCCACAGGCCTGACTCCTTCCCTCCAGCAGAGTTCCGGCCTTATTAGTCTGCCCAGAGCTGTTTGTGGACAAACTCAGCTGGGAACATTTGCTTCCCCTACTCTCACCTTCCCACTCTCTTCCCTCTCCTGCACTATATCCAGGCCTGCCGGCCTCCCACCACCTAGATGCAGTGTCTGCCTCCTCTGGGCTTTCACTCTGCTGTTCCCTCTAGCTGGTTTTCTCTGTACCCAGCTCTATGACTCTCTTACCCTAAGGAGATATGCTTAAGAGTCACCTTCTCAGAAGCACACTTACTCTGACCACCCTAAAGCA